>NC_092145.1:158098001-158403301 GCF_043159975.1 Macaca nemestrina
ACCCACCCTCCTGGGGAACAGAAGCAGACCAGTCCAGCACAGACAGGTTCTCAGAAGACCAGGCACCGGCACACAGCACCCCACTCACCAAAGACTCCAGGTAGAAGGCCCAGGGCAGAATGCAACCGGGAGCCCTGGAAAGACGACCCCTCCCACCCTCCACCCACCACCGCGTGCCCAGATGTGGGGGTACCATGTGTGTTGCCGGAGTTGTCATAACTGGAGTAGCCACCGCCGCCACCTCCTGTTAGACAGAGAAGGTAGAGTTGAGGGATGTTCAGGTGTCCTAGCGTGGCGTTTCCTGCAGGTGTTGGTCTGTCCAGCTCATTGGGAATGGCAACAAGTCGTGTGAACGTGTCACTGCCAAGAGAGCTCCAAAGAGTGACCAGTAGGGGAGAGTGAAGGGTGGCCCCACCAAAGCGTCCTCTTCCCCGTGGGAAAACTCATGCCAACACTGAGCTGTAGCTATAAAAACACTTTGCCATCACAGGACAAACAGTTACCCCGGGGACTCCAAATTCACGCAGGCGCACCCGCTTCCTGCCGAGAAACTGATAAGAGACCAGCCACCCCTACTCCGGATTAGGAGGACCTTGCAGCAGATGGTCTCAATCACAAATATTCTTAGTTTCTCCTTTCAAAAATAACTAGTAATTTTAGTTTATTCCTGATTGTTATTGTAATAAATTCTAAGACAGTGCTCTTTATTTATTGCAAGTAAACACGGCAGAAAAGATGACTGGATGCAATCTGGTTGTCCGAAGGATGCAGATCCAGCTTTGCAAAATATGTGGGACAAGTCCTTTATGTCTTCTAAAATAAAATTGCAAAACTAAACAGACAAGAAACCTCACATGCTTGAAAATAAAGCCTCAAATATCACACTCTTCAGCCCAATGTTGTATGCATCTCCATCTCCTATTGTCTGTACTTGTATTTCTATATGAAAGATTCTTGGTAGACATTCACCTCCAATTATAGAGAAAACTTCATATTAGAAGTGTTTATATATGTCTGTGTGTATAAAGATATATGTACATATACAAAGGTATATATACACACACCCCTAAATGTATATATACATATACATGAAGGGACCTATATACACATATATAAAACAGTATGCATATATATAAAGGTATACATGTATATATAACAGTATAGAGTAAAGGTAACAGTAAAGGTATACATGTATATATAACAGGTATATATAACAGTATAGAAACATATGTAAGCTACATATGCATACATATATGGAAAGACATTTACAAATGTGTGTATATACAAAGAATGCATATATACACATAAAATATATACTTATATAAGATATTTATACCTATATAAAGGTTGTATATAGATATATAAATATATTTATGAAGATATTTATACACATAAAGACATATACATATGCATATATAAAAGTGTACATATAAATGTACACATACATATATAAAAGCATATATACATAAAGGTATATATGTATATAGAGAGATATATATAAATAAAGGTATATAATTATATATGTATAAAAATATATATTTATATAACATAGACATAAAACATAAAAATGTATATAAAATGTTTATGTATGTAAAGATATATTAAAGACATATAAAGATACATTAAAAGATATACATATAGACCAGGTGCAGTGGCTCATGCCTGTAATCCCAGCACTTTGGGAGGCCGAGGCGGTTGAATCACGAGGTCAGGAGCTCAGGACCAGCCTAGCCAAAATGGTGAAACCTCGTCTCTACTAAAAATACAAAAGTTAGCCGGGTGTGCTAGCAGGCGCCTGTAATCCCAGCCATTCGGGAGGATGAGGCAGAGAGTCGCTCGAACCCAGGAGGCAGAGGTTGCAGTGAGCCGATATTGCACCACTACACTCCAGGCTCCAGCCTGGGTGACAGAGCGAGACTCCGAGTCAAAAAAAAAAAAATATATGTATATACATATATAAAGACATATACCTATATAAACATATATACACATGTATATATAAAGTGTGTGTGTATATATAACATATATAAAAGTATATACACATAAAGGTATATGTGTACATATATAAAGGTATTTATACACACATATAAAGAGATACACATATGTATATATAAAAGTGTATATATAAATATATACATACATAAATAAAAGCACATACACACAAAGGTATATATGTACATATATAAAGATATATATAAAGGCATATATGTAATTATATATGTTAAGATATATATTTATGTAACATACACATAAAATATAAAAATATATATAAAATGTATATGTATTTAAAGATATACATGAAGATACATTTTTAAAAGATATATTAAAAGATATACATATAAATACATATATATAAAAAGCATATATCTGCATATAAATATAAAGATATATATACACATATAAAACATGTACCTATGTAAAGATATATATAAGGATATATATAAAGTCAGGAATATACATATATAAAAGCATAGAAAGGTATCTACGTAGTGTATATATACAAAAGCATGTATATACACACATGAAAAAACCCGTATACCTACATATGTAAATGTATTTGTATATATTTAAAAGTATACATACACACAAATATAAAGATATATAAACCTTCATATACACACAAATGAAGATTGAGAAGCATGCAGCTATATAAAGGTGTGTCTGGACATATACAGCCACACTTACACTATACAAGTCAAAACAGAAATGACCACAGGTGTTTCAGTGGACCCTCCAGTTCTACCAGTTCATTTTGTTTCCATCCAGCCCACCAGCCTGGAGAGGTGGACAGATGCCCAGACCGCAAACCCCACTGATGCGGCCATGGGGCCTTCTCTGTCATCCCCTGCACCAGCCTATCGTCCACCCGTGACCAACTCTGCCCCAACCTCAGGCCTCTCATCCCCAATCTCAGGCCTCTCATCCCACCCTCTCTGCGCAAATACAATGTGTCCCGTCTGGAGAGGCTCGGCACCTACCTGCAGGCGGCCTGGGCCTGGGCGGGTAGCGTCCATCATCACGGTCCACATCATTGAAGTAACCTGTGGGGCAGAGCACATGGCATTGCTAACGCGACCTCTCTAAAGGTCCCCTTCACACCAGGTCCGCGTTGGGGGCACTGGGACAGGTTTTGGAGAAGAGCGTTCCGATGCCAACTGGCTCTTTCCAGGACGCCCACAGGCACCAGGAATTAAATTACCTTGTGGGCTGGCCGCCTGGCCTGCAAGGAGGCGTGTGCAGGGCCCAGAACGTTTGCAGCGTGGTCTCCTATTGCAGGTGTTTGCCCACCTTCCGCTCAAAGCCCTCCCAGAGCCAACCTTGAGCTGGGGTGAAGCTCAGGCTGTGGTGCCTGCCTGCTGCCTGGATCCCTCTCTCTCTCAGGGTGCCCCGGCTCCAAATCCCCTGCCCTTCCCTCCTTCCCTGGACGTTCTCCGCTGCCCCTGCCTCTGGGACCTCTGCGCGCCCCTTTCCCTCTGCTCCCTCCTGGCCGTCCTTCCTGGATGAGCCAACATCGCCTCTCACCATGTCCTCGTCCAGCTCTCCTTCTGCCCCGCCTCCCACCTAGGCCCGTCCCCTGCTCAGAATCCTCCAACATCATCTCATATCCTGCCTCTCCCTAGCCCTTAAGCAAGCCTGGAAGGAGACTCTGGGCTTTTCCTTCTCTGCTGACGGCTCCTCTCGTCCCATCAACCAGGCACCTCCCCCAGGCTTCTCCATCACCATAGGCACGCTCCTAACCCCACCCCTCACGTTGGCGGTGACCGATTTCCCAGGCAGAATTCCAGTTCCTCAGGTCCCCACAATCCACTCTCCTTTTCTCTTTCAAGTTTCTGCTCAACTATCTTGTCTGAAACCAGCACCATCCCCCTGTCTCTCTCTCGGCTCCCCAGGGCACAGCCACTACCCACCCCAATAGATTTGTTTCATCCATTCGTTCCTGCTCCTTATTGCCCTGACACATGAGATCTACCTGCTTCCTCCCAAAAAACAGAGGCACCTGCAAGACGGAGAAGATCCCAGAGCCCTGAGAATCCACCCTGAGAGAGCTTTCTCAATAACCCAAGGCTGCTTTGCAAGCCTCCTTGCCTAAGACGTCCTTTGCTACCCTGACAAAGTTCCCACTGCCGCGTTCACCTGCGCTTCTGCCCTCTGACGGTGTCTGTCATAGACTGAACTACTTCAGGCTCAAATGAGATCCAAGGAGACCTTCCTCTTATGGTTCCTGGACCCCGAATTAAGCCTTGGACTCTGCCTTTCCTCTCCAAGATTGGTCAACAGATAAGTAATTAGGTCTTTGGTCTTGGTCTATAAGAAATCCTTGCTAACGTGCACTATTGCCACTCTGCGGGTGGGAAACATGCTGATTGGGTTTATTAAGCATGTGAAATGCAAGCTGGGTGCAACCCAGAACTTTGGGAGGTGGAGGCGGGAGGACTGCTTGAGGCCAGGAGTTGGAGACCAGCCTGGGCAACATAGTGAGACCCCCCATCTCTACAAAAAATACAAAAAGTTATCTGGGCTTGGTGGTGTGCGCCTGTAGTCCCATCTGCCAGGAGTATCACTTGAGTCCAGGAATTGGAGGCTGCAGTGAGCTATGATCACACCACTGCATTCCAGCCTGAGTGACACAGAGAGACCCTGTTTCAAAAAAGAAAAAAAGTATAAAATACGAAAGGCAGAGTGGTTGTTCTGCTTTGCTGTAGCATGGACCGTTCCCTCAGCACAGACGCTCCAGAAATGTGGGACTGCCGGTAAGTGAGTGCCCTAATCTGATCCTGCAGTCGCATAGGTCTGTGGAGCTGAAGTGAGTCGCGTGCACAGAGGCTCTGGGGAGTTCAGGAGACATTGCACCTGACTTAAAAGGCTGTTTCCTAGGCTGGGCTCAGTGGCTCACATCTGTAATCCCAGCACTTTGAGAGGTCAAGGCAGGAGGGTCACTTAAGGCCAGGAGTTTGTGACCAGCCTGGGCAACAGAGGGAAACCCTGTCCCTACACACACAAAAAAAAGAAAAGAAAAGAAAGAAAAAGAAAAAATTAGCCAGGTGGGGTGCTGTGTGCCTGTAGTCCCAGCTGTTCAGGAGGCTGAAGTCAGAGGATTGCTTGAGCCCAGGAGGTGGAGGCTGCAGTGAGCCGTGATCCCGACACTGCATTTCAGCCTGGGCAACCAAGCAAGTCCCTGTCTCAAAAAATAATAAAAATGGGATGTTTCCTAAAACAGCTTTTTTATTTTTACTGTTTTTGAGATGGAGTCTCGTTCTGTCACCCAGGCTGAAGTGCAATGGCATGGTCCCGGCTCACTGCAACTCCAACTGAACTCCGTCTCCCGGGTTCAAGTGACTCTCCTGCCTCGAGCTCCCAAGGAGTTGTGGTTACAGGTTCCCGCCACCACTCCTGGCTCATTTTTGTATTTTAATGGAGATGGGGTTTCACCATGTTGGCCAGGCTGGTTTTGAACTCCTGACCTCAAGTAGTCTTCCCACTTCGGCCTCCCAAAGTGCTGGGATTACCCGAATGAGCCACCACGCCTGGTCTCTAAAACAGCTTTGAACAGGGAACCTCTGACATAAAGATCCTTTATTCATGTCTTGGTGGACGAATGCTATGAATCACAAGACCAGAGCCTTTTGAGGAGGAAGAGCTATTGTAGAGCTTTCCAGGAAATGGAGTTGAAGCTCTACACCCTGATGAAGGGATGTAGAGGTAAGTCTTTCATTCATGAATCCAGCTGTTTGCCTGTTGGGACTCAAGCATTAATGACTTAACTGACCTTCATCCAGGACTCATTGTGTGCCAGGCATAGCTTTCCGGACTGGGGAATGCAGCAGTGAATGAAAGGCAAAAATCCATGCCCATGTAGAGTTCTCATTCGAATTCAAAGGAATCAACTAAACACAATTGCATGGCGTTGCATGTAAGAACATATCAAGTAGTATGGAGTACAGGAATGCAGAGGAAGGAACCACCTCCTGAGGGAACACAGTCTAGGATAAAATGCTGTGGTTTTGGAGACTTGCAGGAGGTGAGTGAGTGGGCAAAAGTGTGTTAGTTTTTCTAGGGAAGAAACACAATTCTTCAGTTGCAAGACCCAAGGGAAATGGCACTGGGACATACCCAAAGCTTGTTTCCTTGGATTTCATGAAGAGTGCCTTGAACCCTAGGAATATGACAACATCCAAGCAACGTCCTGAAACAATCAGAATCAGGGGAACTCCCAACGGTTAAAGCAGGTAGAGAGAAGAGGACACCCAGTGTATCTTAGCTTCCCTGATCTGCACACATTTGCCCCAACAATGGAATCGCTGAGACTCTTCCAACTTTACAGACCAGCATCTCCTTCCTGAGTATCTCACGTTCACGAGACACAATTGCCAAGGTGGAGATGGGAAGCGCTGTAGGAACACAGGCAAAGTGGCCACAGATAACTCTTGCAGAGGGAAGAATAAGTGAGTAGAACACACACCAACAACATCAACAACAACAAAAAAAAAAACAAGAAAAAAATTGCCTTCCTCCATCATAACTTGAAACGTCTTAGTGTGCATGGTTTTTTCAGTCAATGTCATCAAAAAAATTTACATTTATTTACTAGATTACAACTAAATGTAATCCCCAGGTGCTGGTGGATATAGAAGAACTGAACTCCTCGCAAAACAATGTCTGTGCATTTCAAAAGCGACTGGTCTTTCACCATGGAGATGAGAATTTTTAAGTCATTAAATAATACTTGTATCCAACCACCCCCCCCCCTTTTTTTTGAGACAGAGTCTCACTCTATCACCTAGGCTGTAGTGCATTGGCACAATCTTGGCTCACAGCAACCTCCGCCTCCTGGGTTAAAGCGATTCTCCTGCCTCAGCCTCCCCAGTGGCTGGAATTACAGGCACGCATCACTCTGCCCAGATAATTTTGTATTTTTAGTAGAAACGGGTTCACCATGTTGGCCGCTGGTCTCGAACTCCTGACCTCAGGTGATCTGCCTGAGGAGACCTCGGCCTCCCAAAGTGCTGAGATTACAGGTGTGAAGCACTTCTTTTTTTTTTTTTTTTTTTTTCCTTTTGAGACGGAGTCTCACTGTGTCTCCACAGTGACACTTGGAGACACAAGTGTCTTGTGTCTTGCGGGTTCAAGCAATTCTCCTGCTTCATCCTCCTGAGTAGCTGGGATTACAGGCATGTGCCACCACGCCCGGTTAATTTTTGTATTTTTAGTAGAGACAGGGTTTCATCATATTGCTCAGGCTGGTGTCAAACTCTTGACCTCAAGTGATCCGCCCACCTCGGCTTCCCAAAGTGCTGGGATTACAGGCATGAGCCACTGTGCCTGGCCCCAGACACTTCTAAAGTGGATTTTAATACTGATTACCAGGCTGGGCCACAATAGCTGGTGCCTGTAATCCCAGCATTTTGAGAGGCTGAGGCAGAGGATTGCTTGAGGCCAGGAGTTCAAGAATAGCCTGAACAACACAGCAAGATCCTGTCTCTGCAAAAAATTTGAAAAATAGCCACACATGGTGGTGCACATCTGTTGTCCTAGCTACTTGAAAGTCTGAGGGAGGAAGATCACTTGAGCCCAGGAGTTCGAGGCTGTGATTACATCACTTCACTCTGGCCAGGGCAACAGAGCGAGACACTGTCTCCAAAATAAATAATAAAATAAAATAGTAAAATAAAGTAAAATAACATAGAATCAAATAAAATGGTAAAATAACATAGAATCAAACAAAATAATAAAATAAAAATAAATTTAAAAAATAAATTTAAAAATACTCATTACCTCCACTGTTGCCGGGATTGCCAGGCTGGGGTTGAGGATGTGGCTTTGGCCTTGGGTAGATATCTGTTGAAAAACAACAGGATGATTTCAGAAAAATAATGACATCTTTCAGGTAGATACCATCTATAAATAAGAATGCCAAAATACAGAAAAGATGTAACTGCCCATTGCTTTTATGGAGCTTATTCATCATGTAGACAATATTCATAATACCACCTCAGAGCTTACAATTTAAAAAAAAAAAAACTTTTATTTTTGTGCCCTAAACTTACACCACTGGTGCTTTCGCAAGAAGTCCAGGGCTCTCTGAAATGAACAGGGCAGAAAGTGTGTTGTTGACCTTTCCCTGTTTAGGGCTACTACAAATGCCAGCACCATTTACAGAAGTCAGTCACCAATATTAGGATAAAACATCTGACCTTTTGATAGTGTATTGTATTTCCATCTTGCTTGAGTTACACCCTTTCATTTGAATTTGTTTTGTTGTTGTTTTGAGACAGGGTGTTGGTCTGTTGCCCAGGCTGGAGTGCAGCGGTACAATCACAGCGCCCTACAGCCTCGGCTTCCTGGGCTCAGGCAATCCTCCCATCTCAGCTGCCCATGCAGCTCAGACGACAGGTGCACACCACCACAGTTGGCTAATTTTTAAAATTTGTGTAGAGACAGGGGCTTGCTATGTTGCCCAGGTTGGTCTCAAGCTCCTGGCCTCAAGCAATCGTCCTGTCTTGCCTTCCCAAAGAGCTGGAATCATCATAGGCATGAGCCACACTGAGCCTGGCTACATTTGAATTTCTTAAAACTTTTTGCAGTGACTTTTGCATGTTCCTGAAGTTTACCATGAGTTTTCTGCCCTAGGACCTTTTTTTTTTTTTTTTTTTTAAGACGAAGTTTCACTCTTATCGCCCAGACTGGAGTGCACTGGCGCGATCTCAGCTTACTGCAACCTCTGCCTCCTGGGTTCAAATGATTCTCCTGCCTCAGCCTCCCGAGTAGCTAGGATTACAGGTGTGTGCCACCACGCCTGGCCAATTTTTGTATTTTTAGTAGAGATGGAATTTCACTATGTTGGCCAGGCTGGTCTTGAACTTCTGACCTCAGGTGATCTGCCCACCTCGGACTCCCAAAGTGCTGGGATTACAGGCATGAGCCCCCACTCCCAGCCTTGCCCCAGGACTTTTGCAGGTGACATTCCTTCTGTCATGGCCCCTCCTGTTTCCTGTCCATCACTTTACACACTCCCTAAATATTGGAAGAATCCATTTGTCACCTGGAAAAGCATTAGCTCATCCCTCCTGTCTCAGCTTAAGTGTCCTTTGATCCTATTCAAGCAGCTGAAATGAAATCATCAGTGCAAGCTCTTTGCACAACATGAGTCTGTATCTCCAACACCTTTTTGTCACTTGGCTGGAAACTTTATTTTCTGTACCCATTTTATATTCCTGGTACCTGGCACTGCCAGTACCTGGCAAGTGCTTATCCACATTGGCTCAAGAGTGAAACTACTTTAATTCACAAAAAAGACAAGGATGTTGTTCTCAAAGTCCTTCAGAACAGGCATCTCAGAACACTGGAAATCTGGGCTGAGAATGACTAGTTTTTCACTTCTCAGAATAGTCTCTCTCTCGTTCCCCCTCTCTCTCTCTCGGGACAGGGTGCTGCTCTGCTGCTCAGGCTGGAGTGCAGTGGTCAATCATAGCTCACTGCAGCCTCCACCTCCTGGGCTCAAGTGATCCTCCTGCCTCAGCCTCCTGAGTATAGCTAGGACTACAGGTATGGACCACCATGCCCTGCCTAGACTCTCTCTCTCTTTTTTTTTTTTTTTTTTTTGAGACAGAATCTTGCTCTGTTGCCCAGGCTGGAGTGAAACTGCGTGACCTCGGCTCCCTGCGACCTCAGCTCCCTGCAACCTCCGCCTCCTGGGTTCAAGTGATTCTCTGGCCTCAGCCTCTCAAATAGCTGGGATTACGGGTATGCACCACCATGCCCAGCTAGTTTTTGTATTTTTAGTAGAGACAGGGTTTCACCATGTTGGCCAGGCTCGTCTTGAAATCCTGACTTCAGGTGATCCACCCACATCGGCCTCTGAAAGGGCTGGGATTACAGGCATGAGCTACCACACCCGACCTAGACTCTCTTTTGAGGTCTCTAAAATGACACAACTGTGGGGGATTATGGAAACTTGGGGGCCAGAGGAGTGGGGACTGGACACAAGAGAGCTTTGGTTTCCAGGCCGGAAGGCACTGCCTGGAGCTCACAAGCTGCATATCGGTGGCTTGGTTCAGGAAGTGTCTGGATGCCTCCCTGTGAGGTCAGTCCTCCCTCAGAACGCCATCCTCTGTGAGCTTCCCCCCTCGTTCACACACACAACCTCCAACTGCATGGATTCCTGGGCGTACTCCTGAGGCCTCTCTCCTGGGCTTGGAGACGCCATCTTCTCCCTGTGTCCCCACAGGGTCATCCCCCTATGTGTGTGTGTGTCCTTATCTCCTCCTCTTATGAGGTGTCTTAGTCCATCTCAGGCTGCTATCACAGAATACCATAGACTGGGTGGCTTATAAACAACAGACATTGATTCTCCCACAGTCCTGGAGACTGGGAGTCTGAGATCCAGGTGTGGGCTAGGCTGGTTCCTCCTAAGGCCTTTCTCCTGGGCTTGTAGATGCCATCTTCTCCCTGTGTCCTCATATAATCTTTCCTCTGTGTGTGTCTGCGTCCTCATCTCCTCTTCTTATGAGGTGTCTTAGTCCATTTCAGGCTGCTATCACAGAATACCATAGACTGGGTGGCTTATGAACAACAGACATTGATTCTCCCACAGTCCTGGAGGCTGGACGTCTGAGATCAAGGTGTGGGCTGGGCTGGTTCCTCCTGAGGCCTTTCTCCTGGGCTTGTAGACGCCGTCTTCTCCCTGTGTCCTCACATAATCTTTCCTCTGTGTGTGTCTATGTCCTCATCTCCTCTTATTAGGATACTAGTCCTATTGGATCAGGACCCACCTTAGTGACCTCATTTTACCTTAATCTCCTTCTTAAAGGCCCCATCTCCAAAGGCAGTCACATTCTGAGGAAACTGGGGGTTAGGACTTCATCCTATGAATTTGCAGGGAGACATAATCCATCCCATAACAGCTTGCCTCAGACAGAATCCGTGCCTGTCTTGTTACTTTCAAGACAACATGGGGCCGAGCGTGGTGACTCACGCCTGGAATCCCAGCAACTTGGGAGGCCAAGGCGGGCAGATCACCTGAGGTCAGGAGTTTGAGACCAGCCTGGCCAACATGGTAAAACCCCGTCTCTACTAAAAATACAAAAATTAGCTGGGCGTGGTGTTGCACACCTGTAATCCCAGTTACTTGGGAGGCTGAGGCAGGAAAATCGCTTGAACCTAGGAGGCGGAGGTTGCAGTGAGCCGAGATCGTGCCATCCTGCTATTGCACTCCAGCCTGAGCAATAGAGTGAGACTCTGTCTGAGAAAAAAAAAAAAAAAAAAAAAAAAAAAAAAACATGGATAGGAGCTGCTGGGGTCAGAGAAAAGAATTGGTGAAGTGACGCTGACATCTCTCAAAGGGACAAGCACAGACATGAGAAGCAGAGTCAACAGTTGGCCTGAGAAATGCCACAGGAGCTCATGGAAGCCAAGAAGAATGTGCTGCATTTCAAAGGGCACAGAGAGAATCTTGGGTTCCTCTAGATCAAATACTAAGGGAAAGAGACCACTGAGCTCCAAGCATGACTGGAGTCATCCTGAGAAAGCTGGCTGATGTGTGGTAAATACTTATAAATCCTCAGCCACCTATCAAGTCAATGGAGGGAGAATGAGAAAGAGAACTTGGAAAGGCCTAGGACATTCCATCTCTGGGGTCTTCCCAATGTTGCCCATCAACAATTGCCTTCGTTGTCTGAGAGACTGTTCCAGAACACCCCATCTTGGAGGGATGTTACACATTGTTTTCTAGGGCTCTTCTTCTTTCTCAAGATACACATTGGGGAATCTAGGCTAGCCTGGGCTCATTTGGGCTAGCCTGGGCAAGAACACTGGTTAAGGGGAATTTCTGCTCATGAACCACAGTATCCATAATTAAGTTCCAACCAGCTTCATTTTTCCTCTTCCTTTGGTGCGTACGTTAAATTTGCTCATTTCCTGTGTCAAATACTCCATGTTCTCATGTTCAATTGTGAAAGGAAAATAAATCTTGGGACCCCAAAATCATTAAGCCAAGGGAAAAGTCAAGCTGGAAAAAAAAAGTCAGACCTGCCTCCCATTTTCTTTCTAAATAAGATAGCTATAAAAAATTTTTTTTAAGTTTTTTAAAAGCTACATACTGTCCTCACAATCTGAGGAAAGTAAACTGTTTTGTTTACCCTACAACAGTTCTGAGGAATTTCAGCCTGGCAATGTACACTGATAGCCCATCTTCCCGGGTGTGGGACAGAAAGTCATCCCTCTGCTCCCCGGAGACACATGCATGTCTGATTGCTTCCTCTGCCCTATTGTTGGTGTAAAAATGCAGATTCACTGGGCCAGATTGAGGCCCAGTGAACTGTTCCTTTGCCCCGTCTCACATGTAAATTGAGTTTTCAGTGAAAGGCCCATCAAGGACTTAGAAGAATGCAACTAGTTGTCTCTTATCTTCCTCTGACCTGGAAGCCCCTGCTTCCAGTTGTCCCGCATTTCCAGATCAAACCAATGTACTTCTTACACACATTGATATCTCATGTCTCCCTAAAACATGTAAAACCAAGCTGTGTCCTGATGACTTTGAGCACTTGTCATCAGGACCTCCTGAGGCTGTGTCACGGGCATGTCCTTAACCTTGGCAAAATAAACTTTGTAAATTGATTGAGACCTGTCTCAGATATTTTGGATCCACACAGTATTAATTAATAATTCAGGACTGCCATGTTAAAGGCATCAACATGGCTGGGTTTAAGCACAACATGAAAAACCAAAGTTGGAAAGAAAGCCTCCTCTTTGTCGGGCAAGCATCAGGAGATTGAGGCTTGAGTCATGGGGGTCACCTCCCCAGCCTGAGCCTCTCTTCCCCTCCTGTTGGGGTTCATGAGTCACTTTGCTGTGGGAGGAGCTGAGTGTTCACACTCTGAAGATGGCCCGTCTTAAAGGATCTCGCATTTTAAGTTTTTTCTTTCTTTCTTTCTTTCTTTCTTTTTCTTTTTGAGACGGAGTCTCGCTCAGTTACCCAGTCTGGAGTGCAGTGGCGCCATCTCGGCTTGCTACAACCTCTGCTTCCCAGATTCAAGTGATTCTCATGCCTCAGCCTCCCGAGTTGCTAGAACTACAGGCCACGACTAATTTTTGTATTTTTAGTAGAGATGGGGTTTCACCATGTTGGCCAGGCTGGTTTTGAACTCCTGACCTCAGGTGACCCACCAACCTCAGTCTACCAAAGTACTGGGATTACAGACGTGGCCCATCATGCCCAGCAGCGCATTTTAAGTCCTGATGAATTCTCTGGGAGGGAAGCCCACAGCAGTCTGTTTAACCGGGTGTTTCCCAAGTATGTTTCAGCAAGAAACACGTTCCCTGTGGAATTCCCATGAGTACCTTGCAACATTGCCATGATCTGTGGGACAATGGTTTTCCAAAGACTAGGAGGAAATAGTGGGAGAAAAAGGTGGGTGGTGTTTGGGATTTTCATCATGAAAGGGGGAAAAAAGAAAGATAGCTGGCTAATGCAGTTAAGGGTGAGGTGGTATTTTTTGTTTCTGAGACAGAGTCTCATTCTGTTGCCCAGGCCGGAGTGCAGTGGTGCAATCTTGGCTCACTGTAACCTCCCTCTCCTGGGTTCAAGCGATTCTCGTGCCTTAGCCTCCCAAGTAGCTGGGATTATAGGCGCATGCTACCATGCCCAGCTAATTTTTGTATTTTTGGTAGAGACAGGGTTTTGTCATGTGGGCAAGGCTGTTCTCGAACTCCTGACTTCAGGTGATCCACCCTCCTCAGCCTCCCAAAGTGCTGGGAATCCAGGCGTGAGCCACCGCGCCCGGCCTGAGGTGTTGTTTTTCAAGTGGGTATCATCTCCCTTGGGTCTTGGTCTCTATTTTTAATGACTCCTTGTAAGAGGAGATAATTTCTGTCCATCTGAATGTGCTGTGTCTGCAATGAATGGACACGCTGTTAAGCTGGGAAAGTATAAAGCCAGAACAAGCTACCAGGAAGCTTCCAGAACCCCTCTTGATTTAGCCAGCCTCACGCTGCTCTGCCTGGCAAACATTTAGATTTTTAAGGTTGTTGAACTGCTGATAACTTTAATGGCCAGAATCTATCTTTTCCTTTCTTCGTTTCCCTTTCTTTTCTCTTCCTCTTTCTCTCTCCCTACCACCCACTCTTCTGTCTCTCGTTCACTCTGTTTCTTTTTTTGAATTGCATATTTTTCAGTGAGTGTAATAAATCTGTGGAAAAAACTGTCTGCCAAATGTTAGAAAAAACGGAGAAACCAACTCTAAAATACATAAAGTGCACGGCACACGTGGGGTTTTGTGAATGGTTAAGCCAAAGGTATTTGGAGCACTGAACACAAGTGAGAAAAAGGACTTGTCTCGCAGCCTGATATGCTTTCTGTGATGATAATGCAAAGTGTTCTATGAGTATAAAACCGCCTTTGCGAAAATTATGACTGAGGAAATGAGGACAGTGAAAGAGGTCAGACCTAACCAGCTCCATCTTGCTTCTAACCTTTAAGCTGTCCTTGCTCTTTCCTGGGTGTAGGCCAAACTAGCCTTTGGAAGGAATTTAGTTCATGGTTTCACTCTGAAACAAAATTGATAATACCCCTTTCCCAAAAAGGCCCCCTGCTTGCCTGGGAACCAGTCTGCCTTTGCAGGACTAACAAATTAGCTACAAGATTAGAAATGACAGTTTAGGGCTCATGCAGCCTCTGGCTGCGAGAGTCTGAACCTCCCCAAGTTTCTCCCGGGGGTAACGTCACTATTGTGATGTTAAACCTAAGGTCAGTGCTTGAGATATTTTTGCAGCCCCCGCACTGGATGGATCAGCTGGTCCCATCCAGCCCCATAATCTGGCTCAACCAGGCCTGCCATCCACCCAGGAACAGAAAACAGCAAGAAAACTTCACTTCAACCCCCTATGGTTCCCTCTCCAACCTGACCAATCAGCCCTCCCCGCTTCCCAAGCCCCTAGCCGCCAACTTATCCTTAACAACTCTGCTCCCCAGATGTTCCGGAGACTGAATTGAGTCGTAATAAAACTCTGGTCTCCCTTAGAGCCTGCTCTGCATGAATGACTCTTTCTCCATTGCAATTCCCCTATCTTGATAAATCAGCTCTGTCTAGGCAGCCAACAAAGTGAACCAATTGGGTGGTTACAAGTACATCTTAGTGGTTTCCAGATGTCAAAGCAAAGGGAAAATGAGATTGTTTCTGTCCATTGGACTTTCTTGCTCCCCCCAGTGAGGAAGGAAAGTACATTCCCAGTAAGGGAACTATTACACACATATTTCAAATGCAACCACGCTAAACCTGCTAGTAAATAAAACGGCAAACATCATCAAACCAGACTGAGGAAGAGTTTCAGGCCTGCGGATTCTTACTTCCACCGCTGTTGGGATTCTCGGGCTGTGGGTAGGAAGGTGGTTTCGGCTTTGGGTAGATATCTGTGGAGAAAACAACATTGCACTGTTAGAAGAGAAAATTGTCCTTCCCTTAGGAGCAGCCTGCGGAAACAAGCACCTCAGCGTGACTGTCCACCTTGCAGTTTGTTCTCATTTGCTGCCCACGGTGTGTTTATAGATTGCCATTGTCTGCTTAAAAATCACTTTGTAGATAGAAAGCCTTGAATCCTGAAACTTAAAAAAATAAAAAAAAAAAAAAAAGAGGTGTCCGTTTTGTTACTAGAATTCGTTTCCATGGCAAGAAGCCAGGGTAGCTGTCTGCCATGACGGAGCAAGCCATACAAAAAAGAAATCTAAGAATTGTCGTGGAATACATTACTGACAGTCCAGCGCCTGTGATGAAGGTAACACCAAACCTTCTGTTCCCGGACCAAACTGGGCTGCTATTTCTCACGGCCCAATAATGAAACACAAGTGAGCTGGGCAGGAAGCGAGTTTTTATTTCTGCAACCTGTTACAGGGAGAAGCCCTGGCAAGCATCACCAGACTAACTCAAAATTACAGTTTTCCGGAGCTTCTATATCTTCCAAGCTATGTGGATATACGTGTGTGCATTTATCTAAAGATATAAGTGATTAACTTCTTCTCATCTATCACTAAGGTGTGAGTCCTGAGGACCTTCCTCTGGAGCCTCAGTAAACTGACTTCATCGAAGTGGGTCCAGGTGCTGCGGTGATTACCCTTATCTTGTCTCCTGCTAAGTCACGGAGGTTTGGGGCGTTCCTTCAAAGCCCCAATAAGCTTGTTTGTGGAGGTCTGGGGAGTTTCTGCAGACCCCCAGTAAAACTTGTTTAATCCTAAATGGGTCCTGTTAAGAATTTCTTCATTATTTTGTCATCCTTTAAGGCCCAGGGAAGGCCTGGGAAAAACTCTTGGTGGGCTTTTGTTACCTTCCAGCCTTTGTATAAGGGCGCTGGCTTTTAATATTTAACCAGTCAGTCAATACTGAAACAGGTGTTGTGGGGGCCTGTGTTAGTGAGACCTGGCCTGCCACACTTCCACTTCTCAGTTTCCAAGTGCTTTCACTCACACACTGTGAAAGGAACATAAATCTTGGGGCCCCCAAGTCACTAAGCTAAAGGGAAAAGTCTAGCTGGGAACTGCTTAGGGCCGACCTGCCTCCCATTCTATTCAAAGTCACCCCTCTGCTCACTGAGGCCACTGCGTATCTGATCGCCTCCTTTGGAAAGGCTCATCAGAAACTCAAAAGAAGGCAACTGTTTGTCTCTCACCTGTTCGTGACCTGGAAACCCCCTCCCTGATTCCAGTCTTCCTGCCTTTGCTTCAAGTTGTTCCATCTTTCCAGACTGAACCAATATACTTCTTTTTTTTTTTTTTTTTTTTTTGAGACGGAGTCTCGCTCTGTCGCCCAGGCTGGAGTGCAGTGGCGTTATCTTGGCTCACTGCAACCTCTGTCACCCGGGTTCATGCCTTTCTCCTGCCTCAGCCTCCTGAGTGCCTGGGACTACAGGTGCCTGCCACCATGCCCGGCTAATTTTTTTTGTATTTTTAGTAGTGACGGGATTTCACCGTGTTAGCCAGGATGGTCTCGATCTCCCGACCTCGTGATCCTCCCGCCTCAGCCTCCCAAAGTGCTAGGATTACAGGCATGGGCCACCGCGCCCTGCCTCTAGGTGATTTTTTTAAACCACTTTTACTACAGGCTGGGCATAATGGCTCATGCCTATAATCCCAGCACTTTGGGAGGCTGAGGCATGAGGATCACTTGAGGCCAGGAATTTGAGACCAGCCTGCACAACATAGCGAGAACTTATCTCTACAAAAAATATAAATAAATAAGCAATAACTGGGTATGACGATGCATGCTTATCATCCAAGCTACTTGGGAGGCTGAGGTGGGAGGATCACTTGAGCCAAGGAGTTCGAGGCTGCAGTGAGTCATGATCATGTCACTGCACTCCAGCCTGCGCAACAGAGCAAGATCCCACCTCTAAAAGAAAAAAAACTTTATTACACAAGTGCGTGTGTGTGTGCGTTCATAATCAAGCTATAGTTTTCTTTGGTGCATGTTAAAATGGACATCAGTGTTGTCTTCCTTTGGTTACCTTTCCTCTGCCTGTCTTTTAAACTGCTTGTGATATTTTTGAGAGGTATTCCTACTGGTGCTAGAGACCCACTTCATTCGTATCAGCAGCACCATCGCCCCTGTCCCACAATGATGTCACTGGTGAGCATTTCATGTTCTTTCTTCTCTTATGAACAATGGGGCCACCAGCTTTCCCAGCTTTCCCCCATGCCCACGTGGTTGTGCTGTTGCTGTGTGTGCACCGCAAGCAGAATCAGAAGGGAGATATGCTCATATTCGGATGTCCCTGAAGGTCTCTTCAGGACTTTGACAGGGTTATAATCCCACCAGCGATTGGTCAGCTCTTGGGCTGTCTCAAATCGCCATTGCCACACCTTTAATTGACCTTTTTTTTTTTTTGAAATGGAGTTTTGCTCTGTTGCTCAGGCTGGAGTGCAATGACATGATCTCGGCTCACTGCAACCTCCGCCTCCTGGGTCCAAGCGATTCTCCTGCCTCAGCCTCCTGAGCAGCTGGGACTACAAGCCCCTGCCACCACACCCAGCTAACTTTTGTATTTTTGGTAGAGACGCGGTTTCACCATATTGGCCAGTCTGGTCTCAAACTCCTGACCTTGTGATCCACCCACCTCGGCCTCTCAGAGTGCTGAGATTACATGCGTGAGCCACCTTGCCTAGCCTAATTGACTTTTTTTTTTTTTTTTTTTTTTTTTTAGAAAATAAAAGCCCAATTGTTTAAATTGATTTAAATTTAAACAGTGGCTTAAATTGACTTTCAATGACTATGTGTGACCCTGAGCATTTCTTACACACATCAGCTGGTCAACTGTGTAATTCCCTCTTCTTTGAATTTTTCTTTTCAGCAAATGCAATGATCATATCCCTCTTCTTTTAGTCGCCTTATAGTCTCTCTCCTCCATTTTCTTTTTCTTTTCTTTTCTTTTTCTTTTTTTTTTTTTTTTTTTTTGCTATCCGTCTGTTTTGGTAGGAGCTATCTATACACAGTTTGTGCTCTGTAACCAGAATTTCTGCATCTATAGATCCAACTAGTCTTGTATTGAAAATATTTCGACCGGGCGCAGTGGCTCACGCCTGTAATCCCAGCACTTTGGGAGGCCGAGGCGGGCGGATCAGGAGGTCAGGAGATCCAGACCATCCTGGCTAACACAGTGAAAACCTGTCTCTACTAAAACTACAAAAAAAAAATTAGCCAGGCGTGGTGGGGGGCGCCTGTAGTCCCAGTTACTTGGGAGTCTGAGCCAGGGGAATGGCATGAACCCAGGAGGCGGAGGTTGCAGTGAGCCGAAATCGCGCCACTGCACCCTGCCTGGGCGACAGAGCAAGACTCCGTCTCAAAAAAAAGAAAAAAAGAAAAAAAAAAAAGAAAATATTTCAAAAAATAAAATATAGCAATCCAATAAAAAGTAATACAAATAAAAAATAATAGCCAGGCGCCATGGCTCAAGCCTGTAATCCCAGCACTTTGGGAGGCCGAGGCGGGCAGATCATGAGGTCAGGAGATAGAGACTATCCTGGCTAACACGGTGAAACCCCGTCTCTACTAAAAAAAAAAATACAAAAAATTAGCCGGGCGTGGTGGTGGGCGCCTGTAGTCCAGCTACTCTGGAGGCTGAGGCAGGAGAATGGCAGGAACCAGGGAGGCAGAGCTTGCAGTGAGCTGAGATCCGGCCACTGCACTCCAGCCTGGGCGACAGAGCGAGACTCCGTCTCAAAAAAAAAAAAAATAATAATAATAATAATAATAATATAGTATAACAACTATTTGCATAGCATTTACACCGTATCAGGAGTTATGAGTAACCTTAGAGATAATTTAAAGTATACCAGAGGCTGGACCCTGTGGCTCACCCCTGTAATCTCAGCACTTTGGGAGGCCAAGGTGGACAGATTACGTGAGGGCAGGAGTTCGAAACCAGCCTGGACAACGTGGTTAAAACCCGTCTCTACTAAAAATACAAAAATTCGCTGGGAATGGTGGTGCATACCTGTAATCCCAGCTACTTGGGAGGCTGAGTCAGGAGAATCTCTTGAACCCGGGAGGTGGAGGTTACAGTGAGCCAAGATCACGCCACTGCACTCCAGCCTGGGCAACAGAGTGAGATTCTGTCTCCAAATAAATAAATAAATAAATAAATAAAAATATACAGGAACATATACTTGCATTATATGCAAATACTGCACCATTTTATATCAGGAACTTCAGCAGCTGTGGATTTTGGTGTCTGCGGGGAAGAAGGGGTCTTAAAACTAATACCCCATGAATTCTGAAGGATGACTGCATTTTGCATATTAAACTTTCCCTGGTGATATGGGCAGGAAGGAGCCTCTTCCAGTTGACAGCTCATCTTTTGACATTTTTAGAGCCTGAAGTCAGAACATTATTATTATTATGGTTATTATTTTTAAAATGTAGGCATAGTCTAACCCATTTTTAAAGGTTATGCTTTTTTTTTTTTTTTTTTGAGACGGAGTCTCACTCTGTAGCCTCAGCTGGAGTGCAATGGCAGGATCTCGGCTCACTGCAACCTCCGCCTCTCAAGCTCAAGTGATTCTTATGCCTCAGCCTCCTGAGTAGCTGGGACTACAGGCATGGTTATGCTTTTTGTATTTTATCTAAGAAAAACTCCTAAACCTGAGGTTATAAGATATTTCCCTCTATTTCTCAAAATAAAAAAAATTTTTTTTCTTTTACATTCAGGTTTGTAATCCACCTGTAGTTCATTTTTAAGTATTACATGAGGCCGGGCACTGTGGTTCACACTTGTAATCCCAGCACTTTGGGAGACCGAGATGGGCAGATCACCTGAGGTCAGGAGTTCGAGACCAGCCTGGCCAACTTGGTGAAACCGCATCTCTACTAAAAATGCAAAAATTAGCCAGGCGTGGTGGCACATGCCTGTAGTCCCAGTTGAGGCACAAGAATTACTTGAACCCTGGAGGAGAAGTTTGCAGGGAGGTGAGATCACACCACTGCACTGTAGCCTGGGTGACAGAGCGAGACTCCGTCTCCAAAAAAAAAAAGTTTTGCATGAAGTTGAGATTTGATCACATATCATCCACAAGAACAGCCAATTGTCTCAGTCCTGCCTATGTGGAATTTGGTTTCTTCTCTCATTGTTTTATAACTGCGACCTGTCTCATATGCCAAGACACAATTTAGTCAGTCTGTTTCAAACCCTTCTGAACCTATGCATTGCTCAGTTTCTCTGTCTCTGAGCTACGGTTTTCATTTCTTTTTTTTTTTCTTTTGAGACAGGGTCTCACTCTGTCACCCAGGCTGCAGTGCAGTGGCGTGATCATGGCTCACTGCAGCCTCAACCTCTCTTGGGCACAGGTGATCCTCCCACCTCAGCCTCCGGAGTAACTGGGACCACAGGTGCATGCCACCATGTCCAGCTAATGTTTTTTTAATTTTTTTTTAAAGATGGGGTCTCACTATGTTGCCCAGGCTAGTCTCAAACTCCTGGGCTCAAGAAATCCGCCAGTCTCGGCCTCCCAAAGCGCTGGGATTACAGGTGTGAGCCACCACGCCCAGCTCCACATCTTATTTCTTAATAACATTTCCATCTACAGATCCTGGTATTTCTGGGGAAATGCTTTTTAATATCTCACACTTAGATCTTTAAATTTCCACTTTTGACTTAACCTGAGGTGCAGGCTGGGTCAAGATTCCATTATCATTCAAAGAATCATTCTTTTAGTGTGAAGAACCTCTATTTGGGCCTCAAAGTTGTTTGCACCTCGAGGGTTATTTTGTCTGATTTTGCTAGCCCAACTTGGCTTTCTTTCTATTGGTATTTGTTTTGCGCATTTTTTTTTCCTAGCTATTTTCACCTTCCCTTTGGCATTTTGTTGCAAACGCTTCTCTTGTAAATAGCATGAAACATTTTAAATTGCATAATCTAATCTCTGTCTTTTTACAGATTTATTAAATCATTGAACATCGAACAAAACTAAGGATACGCTATTCCTACTATTTTATTTTACTTTTCTTCTTTTTTAACTCCTTCCTTCCTAACTTCCATTTAGTATTCAGTTTTTTAATTTATTATTATTATTTTTTTATTTTTGAGACAAAGCCTGGCTCTGCCACCCAGGCTGAAGGGCAGTGGCGCAATCTCAGCTCACTGCAACCTCTACCTCCAGGACTCAAGTGATGCCCCCACCTCAGCTTCCTGAGTAGCTGGGACTACAGGCGCTCACCACGACACTTGGCTAATTTTGGTATTTAATTTTATTCTTCATTTTTTTGTATTTAATTTTATTCTTCATTCTTCATTTTCCTCCACTAGTTCAGGAGTTATATGTTCAATTTCTATTTTTAACAGGAACACTTAACCTTAAAATGTCAAAATCCAGCAACATCTAACTACTTTTACTCACTTCTTCCCTTTCTTATCCTCTCTGTGAAGGTAGCCTAATCTTTAGAAATTAAGTTTCACTTTGTTGTTAACACCAGTTATTATTTTGTTAAACAGCTAACAATCACTTAGTTTTACCGGCTTGTTTCCAATGTCTTTGGCTGGCATTGCTGTTCGCATCCTGCTGTGCTATTCAGGGTGTGAATTTCTTCTTAAGGCAGAGCATCATTTGGAAGATTTTTCAGCAAGAATTGCAGAGCTCCTTGTTGGAAATATTTACGCTATCATCACTCTCCAACAGCAATTTAGCTGCATTTTCAATTCTTGCTTGATAGTGAACATTTCCTGAACAACCTATAAATGCCTGTCCATTGACTTCCTGACATCTCTCATGTCAGGAAGGCCGTCTGCTAGAAGTCTGGGAGTTATTTCTTTTTCTTTTTTCTTTTTTTTTTTTTTGAGACGGAATCTTGCTCTGTCACCCAGGTTGGAGTGCAGTGGTGTGATCTCGGCTCACTGCAACCTCCGCCTCCCAGGTTCAAGTGATTCTCCTGCCTCAGCCTCCCAAGTAGCTGGGATTACAGGCATGTGCCATCATGCCCAGCTAATTTTTTTATATTTAGTAGAGACCGGGTTTCACCATGTTGGCCAGGTTGGTCTCGAACCCCTGACCTCAGGTGATCTGCCCACGTCAGCCTTTCAAAGCACTGGGATTACAAGTGTGAGCCACCACCCCTGGCCAAAGGTTACCTTTTTAATTGAAAATAAATAAATAAATAAATTGAAGCAAAATTTACATATAATTCGCCATTTAAAAATGAACAATTCAGGGGCATTTAGAACATTCAGAGTGTTTTGCAGCCATCACCTCTGTGTACTTCCAGAACACTTTTGTCCCCCCAAAAAGAAACCTGGATTTTATCAAGCAGTCACTGTCCCTTTCCCCTCCAGCCCCTGGCAGTCACGACACTGCTTCTGGTTCTAGGGATTCGCCTATTCTTGAAATTTCATTTTCATAAAAATATACACTATGTGATTATTTGTGTCTGGCTTCTTTCTCTTTGTAAAATGTTTTTGAGGCTCAACCACTTTGTATCAATTTTCAGTGCTTCATTCCTCTTCAAGGCTAAATAATATTCCATTGTGTGGATGGACCACATTTTGTTTATCCATTCCTTCCACTGATGAACATATGAGTTATTTCTGCCTTTTAGCTATAATGAATAGTGCTGCTGTGAACATTTGTGTACATATTTTTCTTAGAACCCTTGTTTTCAATTATTTTGAGTACATACCTTGGAGTGGAATTGCTGGTTCACAGAGTAATTCTATATTTAACTTTTTGAGAATCCACCAAAGAATTTGTTCACAGTGGCTGTACCATTTTAGACTCCCACCAGCAATGTACAAACGTTGCAGTTTTGTCACATCCTTGCCAACACTTGTTATTTTCCATTTTAGATTTTAGCCATCTCAGTGAGTATGAAGTGGTGCTTCACTGTGGTTGTGATCTGCATTTCCCTAATCACCACATTTTGCTTTCAATATCTACTATCTGGTATAGTTTTTGCATCTTCTTCATACACCCCAGAGTTCTGTAAAACATCCTCAACCATCCCTCCATGAGCATCAGTTCAAGGACATTGCCTCAGTTTTTCCCAGCCAAAGAGTCACTCACCTGAGTTTGGCTTCTTGGTGGGTTCTGTGAACAAAGAGAGAAAATAAATTCAATATGCATTGAAGATTCATCAGAAGCACAAAGAAAGGCCATGAACGCCCTGATGAAAGATGAAAAGGGAGTGACAAAGCAATACAAAGTAAATGATATGGACACAAATTCCATGTTGTATTCAGAAGAAAAGCAAGAAAACACCCTTAAAATCCATTCAAAAACAATCCACCCTTGAGGCTGTGAGGATGCCCACAGGATGGTCAAAGTAGCTGAGAACATCCAAGACAAGTAAGTGAGCTACCTGCCCGTAGAGCCACCATAGAGCTGGACGGTGGAGAGCGGGGCAGGGGGAGGCAAAAGAAAAGATAAAGACTTTCAGCTTCTAAAATGATGGCTTTTCTCACTTTCTTTCATTCACTCATTTATTCATTCAGCAAATATGTATTGCATGGATGTGGCTATCAGGTCAGGAGTGCTCAGGGTGCAGCCTGTGACCACCCTGCTCAGTGAACCTGGGTGTGCAGTGAGGGTGGGCAGACAGGGGCAGGAGGAGGTTTGAGGAAGATAAGTCAAAGGAGGTGGAGTCGGCCATGGCTGGGAAAATTGGAGCTTCAGGGCTGTGCAATGGCCAGACTTCTTCCGAACAGAGGAAACAGTGTATTTGAAAGCATGGTTCACATAACAGCCTCGCATTGCCTTGGTAGGAGGAAGCTGGAACACAGGGGTATACGTGTGGTGGGGGCATTCACTGGGGGTGCAGAGACTGCAAAAAGGAGAGTCTGAAGCTCCAAAGGGGACATACGATTTCGCATGTCCTGTATTTTAATTGAAGGTTTCCCATCACCTTTTCTCCTTCCTGCCACCTCCCTCTCCCTTCCTGCCCTCACTTCTTCCTTCTTCCTCTCCTTCCTTCCTTCTCTCCTTTCTTCCTTCCCTCTCTCCTTTTCCCCCTTCTTCTTTTCTTCTTCCCCACCCTCCTTTCTTCCTTCCTCCCCTCCCCCTCTCCTTCCTTCCCTCCATCCTTCCTTCTTTCTTTTCCTTCTTCTTCCTTTCTTCCCCCATCTGTCTTTCTTTCCTTCCCCCGCTCCTTTCTTCCTTTCTTCCCTTCCTCCTTCCTTCCTTCCCTCATTCTTTTCCTATCTCATCTCCTTTCTTCTTCCTTCCTTCCCTCCATCGTTCCCTCTCTCCTCCCTTTTCTTTTTTTTTTTTTTTTTTTTTTTTTTTTTTTGAGACGGAGTCTCACGCTGTTGCCCAGGCTGGAGTGCAGTGGCGCGATCTCGGCTCACTGCAAGCTCCGCCTCCTGGGTTCACGCCATTCTCCTGCCTCAGCCTCCTGAGTAGCTAGGACTACAGGCGCCCGCCACCGCGCCCAGCTAATTTTTTGTATTTTTAGTAGAGACGGGGTTTCACTGTGGTCTCGATCTCCTGACCTTGTGATCCGCCCGCCTCGGCCTCCCAAAGTGCTGGGATTACAGGCTTGAGCCACCGCGCCCGGCCCTCTCCTCCCTTTTCTTCCCTCCTTCTTTCCATCCTTTTTTTCCTCCCTCCCTCCCTCTTTTCCTCCCTCCTTTCACTGTTTCCTTCTCTTTTCTTGCTTCTCTTCCTTTTCCCTTCCTTTCTCCTCCCACCCTCCCTCCCTCTCTCCCATCCTTCCTTTCTCCATCTTCTTTTTAAAATGTAAAATTATAAAGATTTTTTAAAATAGTGATACACTCACAGAGTTTCTTAAAGCCCAAGCAGTATAGACAGTGAAAAGCAAATACCCCACAGTCGCCATACAGGTGACTGTGGTTCCTGTGCACTGGGGCTTCCTTCCCATATGGAAGGGCTGTGGATGAGCAGGCACATGCCTGCCCATTCATGGGGGGCTCTTGGCAGCAAAATGATGCATTCAAAGATGTGTTTGCAGGCACTGGCAGTCTTCTAGGTGAGCAATGAAAAGGTAGTAACAGGTGAGTGGTAAGGAAGTTTATTTCTGTGATTTTTAAAAAATCAACATGAAACTCACATATCATAAAATTTGACATTTTAAGGTGTACAATTCAATGGTGTTTCATATTTTCACAATACTGTACAATCACCACCTCTATCTGTTCCAGAACAGTTTCATCCCCCCAAAAGGAGACCCCATAACCACGAGCAGTCCCTCCCTTTTCTCCCCTCTTCCAGCCCAACCATCGCTAAGCCACTTTCTGTCTCTCTGAATTTGCCTGTTCTGGATATTTCATATTAATGGGATCCTACACCCTGTGGCCTTTTGTGCCTGGCTTCTTTCACGGAGCACATTTTCAAGGCTCGTGAAGCATGTATCAGAACCCCTCTTCCTTTTTACAGCCAAATAATATTCTGTTGCATGGAGGGACCACATTGCGTTCATTCATTCATCTCCTGATGGACAGTTGTGTTGTTTCCACCTTTGGCTTATTGTGAAGATTGCTGCTGTAAACATAGGTACACAAATATCTGTTTGAGTCCCTGCTCCCAATTCTCTTGGGTACCTGTCTAGGAGTGGAACTCCTGGGTCACATGTCAGTGATCTTCCAGATCAGTAATATGTCTTGTTCTGTATCTGAGCCTACCAGCCAGCCCGTCCTTCACTATTGCACAGGGTTCTCTTGCAGCTATGCCTCATTCTTTGTCCAAACCAAATGCTGGTGCTACACACTCGGTCTGAATTTTGGAGAAAATCCCCCAATGCTTCCAAAGTGGTTGCAACCACACACCTGCCTCCAACTCCCACCCCTCAGTCTGCCTTGACAGGGTAAGATTCAATCTTCATCTTTTCTAACTTGATGGGAGAAATGGCAACTTCATGTTGGGGTGGGTCATTACATTTTCCTGTTGCACTGACAACAATTTTGTATCTGCTTTGTAGGATCATTATTAGCAAAAACATCACTGTGCGCAGAAAACTGGGAAAGAGATGAGTTCCTACTGTCTTGTTGTCGGCTTTTTAGGATCAGATCTGGTTATCATTCTCTCTTCCTCCAGCAAACACCATTATGTAACTGCCCTGGTCGACCAGTTGTTCCCAATGCTAAAGCCCAATAGAGTCTTCCTCTGTGTACATAAAAGATTATTTTTCTTTCACAATAAATGTTTGAATCTCAATTAGACTGTCTGCCTCGAGCAGGACTTTCTGCAGGGCCCAGGATGCATATTTTCAGCATTCTGGTCAGTCAGAAACATTCCAGCTGACCTTGAACTGATAAAACACCGAATGGGAAGATTCCAGGTCCTCAGTACCCTGGAGAAGAAAAACTCACAGCCCCATGATTGAAGGTAACCAGACAAGCTGATGGGAGAACAGAATGAAGTGTGCTCTGGGAGGAGAGATTGGAGGCCATGGATTGGGACCAGGGTGTAGGACAATGAGGGACATGAAATGAAGTGTAAGAAAAGCAGAAACTGGGCCGGTTATGCTGGTGCACGTCTGTAATCCCAGCATTTTGAGAGGATTGCTTGAGCCCAGGGGTTCAAGACCAACCTCGGCAACGTAGTGAGAATCCGTCTCTACAAAAAAAAAGAAAAGAAAAGAAAAGAAAAAGCTTGGCATGGGGGCACACACCTGTTGTTCCAGCTACTTGGGAGGCTGAGGTGGGAGGATCACTTGAGCCGGGAAGTTGAGGCTATGTGGTAAGCTATGATTGCAACACTGCACTCCAGCCTGGGCAACAGAACGAGACTCCCATCTCAGTAAAATAAAGTAAGATAAAATAAAATAAAATAATAAAATACTAGCATATTCCTAAACCACAGGTTTAGAAGCACAGACCTACCAAGAAATGAGTCTGAGACATTTAGAGAGTGTGTAAATGTTTGTCTCGAGGCGTTTGTAATCTCCCACGAAGAACAGAGCTCTCAACACCAAGAAATTCCCAACACTGGCCCAATCCAACCCCAAAGTAACTATACAGCTGATGCTGTTAGATCCAAGCTGAAAAGAGAAGGCTCCCCTTGAAATATCGGCACTTACCGGGGTCATCAAGGGCGTCCGCCAAGTCAAAGTCTCTTTGACCTATTGGGAGCAAACAGGGCATAAGTCACCCCATGATAGAAAAGCCAGAATCCCCCTTGTTCCTCACCTCATGCTGCTCCCCTCCTCCTGCAAGCCTAGGGTCACCCAGAGCACTAAAACTAACCTGACTATGAGCTACGTGGGAGATGCAACCACCACCTCCACCTAGTCCCAGAACATACTCATTACCCAAAAGAAGACCTGTGTCCCCATTCAGCAGTCACTTCCCCTTCCGCCTCCCCAGCCCCTGACAACCACTAATCCACTTTCTGTCTCCATGAATTGTCTGTTCTGTGAATTTCGTATAAATAGAATCCTACAATATGTGGTATTTTGTGCCTTGCTTCTTTCACTGAGCATGATGCTCTTGAGTTGCATTCACGTTGCAACTTGTGTCAGAGCTTCATTCCTGCTCAAGGCCAGGAAACTTTGAAGGAAGCCTCTCTCCAAGCACATAGACTTCTCTCCTGGACTCTGGACTGTACCACTCACAGCTTAGAACTGGCATTTCCTGCCCCCCGCCCCCCACCCCACACAGAGTCTACGTTGAGAGGGGCTGCCCTAGAAGAAGGTGAAGCATAACAATGTGAGGATCCTGGATCCCTGAGAGACTATATGGAGCATAGGACACCTTTGCCACCTCACCTGGCTGCAACACAAAAAAGACACAAACTTTTCATTCTTTGGGGGATGTCTGTTACAGCAGCTAGCCTATGCTGACAAATACAGGGTCAGGAAGCAACCTCTGTGGACAAGCTGAGGTTTCTACCTGATCCAAAAGCAGTTAACCTAATGAATGTGTCTGCAGCAGAGAGAAGAGAACATTCACATCTTTGTGACTCATCATTAAAAACACACTGCAGAATTTGTGAGAATGAAGAGTCCCTCTTGCTGACACATATGCACACCTTGCTCTTATTCCTCCCTTGCCCCCTGCCAGTACTAACCTTGTAGAGAAAACACCACCAGAGAATTTATCAGGAAGTAGAGGATGCAGCCAGGAGCACATTGAATCAGCAGTTACTATGCATTGTGTTCTGTTGCAATAATACCAGGCACCCAAGCATCTCATCCGCCCACCCGAGGATGTTGGTATGACCAGCATGCATATTTCCCAAAGGAAGAACCTGAGGTTCCGGGACGTTCAGGGCAAGGCAGGAGCAGAGTCAGAACCTGCAGAATTGTCCAGGGGGGACAACCTCTCACTCAAACACTAAGCCATGGAGGAGACTAAGCCTGGGGCAACCAGGTGAGCCCTCGGTGCTGGCTCTCCCCAACTCTGATGTCTGTCTCCCTCCCAAAAATCTGTCTGCCTGGGTGATGCTTGCTCTGTGGGAAGGTTCAAGGGCTCCAACATAGATTCGTACAGCCTGTGGCATGGCTCCAGCCGGATGCCACCCAGGCAGGTTTGCGGCTCCTCGTGGAGGTAATCAGGGCCTCTCCAGAGCAGAAGGTGCATCCCCAGACAGGAGCCCCTAAGTCAGGACAGAGTCACAAACCTTGGAGGGAAGGGGGACTCTGAGCCCAGGGCGCACACAGCAGCTGCCCCTGGGCCCAGACTGGAGGCTGGGAGCTGGTGGTGCCATCGCAGGTCAAATCCCACACAGCCATTTCTCTCAAACTCTGGGTGCCCCACGTCCCTCTCAGATGATGTTCTCTGCTGCCAGTGATCACTGCAGGCTCGCCTTGAAGAACAACCCAGCCCTTCTTTGCTCCCTCCAGCATTCTCCCTATTTGTTGTTGTTTTCTTTTTGTTTGTTTTGTTTTTAGATGGAGTCTCGCTCTGTCGCCTAGGCTGGAGTGCAGTGGCACAATCTCAGCCCACTGCAACCCCCACCTCCTGGGTTCAAACGATTCTCTTGCCTCAGCCCCCTAAGTAAGTGGGATTACAGGTGCATGCCATCACGCCCAGCTAACTTTTGTATTTTTAGTAGAGACAGGGTTTCACCATGTTGGGCCAGACTGGTCTCGAACTCCTGACCTCAAGTGATCCGCCTGCCTTGGCCTCCCAAAATGCTGGGATTACAGGCGTGAGCCACTGCACCTGGCCTCCTCCAGCTCTCTTGGTCATCATGGTCCAAGCTGCTCAGACTGGGCTCAGGGACAGGAGCCGCCTCAGCCTCTTGGATCCGGGCGACGTCTCCCCTCCAAGGCTGCCAGCAGTTCCAGTCAAGACACCTGTCCAGGACCCCAGAGTTAAGCGTCTTGGCTATGCACACACCCTGAGAATTTACATTCCAATCCGTGTTCACCGTTGACCAATATCTTTCACTGCGTTGTATCTCGGCCCATCCCAGCAATTCCAGGCATCCCCTCAGCAACTACTTAACAATCTCCTCCCAATCCGTGTACCCGGCCACTCCCTGCTGTTGCCCTAAATAACCAAAGGCCTCAGTGTTATCTCTCCCCTCCCAGTCCCTCCGCTCTGAAATGCTGTTGCATAAAACAGGCAGGCGGCATGGGAGGGCTGCAGACAGCTCGTCTCATCCTGCAGCAGGAGGCCAGGTTGCAGCGGAGGTTCCTTCAGCTTTGAGATGCTCTGGATGACCCTGGGGGATGACAGGAATTGAGGGTGGGGAGTGTCGCAGAGGAAGTGGAGCCTGGGGGTTTTGGGCTTTGCTTGGTTTCAGGGGTTGCACTGCAGCCAGAAGTTGCTGCATTCGTGACTCATACACACGAGGCTGTTGTCGGTCACACCCAGACCTCGTTACATAAACAAGGCGGACTCTGGCCAGCATCAGGCGGCCTGGGCACTGAGACAGTCTCCAGTCCTGCACGCCAGGCAGGAAATCTATCTCCCAGGCAGGGCCCCCTGTCCTCTCTCCTCTCCGGGGAAGTTACAGCAAAGTCACGGCTGGGGTCCTCATGGGCCTGGAGTAAGAACCCTGGGCTGGGAGATGTCCCAGGTAGACGATGCTAACTCTGGGCTCTCTGTCTCCAAGGTCGGGGTTGCACATGACGCTATTGCTTTCACGGGGTTTATTTTCCACCGGGAACATAAGACGGGGCAGGAACAGGAGATCTGTTTCCGATTTGCTTTGCTTATACTTAGTGAACTCAGCAGCTTTTAATCAAATCCTTGTGTTCTGGGATCCCTAAACCCCCAAGAAGAAAGCAGCCTCATTTTGTGCTGGGACTGTGACAATGGTCCTCGGTTGCTGGCATCCTGGAGATGTCGATTAAGTGGCTCCTGTTGGTGGATGGGAGGGCCGAGCGTTACACATGAGCCCCCGGTAAAGCTGTGCTCAGGACCCCAGCCATGTGACACAGCGCTTTGAAGCATTCTTCTGTAGCCCACAGTCACCAAACCCCTCTTGGGCCCAAATTCCACCTCTGCCAGAGTCAAAGATGCTTCTTATTGGAGTTCCCCTGCCCCCCACCCAAATTCCTTACGTTGATTCAGACCTACACGTGGTTCAGGCTTAGGAAACAATACCGCCAAGGGCAGGCCTCAGCAGCAGCCTCAGAAGCAGCCGTTTCTCTCGGAACTTCTCCAGCCCCTGGGTCTCTGAGTCCCATTCTCCCCTGAGGCACCGAAGGAACTAGAATCCCTCTTCCCAAGACGGGTCCCAGAAACAAGAACACCTCTCCCTCAAAGCCAGCCATAAAACCTAAAAACAGGACTCTAACTGTCCCTCTATCCTATCTGTATAAAGAGTGGCACAGGCCGGGCGCGGTGGCTCACGCCTGTAATCCCAGCACTTGGGAGACCGAGGCGGGCGGATCACAAGGTCAGGAGATCCAGACCATCCTGGCTAACACCGTGAAACCCTGTCTCTACTAAAAATACAAAAAATTTAGCCGGGTGAGGTGGCGGGCGCCTGTAGTCCCAGCTACTCGGGAGGCTGAGGCAGGAGAATGGCGTGAACCCGGGAGGCGGAGCTTGCAGTGAGCCGATTTCACGCCACTGCACTCCAGCCTGGCAACAGAGTGAGACTCCGCCTCAAAAAAAAAAGAGAGAGAGAGAGAGAGAGGCCCAGAAGAATCTAGATACACAGGCCTGGCTGGGTTTCCCCGCTCAGACCTTCAGCATTGGATCAGGCCCTTTTTGTCCAACCCTATTTCTACACAGCTATCCAGACTTGGTTGAACCAAAGCATAAAAATAGACAATCTCCCCTTGTAACTTGGGGTCTTCATTCTGAATGCTCCCCTGTATACACGTTAAATACATTTGTATGTCTTTTCTCCAATTAATCCATCTGCTTTGTGTCCATGATTTTCAGTAACACATCAGGGGCCACGACCCCAGAAAGTCAATATAACAAACAGCAATTTTGCCAAGCAAAGAACGTACCGTTGCTCAAATAATAATAATGCAATGTCAAGGCCAATGCCCACTGAACATTAGCTGCCACCAGCACAGCTGCCACGCAGCACAGGAGAGCAATCGACCCACAGCAAAACCTCTGCTTCCCACTGAATTATTTACCTCAATCTAAAGAAGAAAATCAGCTCCCGGCAGGCTCTCAGCGGAAAATAAAAAGAACACACAGAGACTGTCTAAATCCCTGACCCCAATTACCGCTGTTGCCAGCAGAATCTGTACACCACGGAATTGAATTCGAGTCATCACAGGACGTGCAACCACATTAGTAAATTCAGACAGGCTCTTCTGTTTCACTATTCAATCCAATATCCTTTGATCTGCGTGCCCTGGAGAAACAAAGCTCTTTAAAGCAATTGTTCTCTTCTTTCCTCCCTTCCTTCCTTCCTTCCTTCCTCCCTCCCTCCCTCCCTTCCTTCCTTCCTTCCCTCCCTCCCTCCTTCCCTCCCTCTCTCTTTCTCTCTTTCTCCTTCTTTCTTTTTCTTCTTTTATATAGAACCTCACTATGTTGCCCAGGCTGGAGTACAATGGCGCAGTCTCAGCTCACTGCAACCTCCACCTCACAGGTTCAAGCGATTCTCCTGCCTCAGCCTCCAGAGTAACTGGGATTACAGGCGCCTCCCACTATGCTCAGCTATTTTTTTTTTTTATTTTTAATAGAGATGGGGTTTCACCATGTTGACCAGGCTGGTCTCGAACTCCTGACCTCGTGATTCGCCCACCTTGGCCTCCCAAAGTGCTGGGATTACAGGCATAAGCCACCACGCCTGTCCTTTTTTTTTTTTTTTTGATATCGAATCTCACTATGTTGCCCAGGCTGCAGTGCAATGGCGCAATCTTGGGTCACTACAACCCTTACCTCCCTGGTTTGAGCGATTCTCCTGCCTCAGTCTCGCGAGTAGCTGGGATTACAGGTGCGTGCCACTACGCCCAGGTAATTTTTGTATTTTTAGTAGAGACGGGGTTTCACCATATTGGCCAGGATGGTCTTGAACTCCTGGCCTCAAGTGGTCCACCTGCCTCGGCCTCCCAAAGTGCTGTAATTACAGGCATGAGCCACTGCCCCCCGCCTGTTTTTTCTTTCTTTACATAGGATTGTACTGGTTTTCTCTGAAGTGTGGGTTCATTTAAACCAATCTTTCTGGGGTCAGCTGCTGCGGTCGAAGCCACTTAGTGGGTCTTAAACCCATAGAAAGAACCCTTCTCAGCTTGAGGAAGCCCACAGAGGGGAAAGTTCTGAGGTTCTACAAACCTGGCACAGGGACCCCGAGAAGAACAAATCTTAACTTCCTTCAGGCAAATCCTAAGGTTTCTCTTTGACTCCAGCTCAGCAATTAAAAACTATATATGTGAATATATAGAAAGCATATGATAATGGCTCTTGTGACTGAACTTGTTACTGGAAAGGGTCTGAAATCAGACCCCAGCAGAGGGTTCTTGGGTCTTGCACAAGAAAGAATGTGTGGTGAGTCCATAAAGTGAAAGCAAGTTTATTAGGAAAGTAGGGGAATAAAGAATGGCTACTCCATAGAGCAGCCCCAGGGCCGCTGGCGGCCCATTTATATGGTTATTTCTTGATGATATGCTAAACAAAGAGTAGAGTATTCATGGCTCCTCTTTTTAGACCGTAGAAGGTAACTTCCTGACACTGCCATGGCATTTGTAAACTGTCATGGCGCCGGTGGGAAGGCAGTAGTGAGGACCACCAGAGGTCACTCTCGTCGCCATCTTGGATTTGGTAAAACGTGGCCAACTTCTCTACAGCAAGCTGTTTCATCAGCAAGGTCTTTATGACCTGAATCTTGTGCCAACTTCTCATCTCATCCTGTACCTTTAGAATGCCTTGACCATCAGGGAATGTAGCCCAGCAGCTCTCGGCCTCATTTTACCCAGCCCCTACTCAAGCTGGGGTTGCCCTGGTTCGAACACCTCCAACAAACTCAACTCAGGTCCACCAGCCCAGTGCAGTAAAGCCGAACACTGCCATCGGGATTGCAGTGTAAGGAAGTGAGGCATTTATTCCAAGCTATTTAGAGGGCATCAGGCAACTTCCTTGATGCCTTAAGACTCAACCCCCTGGGTGGCCAGTAGGTGAGGGTTTTCAACGGCAAGGAGGCAGAGGTTACAGGCAAAGCCATAATACATGCAGGCTATACATTGCTTTGACCTAAAAAGGTGGGGTACCTGGAAGCAGGGGCCTAATGAGGATTCAAAGCTTCTCTGATTTGTCATCGGTTAAGGAGGTAAAGCTTTGTGTGAACATTTGGGGTCAGCAAAAATGAATGCTAGTTTTGGCCCATGGGTGTGACTTCCTCCAGCACCTCCCTGCACCCCCCTCCACACCCCTCCCGCCACCACACGCTCCAGGGAAGGAATTTAGAACAAACATTGGCAATAAGAATTCAGGCCTCAGTTTCTCTTACTCGACTATGAGCCAGCAGATGGCATTTTTTATTTGGCGGGGGTCTGGGTTCCTGAAGATCAACTCAGGGCCATATAGTAAGATGTTACCTTGGCTGGGCATGGTGGCTCACACTGGGAATCCCAGCACTTTGGGAGGCCAGGGCGGGCAGATTACCTGAGGTCAGGAGTTCGAGACCAGACTGGCCAATATGCTGAAACCCTGTCTCTACTAAAAATACAAAAATTAGGGCGTAGTGGCGCGTACCTGTAGTCCCAGCTATTTGGGAGGCTGATGCATGAGAATCGCTTGAACCCAGGAGGTGCCAGAGGTTGCAGTGAGCCGACTGAACCACTGCACTGCAATCTGGGTGACAGAGCAAGACTCCTCTCAAAAAAGGATGTTATCTTTAGTCTTTACAGGAAACTAAACATCTTGAGGTCCTTTCTTCCTTGGCTATTGTTCTACACTACAATCACCTTCTTGCTTATTAAGCTGCTCCATGTACTTCTCAAGGCCAGTGAGGTGCCTGGAATTTCCCTTGACATTTCCCTTGAAGGAACTCAAGGTTTTCCTTTATTTCCATGCTAGGGAGAGTGCCTGGCAGGCCCCGAAGAGGTGTGTCTTTGCTCCATCTCACTGTCTCCCAGGACGGCATGATTCACAGAATAGAAAACATTAAATAATATGATTAGGTTAGGACTGTAGGTTACAACAGAAAGTGACAAGGAAGGCTGCTGCCCCAATGGGGAATCTTATTCCCAGTGGGCCTTGTTTGCCAAGGGATGAGTTCCACTTTATCCCCATGGATAAGATGAAATCCATTCTGTTTTCTAATTGGTTATGAAGTTTTTGTTTGCAGCAGGGCAGGAAATCAAACACAGCTGGAGTCTCCTCCTGCACACCTCAACGTGAATATCCAGGGACTCCCTAACACTCCAGCTCACCGCGGCTGTAGACGTCGGAGCTGAGCAGGCCACCCTGGTGCATGATCTGCTCCTCAGAACCCATGAATCCTCCACGGTCTCAGCATCCGAGCAGCCCAGCCTCTCCCCAGAAGCTCAACCAATTGGCCCCGCTCTTGACTTCCCAGTGACCGTATTATGCAGTTGCAGATTGAAGCTCTATTGGAGCAACCATTGGCAATGAGAATTCAGGCCTCAGTGTATGTCTGTAGCACAACAGACAGTGTCTCCAGAGGTTGAAGTATTTTGTTTCAAAGAGGAAGGAATCATCATTCATCACAAAAGGCAAGACATCTTTGGAGCAAGGAAAACTTGAGGAAAATACCACAGACCATGCAATGGGGCACTGGTCAACGGTGTGTGGTAAACCAGTCTTCCCAGAGTGGCGTGCACGCGGATCCCTCAGGACATGGGTGACACACAGGCTATGCTTCAGCAGGTCTGGCTGGGCCCAAGGCGCAGTGTTTCTCATCAGCTCCCGGGGGATGTCAAGGCTACAGATCCATGGATCTCACTTTGCAGGACAGAGACTTGGTAATGGCTTCCCAGAGTTGCTACAATAAAATCCCAAAGACTGGGCAGCTTAAATAACAACCTCGATTCCCCCACAGTCCTGGAAGCTGGAAGTCTGAGATCAAGGTGTGGGCAGGGCCGGTTCCTCCTGAGGCCTCTCTCCTGGGCTTGTAGATGCCATCTTCTCCATGAGTCCCCATGTGGTCGTCCCTCTGTGTATGTCCGTGTCCTCATCTCCTTTTCTTAAGAGGTATCCTAGTCCATTTCAGGCTGCTGTCACAGCATACCATAGACTGGGTGGCTTATAAGCAACAGACATTGATTCTCCCACAGTCCTGGAGGCTGGAGGCCAGAGGTCTGAGATCAAGGTGTGGGTGGGGCTGGTTCCTCCTGAGGCCTCTCTCCTTGGGCTGTAGATGCCGTCTTCTCCCTGTGTCCTCACAGGGTTGTCCGTCTGTGTGTGTCTGTGTCCTCATCTCCTCTTCTTATGAGGTGTCTTAGTCCATCTCAGGCTGCTATCACAGAATACCATAGACTGGGTGGCTGATACACAAAAGACATTGATTCTCCCACAGTCCTGGAGGCTGGACGTCTGAGATCAGGGTATGGGCAGGGCTGGTTCCTCCTGAGGCCTCTCTCCTGGGCTTGTAGATGCCATCTTCTCCCTGTGTCCCCATGTGATCCTCCCTCTGTGTGTGTCTGTGTCCTCATCTGCTCTTCTTATGAGATGTCTTAGTCCATTGCAGGCTGCTATCATGGACTACCATAGACTGGGTGGATTGTAAACCACAGACATTGATTCTCCCAGAGTCCTGGAGGCTGGACGTCTGAGACCCAGGCATGGGCAGAGGGTCATCCCTCTGTGCATGTCTGTGTCCTCATCTCTTCTTTTTATAAGGTCTGCAGTCCTGTTGGATCAGGGCCCAACCTAGTGACCTCATTTTGCCTGAATCACTTCTTTTTTTTTTTTTTTTTTGAGACAGAGTCTAGCTCTGTCACCCAGGCTGGCGTGCAGTAGCATGATATCGGCTCACTGCAACCTCTGCCCCCCAGGTTCAAGCAATTCTCCTGCCTCATGCTTCCAAGTAACTGGGACTACAGGCACGCCCAGCTAATTTTGTGTGTGTGTGTGCTTTTTGTATTTTTAGTAGAGATGGGGTTTCACCATGTTAGCCAGGATGGTCTCTACCTCCTGACCTCATGATCTGCCTGCCTCAGCCTCCCAAAGTGCTGGGATTACAGGCCTGAGCCACCGCACCCCACCTGAACCACCTCTTTAAAGACCCCATCTCCAAACACAGTCACAATTGGAGGTCCTACAGATTAGAACTTCCATTTGTAAAATTGAGGAGGGTACAATTTGGCTCACAACAGAGTTAAACCATGGGACATGGTCAACAACAATGGGGATGCCATTGGACAGCCTGGTTCAGTGGAGACAACCAGGCTTTGGCAATCTGGAGAGACAGTTTCATCTCAGCAACATCACGTGCCTGGCCCATGCCCTGAATAACACTCTTCCTTAATTTTTTTTTTTTTTTTTTGTGAGACAGTCTTGCTCTTTACCCAGGCTGGAGTGCATCGGTGCAATCTCGGCTCACTGCAGTGCAATGGCGCAATCTCAGCTCACCTCTGCCTCCCGGGTTCAAGCAATTCTCTCACCTCAGCCTCCTGAGTAGCTGGGATTACAGACACATGCCTCCATGCCCAGATCAGCCCAGAATCCAGCCACATGCAGATTCTGGATCAGCAGGTCTGTGTGGGGCTATAATTGCGTTTTATTGTGATTATAATACAATAAGAAAATATTTTTTAGAAAAACCTCAGGAGGCATTCATTCGGGTTTAAGGAAATGTTCTTAGGTTGAAATGTACTTCTTTCTTTTTCTTTGTTTTGTTTTGTTTTGTTTTCTCTTCTTTTCTTTCTTTCTTCTTTCTTTCTCTTTTTGTTCTGCTTCTGCTTGTTCCTCTTTGTCTTCCTCTTCTTCCTCCTCCCCTTCCCCTTCCTCCTTTCCTCTTCCTCTTCTTCCTCTTCTTCTTCTTCTTTCTTCTTCTTCCTCTTCCTCTTCCTCTTCCCCTTCCTCTCCTCCTCCTCCTCCTCCTCTTCCTTCTTCTGACAAGGTCTAGCTTTGTTGCCCTGGCCGCAGTGCAGTAGTGCAATCATAGTTCACTGCAGCCCTGAACTCCTGAGCTCAAGGGATCTGTCTGCCTCAGCCTCCCAAGTAAGGAAAACAAATGTATTTTAGATAGATAGGTCAATAGATAGGTAGATGGGATATATGATAGATAGATAGATAGATAGATAGATAGATAGATAGATATTGAAGATAGATATTGGAGATAGATGAACAGATAGATAATAGAGAGATAGAGATGATAAATAGATAGGTAGACTTTTGAGACAGATGAAAGGCAGATAGAGATATAGGTATATATAGAGTTAGATATAAACATATCTTATTGGTTCTATTTCTTTGGAGAAACTTAACTCATATACATATTAACAAAGATCAAGAAGAAGAAAATTTTAAAAATCACCCCAATCCCAGCATGTGCTGTTTTTTGGGAGACAGATAGATTTGCAAACGTTTTTAAAGCTTTTATAAAATCTAATTTTGCCACATAAAAATGTGAAGATTTTTGTGGATGTGATGACTCCTCTTGGGTTTTTAAACATCTGAAGCCTCCCAGAGGCTGGGATTCACAGGCCACAGCAGAGTTTCCCAGCCTCAGCACTGTGGCTGGACACATCGCTGACAGGTTTAAGTGCCTCTGGCCCCTGATCCATCGGGGGAATTCCCAGAAGCTTAGCAGTGTCTGGGAGAGCTCCATCTGGAGGCAGAACCCCACTTTTCTATCCCCTGTGTGCCAATAAGAGTGAAGAAAATGACTGGAATGGGGGGACCTCAAAGGAAGGGTCAGTTGTTATCCAAGGAAGGGGAGACATTTCTTGGACTATGTGCTCCAATATTTGCCAGATGTCTTCACACTCAGGTGCCAAATAGCCATAGACTGGTTCTGCACAGCCCCTTCCTACTCCAACGAGGAAACTATGGAATGCTTAGCTTCTGGGTTATATGTGCAACGGCTCTATGCCGTATGAGGGAAAGATCCTACAAGTGCATTCTGACAGTCAGATCCATTTAAAAATGCCCCAGACAACTATACCGTTCCTCCTATACTGTACGGTACAACTATACCTCCAGACAACTATACCTCCAGACAACTATACCTCCAGACAACTATACCTCCAGACAACTATACCTCCAGACAACTATACCTCCAGACAACTATACCTCCAGACAACTATACCTCCAGACAACTATACCTCCAGACAACTATACCTCCAGACAACTATACCTCCAGACAACTATACCTCCAGACAACTATACCTCCAGACAACTATACCTCCAGACAACTATACCTCCAGACAACTATACCTCCTATAGTGTACCGGAGCATGACATTTCCAACCTGTCCCCTTTCCCAGGGTTAGAAGTTATGACTAACAGCAGGTTCTCCACTGCAGCACTAATGACACTTGGAGCTGCATAACTCTCTGTCATGGGTGCTGTCCTGTGCACTGTAAGGTGTTGAACAACATGCCTTGTCTCCACCCACCAGACGCCAGAACACCCATCCCCGTGCAACTACCAAAACTGTTTCCAGACATTGCCAAATGTTACTTGAGGAACACAGTTATCCCTGGGGAGCAGAAGAATGTCATAGATAGATGATGGACAGCTAGATAAATAGGTTGATAGATGGATGGATAGATAGATAGTAGATAGATAGATAGATAGATAGATAATCAGATAGATAGATAGATAGATAGATAGATAGATAGATAGATAGATATGAGAGTTGAATAGTTGGAGAAGTAGGTAGAAAGATAGATAGATAGATACATAGATAATAGAGATGAGAGTTGGATAGTTGGAGAAGTAGGTAGAAAGATAGATAGATACATAGATACATAGATAATAGAGATGAGAGTTGGATAGTTGGAGAAGTAGGTAGAAAGATAGATAGGTAGATAGATGATAGACAGATAGATGATAGATGATAGACATGAGAGTTGGTTAGGAAAGTAGATAGACAGACAGATAGATAATAGAGATGAGAGTTGGATAGTTAGATAAGTAGGCAGAATGATAGATGATAGAGAATCAATAAATGAGAAAATTTTTGACAGATAGATCAACACATAGATTAGATAGATAATAAGTGGATATAATAGAGACAGATAGATCAATGGATAATGATAGATAGATAGATGATAGATAGATAGATAGATAGATAGATGACAGAAAAATCATTGACAGAGATAGATAATAAACGACAGGTAGAAAAATCATTGACATAGATAATCAATAAATGACAGATAGATAATAGGTGGATATAGTAGAGACAGATAGGTCCATGGATAATGGTAGATGATAGATAGATCTATAGATAGGCAGACAGACAGACAGTATCTCTCATGCTAAGGCAAGATTCCTCAACCTCAGTCCTACTGACATATGAGGTTGGATCATTATTTTCTGTGGGGCGTCCTGTGCACTGCAGGGTGTTGAGCAGCACCCCTGGGCTCCACCCACTAGTTGCCAGGAGCATCCCTGCCTCGAGATATTGACAAGTGTCCCTGTGGATAAACATGATCCCTGGTTGAGAATGGCTGGATGGCAGCATCTGTACCTGGGGGTGTCACCTTGGGCCTGCATAGATTGAATGACACATGACTGAATTGGAGACCACAGAGCTGCCTCCCCACTGTGGCAGGGATCCATGAGACTCCACCCAAAGGTAACCAGATGGTTGCGCACAGAGTCATCATCTCTTAAAAGAAGCACATAGCTCCGCTTGGGCATCACCTGGGGTGCTTCTTAAGATGCAGGTCTCCCAGCTCCCAAATGCCCGACCCACGCCTACTGAATAAAGATCTCAGTGGGTGGGGACCGGGGTGGTGCTTTTAATACCTCCTCCCTTCAAGGTGATGACCTGCACATCAAAGACAGAGAATCACCGCACTAAATGGCTGCAATGCCCAAGGTAACAATGGCAGGGAAATGACCCATTTGTGGTTCCCTTTCCAAGCTACAAATTTGCTAGATCAAAGGATGCTTGCAGAGAAGGAGGGGGCAGGGAGAGAGGGGGCACCAGAATGGAAGCAAGTCAAGAAAAATATAACTGAGACATAGGATGAGGCTGGCGTGGTTTGGGGTTCTGTACCCTGGCATGGTATGGCTTCTTACCTTAGGCAATCATCATAACTTTTTTTTTTTTTTTTTTTTTTTTTTTTTTTTTTAGATGGAGTCTTACTCTGTCACCCAAGCTGGAGTGCAGTGGTACAATCTCAGCTTATTGCAACCTCTTCCTCCCAGGTTCAAGCGATTCTGCTGCCTGAGCCTCCTGAATAGATGGGATTACAGACACCCCCCCACCATGCCTGGCTAAGTTTTGTGTTTTTAGTAGAAACCGCATTCTGCCATGTTGGCCAGGCTGTTCTCAAACTCCTGACCTCAAGTGATCCACCCAGCTCGGCCTCCTAAACTGCTGGGATTACAAACATGAGCCACTGTGCCCGGCCCACAACTTCCCCATATCCCAGTTTTTAGAAGTCAACTAAACAGCCTGTGACAACCTAATGCAGCAAGTAATGAAAAGTACTTGTCACAACACCTGACTTATCTTTACTCAACAGGAAGTACTCAGAAATATGATGTGCTACTGTTCAGAGCTCTGAGTGGTTTTTTTCATAAGTTTTTTTAGTCTCTACATAGAAACACAGCTCTGTACAAATGCACACACATTTTAAGTCATGTTGATACAGACAGGAGGCAGGAAGATACTAGATAGAAGAGGGCAGTTCCCCAGCAAAGGCCCCACCCTCAAGCCTGGAAACCTGTCGTCCTAAATGGAAACAGGCATTCCTATTTTTGTGCCCAAATGTTGCCTTTTGACCCACCATGCACCCCTGTCCTGTACCCATATAAACACCAAACCCCAAACCCCAGACCCCACGTGCAGACAGACTGATGAGCAGAAAAGCAGAGGAACTGAAGAGCAGCACAGCAGAGAAGGAGAGAAGAGAAGGACACTGAGAGGTGTTCAGCTGGGGATGGCTGGAGAAGAGATCAGCCGCAGGACAACCAAACTCCAGGGGAAGATCATCTTCCCACTCCATCCCCTTTCCAGCTCCCCAAACATCCCACTGAGAGTCACCTCCATCTGGCAATAAACATTTCTGCATTTACCATCCTTCAGTTTGTTCGTGTGACCTGATTCTTCCTGGACGCTGGACAAGAACCCAGGTACTGGCCGGGCGCAGTGGCTCAAGCCTGTAATCTCAGCGCTTTGGGAGGCCAATATGGGCGGATCACAAGGTCAGGAGATTGAGACCATCCTGGCTAACACGGTGAAACCCTGTCTCTACTAAAAAAATACAAAAAACTAGCCGGGCGTGGTGGCGGGCGCCTGTAGTCCCAGCTACTTGGGAGGCTGAGGCAGGAGAATGGCGTGAACCCGGGAGGTGGAGCTTGCAGTGAGTCGAGATCGCGCCACTGCACTCCAGCCTGGGTGACAGAGAGAGATTCCGTCTCAAAAAAAAAAAAAAAAAAATGAACCCGTGTCCGGAGCTGCATGCCCCGGCCATAGCGAATAATAATTAAGGATTAGGCCGGGCGCGGTGGCTCAAGCCTGTAATCCCAGCACTTTGGGAGGCCGAGACGGGCGGATCACGAGGTCAGGAGATCGAGACCATCCTGGCTAACATGGTGAAACCCCGTCTCTACTAAAAAATACAAAAAACTAGCCGGGCGAGGTGGCGGGCGCCTGTAGTCCCAGCTACTGGGGAGGCTGAGGCAGGAGAATGGCGTAAACCCGGGAGGCGGAGCTTGCAGTGAGCCGAGATCGCGCCACTGCACTCCAGCCTGGGTGACAGAGCCAGAATCCGTCTCAAAAAAAAAAAAAATAATAATAATAATAATAATAATAATTAAGGATTAAACGCCTGAGCTATATTCATTTCCACCCCACACCTTCTCCCTAGATTTACCTTCTTCCCTGTATTAATACCGCCATTAAAAGATGGCGCTCTTCCCGCTTCTTCTTCATTCATTTTTCCCCGCGCCCACGAAAAGACTACCTGACAGCGCAGGCGCAACATGACGTCCGACCGGAGAAACCGAGGCTTATCTGGCCACGCCTTCCTTTTTTAGGTCATTTCCGCCTTAGCCCAACCCCTTCCCCTCTGCATGTATATAAGGCATTGCATTACCGCCATTAAACGAGACTTGATCAAGCACTGTCTTGTCTCCATTTCTCGTGTCTCTTGTTCCCCAAATTCCCACCCCCTCCTCCAGGGCCTACACTGACTATCCCACGGGCCGGGATAAACCCGGGCACCAAGAGGGCACTGAGCTAGTTAACACTTAATAGTTAACACTTAAGCCACCTGCAGATGGCAGAGCTAAAAGAGCACCGTAACACACCCACTGGGGCTTCAGGGGTCACAGGCACCCACCCCTAGATGCTGCCATGGAGCCCAGAGCTCAAAAACACTCATGCTAGCTGCTGTATCTGCCCATCTGCAAGCTCTGCCTCCCATAAGAGGTTTCAGTGTGTGGTGGTCAAACAGATGAACCACATCCCTGTCGCACATCCTGTGAGGGGGGTCAGGGAACTCTCAGGTTTCAAATCTGATAAGGGAACAATGTACAATAGACTTGGAAGAGACTGTCTTAGCTGGTGTATATCCTGGACATGTATCCTTTTCTTTTCTTTTAATTTATTTTTAATTGATTCATAACAGATGTACATAGCTTCAGGGTACATATAATAATTTAATACATTTATATAATTTGTAAAGATCAAATCAGTGTACTTGGGATATCCATCCACCTTAAATATTTGTCTTCATGTTAGAACCATTCCAACTCTTCTATTTTGAAATCTACAATAGATTATTGTAAACTAAAGTCACGCTACTGATTATCTAACACTAGTGCTTATTTCTTCTATCAAACCCTATAATTTTCTTTTTTTCCCTCAATAAATGACATTTCATACACTGCCCTTTGATGTTTCCACTTCTGGTTCTCAGCTGTTAGAAGACCTGATTGTGTCTCATGTTCCTTCATGTCCCTCTGGATTGGATGGCGAATACTAATTAAATACAGTGGAAATGTGGGGCTGCTAAAATGTGAACCTCTGTTAGGAATATGACCATATTCTTATTATTATCTTGTTTTGTGTTGATAATTTAGTAATAATAATAATGATTTATAGTATATTAACCATTAACAATACTGTTTTCTTTATTTAATTTTAAGTTCCGTGATACAGATGCAGGATGTGCAGGTTTGTTACATAGGTAACCATGTGCCATGGTGGTTTGCTGCACCTATCAACCCGTCACGTAAGCATTAAGCCCCACATGCATTAGCTATTTATTCTGATCAATAATCTGTTTTCTTAAGTACTTCGTAGCAATCATCCCACCAGCCTTGCTAAATGTTTCTGGGATCTTGGGAATGTGCTCCATTTCCAGCTGGTGATGGCTGAGGATGTAACAGGGTCATCTGTGCATTTAATGAATTACCCAGGACATACCCAGCTGTTGAGTTCACATCATCGTATTTACACAGAAGGGCCCTGATCCAGACCTCACTTTCTTTCCAGTCCCTCCTGTAACGTCCCTATGGGGTGCTACTTGTGTCAGAGGCACTGGAACCAGAGCGACTCCATCTTGAAAAGGGGCTGGGCAATAGAAGGCTGAGACCTACTGGGCTGCATTCCCTGATGATTAAGGCATTCTGAGTCACAGGATGAGATTGAAGGTCTGCACAAGATACAGGTCATAAAGACCTTGCTGATAAAACAGGTTGTAGTAAAGAAGCTGGCCAAAACCTACCAAAACCCAGATGGTGACGAGAGTGACCTCTGGTTGTCCTCACTGTTACACTTCCACCAGCACCATGACAGTTACAAATGCCATGGCAATGTCAGGAACTCTGCATGGTCTGAAAAGGGGAGGCAGGAATAATCCACCCCTTCTTTAGCATATCAAGAAATAACCATAAAAATGGGCAACCAGCAGCTCTCAGGGCTGCTCTGTCTGTGGAGTAGCCATTCCTTTCTTCCTTTACTTTCCTAATAAACTTGTTTTCACTTTACAGACTTGCCCTGAATTCTTTATTGAGTGAGATCCAAGAACCCTGTCTTGGGCTCTGGATCCGGACCTTTTTCCTGTAACACTCCGAGAAGGGATGATTCTGATTTTCAGAAGACAAGGCTTGGGATAGAGCAGGATGCTCATTGGAGTCTTCCCAGAGAGAGCTGCAAGACAGCTCAAATTCTGCTGCCAGCTGCCCCAGTCCAAATCCTCAGTGCCTCAGTTTACCCATATCTGTGAGGGTTAATACTGAATGTCAACTTGATCGGATTGAAGGATACAAAGTATCGATCCTGGGTGGGTCTGTGAGGGTGTTGCCAAAGGAGATTAACATTTGAGTCAGTGGACTGGAAGGGGCGGACCCACCCTCAATCTGGGCAGGCACCATCTAATCAGCTGCCACTGTGGCTAGAACATAAGCAGGCAGAAAAATGTGAAAAGAGACACTGGCCTAGTGTTCCAGCCTACATCTTTCTCCCGTGCTGGATGCTGGAACATCAGACTCCAAGTTCTTCGGTTTTGGAATCTGGACTGGCTCTCCTTGCTCCTCAGCCTGCAGACGGCCTGTTGTGGGACCTTGTGATCATGTGAGTTCATACTTAATAAACTCCTCTCTCTATATCTATTTCTATTGCATCAGCTCTGTCCCTCTAGAGAACCCTGACTAATACACCATCTGTAAAATGACATCAGGCACGACACTCCCGTCATAGGGCTGAGGGACAATCAACTAAGTTAATCCATGCCTAGTGCATAGGAAGTGCTGGTGTCATTCAAAGAATTTAGCACAGGACACGGTGTGGTGGCTGATGCCTGTAATCTCATGATTTGGGGAGGCCAAGGCAGGAGGATCATTTGAGCTTAGAAGTTCAAGTCCAGCCTGGACAACATAGTGAGATCCCATCTCTACAAAAAGTTTTAAAAACTAGTCAGGCATGGCGGCAAATGCCTGTAGTCCCAGCTACTGTGGAGGCTGAGGTGGGAGGTTTGTTTGAACCCCTGGGGTGAAGGCTGCAGTGAGCTATGATGGAACCACTGCACTCCAGTCTAGGTGACACAGTGGGCCCCTCCCTCAAAAAAAGTTAAAACACATTAAAAAAAGAAAACATTTTATGTCATAAGTGCGTTTAATACAACTACCCTACCAAACGCCATAGCTTAGCCTTACCTGCCTTGAAAGTGCTCAGAACACTTCCATCAGCCAATGGATGGGCAAATCATCTAGCACAAAGTCGACTTTGTAATGAGGTTTTGCACACCTCACATAATTTATTGAATATTGCACTGAAAGTGAAAAACAGAATGGCTGTATGGGGCCGGGCACGGTGGCACACACTTTTAATTCCAGCGCTTTGGGAGGCCGAGGCAGGTGGATCACCTGAGGTCAGGAGTTCGAGACCAGCCTGGCCAACATGGTGAAAGCTAGTCTCTACTACAAATACAAAAATTAGCTGGGTGTGGTGGGCAGGCTCCTATAATCCCAGCTACTTGAGATGCTGAGGCAGGAGAATTGCTTGAATCCAGGAGGTGGAGGTTGCAATGAGCTGAGATTGTGCCATTGCACTCCAGCCTGGACAACAGAACAACACTACATCTCAAAAAAAAAAAAAAAAAAAAAAAAAAAAAAAGAACAGTTTTATGGGTACTCAAAGTACAGTTTTAGTTTGCACTGAATGCATACCAATTTTGCACCATTGTAAAGTTGAAAAATCTTAAATTGAACCATCATGTCAAACCATCGTAAGTTGGGAACTGTCTGTATACTGCACTTTGTAGAGGTTGATTCGCCCAGGGGGATATGTTTAACCTTTGGCTCTTACTGTGAATGATATAAACTCCTGGAAGTACTTTTCTGGGGAGGTGGGTTTACTGTGAACATCTCCCTGTAAACAGAAACTAATGAATGCATTGCCGCATCATCCACTCACTAGGTGAGATCTGAAGACAGCACGGAATAATAAAAAATCCTCACTGCAGATCCCAGACTATGTCCACCAGGATCTATCCATCCCAGCATTGCCTCTGCCCGTAAACAGCCAACTCCAATCTTAATGACATCCAAGTCTTTAAACAGGATAAACAGGAAGTGCTGCCACAGGAACATCTGAATGATGTGTTTTCATTCCTACCAGAAATACTTCTCCCTGTTAAGATTCGCCTGGGTATTCCCTTCTCTGGAATCGCCACATTAAAATGACCAAAGAAACTTACTCAATTGTTGTTCAAATCCTATTCTTTATGAATTCATTGGAGTTTCTCCAAGAGGTCCTCACATGGAACTAAAAACTCTAATCTTGGAGTCTGGGACAGCCAGCCTGCAAGTTCATGTTGAAGTTTTTGATGTAAAACTATTCAGGTGGTTTTAATTTGCAAGAATGAATGACAGTGTTTAGGAAAAGGCTTAAAAATCTGAACAAATGCAACCCTTCTGGCAAATGAATCTCTAATAATCTGCCCCATGGGATGAAGTAGTTTCAGCTCTATTTTTACCATATGGAAATGGTCAGAACTAGTTTTTAAAATCAGAAAGAAATGATTGACATTCCCCACATGCCCAGTCATGCTTGAATCATGGAGTTAAATAGGTCATGTTTTAAACGCTTGGGACACACGGATCAAAACAGGAAAATATGGTGAATATCTAAATTCTATCAGCTAACATCCTGCCCTTCTGGATCTAATTCCCAGTTTCCAAATTGGAGCAGCCCGTCCTCTCCCTCCCCTCCCAGCCACCCATCCCTCTTAGTCTCCTTTCTAATCCCATTGGGCAAATTATCCCCATTCACTTCATAGCAACTCCTTTGGAAGGAGTTTCTGAAAGCAAGAAGAGAAAAATCCACGCCCAGGCAGATCTCCCTCAAAGCAAAACGCCTCTTACCTCGGGCGTGCATTAGAAAACACAGGAACGCAAGACAAGGAAGTCCCCACCAGCTCTCCATAGTTTGCTTCAGGATGCAAGAGCCTCAGCCGACTCCCCAGCCAAGCGGATTGTGAGATCTGGCCTCTCCACCCTCCTGTTGTTGACTTCTGGTCTCCCAGCTTGGAAGGAAGGGAAGTGATGTCTTCAAGTGGAAAATATGAACCGAACTGCCAGAAACAAATGGGCTCCAAGCTCAGATCCCAAACTCCACAGCTGAAAACCTGTGGGACCAGTGTAGGCACGCTCAGTCACGTCTGGGAGCCAGCCTCCCCGGGCTGCCCCACCAATCTGCAGCAGCGCAGAGGATGGGGACACCGGGGTGGTTCCCCAGCGCCAACGGGCAGCTCAGGCTTCTGGAAGCCGGCACACTTGCTTGGCAACTCTGCTCGCTGCGGGCGTGGGAGCTGTAGCAAGTTCAAAGTCACCAACCCAGAAAGCAGAGAAGACACTGGCCGCCTGTATCTTCCTCCTGAAGTACGTGATCGTCCAGCGATACCCAGTGTGGGGCTAACGCACATGTCAGTGCAAAGACCTCAGTTGAAGTCTTGGCTTTTATACCTAACAAACTCAGCGACTTCCGAGACGGATTTATCATCCTCAGCCTTCAGTTGTCTCGTAGGTGGCAGAACTAATATTTCAGCAGAGACTGTTGTTCAGGAAAAGCAGATGACACGTGACTTTTGTGGCTTTCACTTAAATCTGAGACATTTTCTCTAACTACCAAAATTTACATCTTCTATTTGAAATCTCCCTGGAGAAGAAATATGACTGGATAGCTCAGTTTGATGATTAATCCTGCTTTCACAATGGTTATTATTATATTTTTCCCTGCAGATCTGTGACTGTGTCTAATTTATCCATATACAACTCGTAGGTTAACCCTTACACTCTACCTACCCCGAAGCAATAGGCAAGAACTTACAAAGTTAGCATTTGCAAACAGCTTTGAAGTCCTCTGGTAACTAGATTAGCTGCAGGAGAAAGGGGAAAGTCAGTCTTAGTTATGAGGGCAGCTTCTGAATTCCTGGAGAAGCAGGATTCATGGCAAACAGACCCAAAAGGAGAAATAAACCTTGGACTTTTCTCTCTGCAGATGTGAGCACTTGGAAGTGCTACATCTGTTCATGTTGTTGATCTGGTGTTTGGGATTTGTCTTCTATGTAATATCTTCTTTCTTTCCTTCCTTCCTTCCTTCCTTCCTTTCTTTTCTTTTCTTTTCTTTTCTTTTTTTTTTTTTTTTTTTTTTTTTGACAGAGTCTCACTCTGTTGCCCAGGCTGGAGTGCAGTGATGTGATTTCGGCTCACTACAAACTCCGCCTCTCAGGTTCAAGCAATTCTCCTGCCTCAGCCGCCCAAGTAGCTGGGATTACGGGCACCTGACACCACGCCCGGCTAAGTTCTGTATTTTTAGTACAGACAGGGTTTCACCTGCATTGCCCAGGCTGGTCTTGAACTCCTGACCTCAAGTGATCCACCTGCCTCGGCTTCCCAAAGTGCTGGGATTACAGCCACCGTGCCTGGACTGCAACGTCTTTATAAAGGTAAGCCACTTGGATGGATTAAGTTCCTGTGCAAACAGGGGTATGTGTGTATGTGCATTTGTGTGTGCGTGTGTGTGCACGTGAGTGTGCATGTGTGTGGGTATGCATATTTGTGTATGTGCGTGCGTGTGCATGTGTGCATGTGAGTGCACGTGCATGCAGGTGCACGTGTGCATGTATGTGTGAGTGTGTCTGTGAGCGTGTGCATGTGTGTGCATGTGTGTGTGCACATGTGCGTGTGTGTGCGTAGGTGTGTGCATGTGTGCGTGTGTGTGTGCATGTGTGTGCATGTGTGTGTACGCATATGGGGGAAATGCTCTAAGGCAGTTAGCTTGTGCAATCTCTAAACTCTGAATGGTAGAGTCCAGGAAGCAGTTGATGCATTTAGAAAGATACTTCCTTCAAAGTCCCCTGACCCTAAAGAGGACTGACACTGTGACACCTGCTACAAAGTGGATGGAAGTCAAAAACCGGATGCTGAGTTACAGAAAACAGACACAGAAGAACGCATTGTGTAGGATTCCATTTCTCTGAAATGTCCAGAACAGGCAAATCTGCAGAGAGTGAAAGCGCATTGCCGGTTGCCAGGGGCTGGAAAGACATGGGAATGGGTATATTATGAGTTGCATTTTGTCCCCCCCAAACTTCATATATTGAAACCCTACCCTTCAGTACTTCCGAATGTGACTTTCTTTGGAAATAAGATCTTTGCAGATGTATTACTTTGGTGCAAAAGCAACTGCAATTTTCACCATGACTTTTGTTTGTTTTTTTGAGACAGAGGCTCACTCTGTCACCCAGGCTGGAGTGCAGTGGCTCGATCTCTGCTCACTGCAACTTCTGCCTCCTGAGTTCAAGTGATTCTCCTGCCTCAGCCTCCTGACTAGCTGGAATTACAGGCATGCACCACCACAGCCTGTTAATTTTTGCATTTTTAGTAAAGATGAGGTTTCACCATGTTGGCCAGGCTGGTCTCAAACTTCTGACCTCATAATCCACCCACCTTGGCCTCTCAAAGTGCTGAGATTACAGGCAGGAGCTAGCGTGCCCAGCCCCTCGCCATTACTTTTAAAGGCGAAAACCGCAATTACTTTTGCACTAACCTAATCATTAGTTAAGATGAGGTCATACTGGAACAGGATGGGCCCCAATGCAATATGATTGGTATTTTAAAAGAAGAGAGAAATCTGGACACCGACATGCACACAGGGAGAAGGCCTTGAGAACATGAAGTGGGAGATTGGGGTGATGCACCTATAAGCCAAGGGATATTGGCAGCAAACCACTGGACGCAACGGGAGGGGCATGGAATCCATTCTACCTCACAGCGTCAGAAGAAATCAGCCCTGCTGGCTGGGCTCAGTGGCTCAGGTCTGTAATGCCAGCACTTTGGGAGGCTGAGGTGGGCGGATCAGTAGAGACTAGAAGTTTGAGACCAGCCTGGCCAACATGGTGAAACACCATTTCTACTAAAAATACAAAAATTAGCTAGGCATGGTGGCGTGAGCCTGTAATCCCAGCTACTTGGGAAGCTGAGGCAGGAGAATCGCTTGAAACCAGGAGGCAGAGGTTGCAGTGAGCTGAGATTGTGCCACTGCACTCCAGACTAGGCAATAGAAACAGAGTGAGACTCTGTCAGAAAGAAAGAGAGAGCAAGAGAGAGAGAGAAGAAAGAAGGAAAGAAGGAAGGAAGGAAGGAGAAAAAGAGAGAAAGAAAGAAAAGAAAGAAAGAAAGGAAAGAAAGAAAGAAAGAAAGAAAGAAAGAAAGAAAGAAAGAAAGAAAGAAAGAAAGAAAGAAAGAAAGAAAGAAAGAAGGAAGGAAGGAAGGAAGGAAGGAAGGAAGGAAGGAAGGAAGGAAGGAAAGAAGGAAAGAAGGAAAGAAGGAAAGAAGGAAAGAAAGAGGAAGGGGAAAGGGAAGGAAAGGAAAGGAAGAAAGAGAAAGGAAGGAAGGGAGGGAGGGAGGGACCCAACCTGTTTGCGCCTTGATTTCAGACCTCTATGCTCCAGAACTGTGACAGCTTAACTGTCTGTTTTTCAAGACCCCTCCCCAGTTTGAAGCATGTTTTTATGACAGTCCCCAGGAAGCCAATATAAAAAACAGCTGCTAAGGGGATTTCTTTTGGGGGCAGTGAAATTATCTTGGAACTAGGTAGAAGTGGTGGCCACACAACACTGTGAAAGCAGCAAGCGCCCTGAATTGTTCACTTTAAAATGGTGAATTCTCCTGTCATCCCAGCACGTTCGGAGGCTGAGGCTGGTAGACCACCTGAAGTCAGGAGTTAGAGACCAGCCTGGCCAACATGATCAAACCCATTTCTACTAAAAATACAAAAATTAGCCAGATGTGGTGGTGACTGCCTGTAATCCCAACTACTTGGCAGGTTGAGGCACGAGAATCGCCTGAACCTGGGAAGTAGAGGTTGCAATGAGACAAGATCACGCCAGCCTGGGCAACAGAGACTCCGTGTCAAAAAACAAAAACAAAAACAAACCAATTAATTCTATGATTTGTGAATTTCACCTTAATTTAAAAAAAAAAAATGTTTCCGAAAAGGTAGTGAGGAATTAGGTTAAATGGTTAAATTCAGGAAATCCTCTCAGATTGCAAAATAATTGCTATGATTTCCACCGTGCCTACCATGTGCCAGACAGTGTTGTATTTCACATGCTTCTTAAGGCAAGAGTAGATAAGCTTTTCTGTAGGTCAGATAGTAAAGGCATTTATCTTTGCAAACCATATCGATTCTGCCGCAATATGTGACCAATGTCTGTGTGCCAAGCGGACTTTATGGACATAAAAATGTGAGTGTCACATAAGTTTCCTGCATTACAAAATATTATTGTTCTTTGGAATTTTAAAAATTATTCAGACGTGTAAAAACCATTCTTGGCTGGGCACCGTGACTCATGTCTGTAATTCCAGGACTTTGAGAGCCAGAGGCAGGCGGATCGTTGAGGCCAGGAGTTCGAAACCACCCTGGCCAACATGGTGAACCCTGTCTCTACTAAAAATACAAAAAGTAGCCGGGCGTGGTGGCGCATGCCTATAGTTCCAGCTGCTCGTGACTGAGGCAGGAGAATCACTTGAATCCAGGGGGTGGAGGTTGCAGTGAGCCAAGATCACACCACTGGACTCCAGCCTGGGTGACAGAGTGGGACTCCATCTCAAAACAACAATAACGACAATAATAATAATACAATTCTTACCTTGAAAGCTGTACAAAAACTCACTGTGGGCAGATTTGGCGCCGGGGTTCTAGTTTGCCAACATCAAAGCTGTGTGTCGCGCGAGTCCTATGAAACACAGTTTTATCGCCTCTGCTTCACTAAAGTAACCACAAGGACCACGTGGCCACATAGCTCATCTGCAGCCAGATGGCTGGTCGGGGCAGGCTGTGTGCCCAGCAGTAACACACGCAGGCTCCAGATCAGAGCACGTTAGGGGAAAAGCACTCTACTTCCCCGCTCGAAGCCTCAACTGATCAAATGCCGGGAGCTCACAGACACGGCAGAATTTACAAAGCTGATTTTAATTTTCACATCCTCGATACGTTAAAAAGTGCAAATGCGCCTCCTTTTCAATGTTCATGGGATGCTCCTGAAAATTCACAATTGCACTACAAAGAAAGCTTTAGCAAACTGGTTTTTTTAAGTAGAAACAAGACAGAAGAGATGCTGTTGCTGTAAAATTGGAAATAAGACTAAGAATATTCTAGGCCATACGTGATAGCTCACACCTGCAATCCCAGCACTTTAGGAGGCCGAGGCAGATGGATCACCTGAGGTCAGGAGTTTGAGACCAGCCTGGCCAACATGGTGAAACCACATTTCTACTAAAAATACAAAAATTAGCCGGGTGTGGTGGCGTGTGCCTGTAATCCCAGCTACTTGGGAGGCTGAGGCAGGAGAATCACTTGAACCGGAAAGGTGAAGGTTGCAGTGAGCTGAGATCAGGCCACTGCACTCCAGCCTGCGGGACAGAGTGAGACTCTGTCTCAAAAACAAAAAGTAATAAAAAATAAAAGAATAAACATATTCTTATTCTGTGTCACACTAACTTCCTGACTTTGTGAGTCACCCTGGCACACATACAGACGTGGATACAACAGGTCTAATATAAAATCAAGAAAAAACCAATCTATTCCTTTCTTAGGAACGTTTGTCAGGAATGGGCAGGAATTAGGTAGAAAGGTGTGTAAATGTTTCATTGTTTGTAGACACTGCCTGTGATGGTTCTTACTGACTGTCAACCTGATTGGATTGATTGACACAAAGTATTGCTCCTGGGTGTGTCTGTGAGGGCGTTGCAAAGGAGATGAATGTTTGAGTCTGCTGGGAAAGGCAGGCCCCCCCGACCCTAATCTGGGTGGACATAATCTAGTCAGCTGCCATCGAGGCTAGAATATAAAGCAGGCAAAAAAGTGTGAAAAGAGACACTGGCCCAACCTCCCAGCCTACATCTCTGTCCCGTGCTGGATGCTTCCTGCCCCCAAACATCCGACTGCAAGCTTTTCAGTTTCGGGACTGGGACTGGCTCTCCTTGCTCCTCAGCCTGCAGACGGCCTATTGTGGGACCTTGTGATCATCTGAGTTAATACTTAATAAACTCCCCTTTGTGTATATATATATATTTCATTAGTTCTGTACCTCTAGAGAACGCTGACTAATATACAGCCAAATCACTCCCCAAGGAGACTGTGCAAATTCACAGCAGTAACATTGAAAATGGATAATGAAACCAGGAAAGCAAACAAAGCAACAAGATCACCCAGATATTTTAAAAAACTTTTAATGTTGGGTTGACAGGAAACAAAAGCCCAAAATGCTAAATACTAGAAAATGACCGTGATACAAGCTCTCCATGAAAGAACCTGAGAGCTTGCAGCGCGCAGGTGAAAAGTTAGAATCTCACGTGCTCACAACATTAAGCAAGAAAGAATGAAAATACATGGAATGAACATTCAACTCAAGAAGTCATCCTGTGGGGAGAGTGGATATCACATGAAACCCCAGAAAAGCAGGTGGAGGAAATTAATGCACTAAAACTTGAGAAATGATTTGTCACATAATTTAAACATTATTTGAGAAAACTAAAATTGACGAAGATAACCAACTAAAATAATGACAGCACAAAACAAGAAGAATGCGAGCTTCTTCATACACTTGGAGGATGTGGAAGGATTATAAACAATTACTTTGCTCTAATCTGCACTGTGATATTTGAAAACTTAAGTAAGTATGAATGACTTTCCAATGAAGAAGTAGAAATACAGACAGTTTTTTTTTTTTTTTTAATTCATTTCCTGGCCAGGTACAGAGACTTATGCCTGTAATCCCAGCACTTTGGGAGGCCAAGGCAGGCAGATCACTTGAAGTCAAGAGTTCAAGACCTGCCTGATCAACATGGTGAAACCCCACCTCTACTAAATATACAAAAATTAGCCAGGCATGGTGGTGTATGCCTGTAATTCCAGCTACTTGGGAGGCTGAGGCAGGAGAATCGCTTGAACTTGGGAGGTGGAGGTTGCAGTGAGCCAAGATCGTGCCACTGCACTCCAGCCTGGGCGACACAGTGAGACTCCATCTCTAAATAAATAAATACAAATGTCTCTCCATTAGACAGAAACAAAAACCCTTTGCCCCCTCTAAAACACACACAGACACACACACACACACACACACACACACACACACACACACACCCCATGCCCAGAAAACTTTAGCCAATCAGATTTTCCACAACAGAAAGAAGAAAATCCACCAAAATCTATGTATGAAGAAAGCACAATATTGAAATATATTACGTGCAAACATATAACACACATGAATTTGACTTTTGAATGTTGACACAATAATCCTAAAGAAAATAACAAAACTAAAGTGTAACAGCAAATAAGATTGGATTGAAGGATGATGGATTTTATGTCATTATATTTAATTCACCAGATTAATAGGTCAAAGTAGAAAACCATGCAGTCATCGTGTTGCACCCCAAAAAAGCACTTGACTGAATTTCATACCCATTCCTGACAACGTTCTTAAGAAAGGAATAGATACATTTTTTCATTATTTTATAGATGAAAACCTGTTGTAACCTTCACAAAAGTGTTAGAAGAATTTTTTTTTCATGATTTTTTTTTTTTTAAGATGGAGTCTTGCTCTGTCGCCAGGCTGGAGTGCAGTGGCGCGATCTCGGCTCACTGCAACCTCCGCCTCCCGAGTTCAAGCAATTCTCCTGCCTCAGCCTCCCGAGTAGCTGGGATTACAGGTGCATGCCACCATGCCCAGCTAATTTTTGTATTTTTAGTAGAGACGGGGTTTCATCATGTTGGCCAGGATGGTCTCAATCTCCTGACCTCTTCATCCACCCACCTCGGCCTCCCAAAGTGCTGGGATTACAAGTGTGAGCCACCGCACCCGGCCTTTTTCATGATTTTATATATGAAAGCCTTTTGTATCCCCACAAAATTGTTAGAAGAATTTTTTTCATAATTTTATATATGAAAACCTGTTGTATCCCCACAAAGCGTTAGAAGAATAAATACATTTTTTCATGACTTTATGTATGAAAACTTGTTGTACCTCCACAAAGTGTTAGTAGATGCATTTTTTTCATGATTTATATATGAAAATCTGTTGTATCCCCACAAAATGTTAAGAGAATAGACACATTTTTTCATAATTTTATAGATGAAAGCCTGTTGTATCCATGACTGTATGTATGCCCGTATGAATCATGAATGAAGGAAGTTAGCATGGCACAGAATTAACATAAGTAGGTAGTTTAAATATATAAAATATGAAAGGTACAAATCAATATAAAAATGTGAAAACGCTGTGAAGAGATACAAAAGAAGTCAACTAAAAAAAGAGCTGTATCGGGCCGGGCACAGTGGCTCATGCCTGTAATCCCAGCACTTTGGGAGGTTGAGGCAGGGAGATCATGAGGTCAACAGATTGAGACCATCCTGGCCAACATGGTGAAACCCCGTTTCTACTAAAAATACACCAATTTGCTGGGCATGGTGGTGCACCTGTAGTCCAGCTACTTGGGAGGCTGAGGCAGGAGAATCGCTTGAACCCGGGAGGTGGAGGTTGCAAGTGAGCTGAGATCACACCACTACACTCCAGCCTGGCGACTGAGTGAGACTCCATTTCAAAAAAAAAAAAAGAAAAAGAGAGAGAAAGATGTATTTTATTCTTATACTCTAGACTACAAACATTCCTAAATTAATCTAAATTTAATGTAATTCTTATAAAAATATTAACAGGGTTTTTCTTAGAAAATGGGCAAGCTGATCCTAAAATACAAATGAAAAATTAAACAGCAAAAGACGGCCAAGAACATCCTGAAAAGATGAATGGGAAAGGCAGTGAGCCTTGTCATACATGAAAAACTATCATTCTCAAGCTACTGTCATTAAAATCATGTGGCATTACCTCATTTGCAGAGTGATCAGTGAGAGACAGGAGAGGACAGAAAGTCTCCCCACCAACCCCTGGGACATACAGGGAGTTAGTGCGTGATGTAAACTGCATTTCAAATCAGTGGGAAAAACATGGATTATTCAGTAAATGGTTTGAGAATAATGAGATTACCCCATGGTGGGGGAAATACTAGATAGAGATGAATCTCTTCCTCTTTCCTATACAAAAAGTGCATCCCTGGGAGCCCAAATATTTTAATGTAACAGAGAAAAAAATTCCCACAAAAGTTTTAGAAGAATATGAGTGTTCTTTTTTTTTTTTTTTTTTCAGTAATGTTGAGTATGGGCAAAGCTGTTCTAAATATTACAGGAAGACCAGAAACCATTCATTTAACCACAGAAAAATAGTAAATACTAGAATGAAAAATAAAATGCCACTTAAAGATTCAAAAGGCTAAGGATAAAGTGAAAAGGCATACTTGCTGTCTACTTCACTAAGGGCACTATCTTTCATATGTAAAGAGTTCCTATAGATCAATAAGAAATGGACTGATAACACATAAAAATGAACAAAGTGCAGTTCAAGTGGTTTCTGGAAATGGCTTCTCAACACACAGACCCTCAACCTCAGTCAAGGTAAGAGAAATGCAATGTTAACAGAGTTGATTTGATATCATTTTTCAACTGAGAGATTGGCAGTGACCAGAAAGTTTGCAGGGCTCCTAGGAAACAGATCTGAAGCATCCTTTGAGTCCTGTGAATTTGCACAATGTCTGGGGGAGTGATTTGACAGTGTCCATAAACAATTAAACATGCATTTTTTTTTTTAACCTAAGAAAGCTACCTTTGACATTACAACAAATTCACTTACATGAGTTCACAATCATGTACTTCCTAAGATGTACAAGATGGACCACATTTTCCCGACACTGAAGACTTGACCACAGCTTAAGTGGTTTGGTTGAATACATTATGGCCCAGGTTGCAATGGATCTTCTGCCTTGTTAAAAAGAATGAATGTGTCAAGGGTCTTTTTGTTTACTGACACTGCCCAGCATGTACTGAAGCTCAGTAAACAGTTGCAGAATAAATCACAGAAAAGCCTCTCTCCTTAAGAAGTTAGAGATTGGCTCTCATACCAACAACTACCATACTATTCCAAACACTATTATTTCAAAAATTTATAAAGTATTTTATTCTATGTTCTATTAGTCCTTAAATATCATTTCTTTTTTTTTCTTTTTTCTTTTTTTTTTTTGAGACAGAGTCTTGCTCTTTCACCCAGGCTGGAGTACAGTGGGGCGATCTTGGCTCACTGCAACCTCCGCCTCCTGGGTTCAAGTGATTCTCCTGCCTCAGCCTCCCAAGTAGCTGGGACTACAGGTGTGCATCACCACACCTGGCTAATTTTTCTATTTTTAGTAGAGTCGGGATTTCACCATGTTGGCCAGGCTGGTCTCAAACTCCTGACCTCAAGTGATCTGCCTGCCAAGGCCTCCAAAAGTGCTGGGATTACAGATGTGAGCTGCCATGTCTAGCCCTTAAATAACTTTTTAATCATCATTCCCAAAATCATTGGACTTTCTTTACATAGAAGTTCCAAAATAATGAAACAAAGAGTTGTTTTACCCAGGTATTTAATGATCCAACAAGCCATATAATTTAAACTTTAGTTTTCAAATAACCCACTCTCAATAAAATCATGTTTATTTTTATGTCCATGAGAAATTAAAATGAATCATCTACAAAGATGGACATCCACCCTCCACAAAAAAATAAGTCTTGTTGACACATTTCTTGGAAGTATAGATTTATTTGTAAATAAGCCCTAATTTGACATATCTTAAAAAAAAAAAACTTTTTTTTTTTTTACTATTATTATTATTCTGCTTCTTGTTTAATGAGCCATTTATGTGGATAGTATGATTATAATACTTACAAAAATGTCAATGTTATTCATAGAATGACAACAGATTTAATGTATTTTTTCTTTTTATTATTCTAAAGTTAGTTGGTGTGAAGAATCTGACTTCGAAGACAATTCTTGATGATTCATTGGGGAAGACTAGAAACACCACCCTCTAACTTTATAACAAGTGATGGTCACTCTGCAAAGCGGCCAGGCATGCTCGTTAATCCAGCTTTCAGCCCTTGAAGATTCACCAGACTAAGGATTAAGTGAAAAGTAATATGTACCACCTACTTCACTAAGGGCACTACCTTTCATATGTAAACAGTCCCCTATAGATCAATAAGAAAAGGACCCAACACCTGTATAAAAACAAAGGGCAATTTAAACGTTTTCCAGAAATGGAACGCAGATGATTTTATGAAGATAGTCCATTTGATATCATTTTTCAACTAAGAGATTGGCAATAATCAGAGAGTTTGTAGGGCTCTTAGGAAACAGATCTGAGACATCATTCAAGTCCCAGGCACTTGCGAAACTTCTATGGGGAATGGACTGACAGTATCTTTAAAAAATTAAACATTCACATCCGTGGTCGGCCCCCTCAAGGGTGGACAGGATGAGGCATTTGTGATGTGTCAATACATCCTGGAGAATCTAGAAGGTCATCTCCACACACCTGCACCACAGGTGGCATCCTATAGGTATTTGCTCAAGGAAGCAATGAAAGGGTAAGATAAATAACCAAGGGGTTCCTGCCACTGTATTCACCCGATTTCACACACTCCAAGTTACCACTAGTATCAAAATCAGAAGAAATAACTCCAATGCCAGAAAAAGCCAGCTGGCTGTGCCCATCAATATCCTGAGAATGATGGGAGGTGAAAAGGTGCTGAATCCTCAACAGCAGGGAGACTGCTTGGATGACCCCCAACCAAAACTGAAATTGAAGGCAGAGTTTCTGAGCTTAGAAATGGGAAAGACCCAGCATTTATGACTGACTCCTTCATCCAACCTCTTCCCCCAAATCAGACGATTTTTGACACGGGTATGGTAACACCATACCTTTGCGTAGACAGATTCATGGGAAACCTAGCTTTTGTGACGTGCAGCAGTTTTTAACACCATCATCAGTGGCAAAATGAACATTCCCTTGCAATTGCCTTTCTCTGCATGACTATTTTAACAACTTCACGTTAGCCTGCCTGTGCGACAGAGGACATACTGATGATATCCTCATTTTCCGGTGGAGGAAAGTTTATGAAGTCAATCCCATTCCGAATATCAGGACTTTAGATCTCTATGAGATTAGCACAAAATGCAAGTGGAGCCCTCTCCAAGCTTTCATAGAGACATGTATTTTGAAAGCCTTAATGGGGAAACAATTCTTAATGTGGAAAAGTTGTCATGTATTGTAGAGAAGAGAACAGGCTTTCGGTTAATCCCAACTTGTTAGAAAGGGTACGAGGGTTTTCTCAGCCACAAGGCTATGTTACCCCCACATTAAACCCAGCTTTCACATCGAAGTAGTTCCACACTGTGTAAACACTGGACAGACTGTTCGTAAATTTGTGATATTCAACCCATATGAAACTCAAGAGAACACGGGGAAGTATCTAGGTGCAGGTGAGTATCAGGATGCAGGAAGTACCTGGATGCAGGGAAGTATCTGGAAGCAGGGAGTATCTGGACTCAGAGGGTACCTGGATACAGGGGGTAGCTGGATACAGAGAATATCTGGATGCATGGAACATCTGGATGCAGGGAGTTCCTGGATACAAGGGAGTATCTGGATGGAGGAGAGTAACTGGATGGGAGGGAGTATCTGGATAGAAGGGAGTATCCAGATGGAGGAAAATATCTGGAAGGGGGTGTGTGGAAGGAAAAGCATACATGAATAGAAGAGAGTAACTGGATGGAAGAAAGTATCTAGATGAAAGGGAATATCTGGATGGAGGAGAGTATCTAGAAGGAAGGGAGTATGTGGGTACAGGAGAGTAACTGAATGGAAGGGAGTACCTGGATGGAGTATCTGGATGCAGGGGGCATCTGGATGCAGGGAGTACCTGGATACAAGGGAGTATCTGGATGAAGGAGAGTATCTGGAAGGGAGTATGTGGATAGAGAAGAGTGGATGGGAGTATTTGGATGAAGGAGAGTATCTAGATGGAAGGGAGTAATTGGATGAAAGGGAGTATCTGGATGGAAGACAGTATTTGGATGAAAGGGAACATCTGGATGCAGGGAGTATCCAGATATAGGGAGTATCTCAATGGAGGAGAGTACCTGGATGTGAGGAGTATCTGGATGCAGTAAGTACCTAGATTCATAGAGTATCTGGATTCAGGGGAACAACTGGACGCAGGGAGTATGTGAACTCAGTGGGGGTACCAAAATGCAGGGAGTATCTGGATGCAGGAAGCACCTGGCTATAAACCAAAATCTGGATGGAGGAGAGTATCTGGATGTAGGGAGTAGCTGGATTCAGACGAGTATCTGAATATACAGGAGTATCTGGAAGCAGGGAGTATCTGGACTCGGGGCAGGGTACCTAGCTGCGGGGAGAGTATCTGGAAACAAAGTATCTGGATGGAGAAGAGTATCTGGCTGGGAGTATCTGGGTACAGAAGAGCACCCGTCCCAATGTGGCAGGACGCGGGAAAGGAAAAGAGCCCAACAAGGACATTTTGGAAATAAAGAGCTAACACTTAGGCTGAAAATTTGCCTTAAAGCCCCAGAAAAAGAACTTGGAACCCATCCTGTAAATTACCACAGCCTTCTTTAACATGCACCCATGGCAAAACACTTAAGTAAAAAAAAAAAAAAAAAGTACTTGGTTTCTAATTTCTTTTTATTAGTCTGACATGAAAAAGAAATATCCCTACAAATGAAAGAAATATTGAAGAAACAAATTGAAGGGCTTACCTTATTTTAATTAAAAAAAAAAAGTCAGGGCTACCAGGGAAGTTTCAGACGTGCTCAATGGACACGTGATTTGTAAACAGCCGAGATTCTGGGGGACAGGGGGTGCCTCGGTGGGGTTGACATTTGAGTTACGGGGACTTCATAATGGCCAGCCTTTCACATCCCATGGGAAACCCCTCTCCCACGGGCCTTGGAGAATGGGGGTCCAAGTGCCTATCCCCCTTTGGATGTTTCATCATTAGTAAACATCATCCGCCCAGCAACAACAAGCAAAGCACATCGCAAGATTAAAACAAAGAATCCGCCGTGAACAGAAGGCCTCCGTCTCTGCTCTCACGCAAGTGTCCTTCGGGGAGGAGCCTCAGGCAGCTGTTCTAACCCTGCCGCCAAGCCTGGGCTGTTTCTGCCGACAGTCTTCTATTTCTCTAAAAGAGTACGCTGAACTGTGAGAGACAGAGAGAAGAGAAAGTCATTCCCAGTTCCCTGAGCACTCACGTGGACATAGTTCCTAAAACTTTCAGGAGCCGGTGGTTTTATTTCTGCATAAGAAAAATGGGCCCAAAACTCATCACGAAAAAGCAAAACCCTAACTCTCAATCAACTCAATCAATTTCATTGAATGATGCCATTCATACAAAAAAAAAAAAGGGGTACTGCAGAAAAAGCAGAAGGAAAACGGCAGAAGGCAATTTCCACTAACGACGTCACAGAGACAGTAACAAATGCCTATAACTTACCAAATGGAAGAATAAATCTTCTAAATGAGAGTGTGCAGTTTTTATTGATTTGCAATTATGCCATGAGATTTTCTGGTCCGTTCATTTAAGTTTTGGAAACTTTATTCTGCATGTCAGTCTTAAAATTATTTTGGAGGGAGAAGCTGGGATTTGGAAGAAGGAATTAAGAACAATGGTATTTTTCTTCCAAACAGGCTGGCAGAAAACACTGGAATGCCAAGCCCTTCAGGTAATGAGGGCCCCACACATATATACCAATGTACTGGCTACTGAAGCCAGACAACTTCATTAGTGGGCAGAAGAAATCTTCCTTTTCTCTTCAAGATATAGCTTGTTCTAAACATCTTTCCCTGACTCGAAAGAGCACTCAACAAGACACTAACTTTCTTTTATTATTATTATTATTATTTTTGAGACAGAGTTGTGCTCTTGTTGCCCAGGCTGGAGTGCAATGGCACGATCTTGGCTCACCACAACCTCCGCCTCCCGGGTTCAAGCGATTCTCCTGCCTCAGGCTTCCAAGTAGCTGGAATTACAGGCATGTGCCACCACGCGTGGCTAATTTTGTATTTTTTTTTTTTAAAGTAGAGACGGAGTTTCTCCATATTGGTCAGGCTGGTCTCGAACTCCCAACCTCGGTCTCGAACTCCCAACCTCAGGTGATCCGCCCGCCTCAGCCTCCCAAAGTGTTGGGATTACAGGCATGAGCCACCGCATCTGGCGAGACACTAACTTTCTAGAAGTCTCTATCTTTAAAACTGAATGCCAGGCATGGTGGCCCATGCCTGTAATCCCAGCACTTTGGGAGGCCAAGGTGGGCAGATCACTTGAGGTCAGGAGTTCGACACCAGTCTGGAAAACATGGTGAAAGCCCGGTCTCTACTGAAAATAGAAAGAAAATTAGTGGGGCATGACGGTAGGTGCCTGTGGTTCCAGCTACTCAGGAGGCTGAGGAAGGAGACTCACTTCAACCCGGGAGGCGGGGGCGGCAGTGAACAGAGGTCGCACCACTGCACTCTGGCGACAGAGAGAGACTCCATCTCAAAAAGAAAAAAAATTAAAATACTTTAAATCATTTCACTAAAAATACATCTCAATTTGACAGCTCCTATTAAAAATAAACGTTGCATCTCTCAGGCAAATGAGAAGGTTCCAATTATGTACAAATGAAAGACAAAACACACGCACATATATACACACAGAAATCTTTCTTGCCATTTTCAAAAGTGCTTCTAATGGCAAAATGCCTTTTACCCTGAGAAGCCTCTCACGAATTAAATAGTGTCTTCTTAACCACATTTTCCACCTGGTTGAGAGGAGTTGTAGAAAGTGATAGCAGGCTGGGTGTGGTCGTTCACGCCTGGAATCCCAGCACTTTGGGAAGCTAAGGTGGGAGGGCTGCTTGAGGTCAGGATGGGCAACATAGTGACACCCTGTCTGCGCAACCTAGTGAGACCTTGTCTCCACAAAATAAAAAACCAAATCAGTCGGGCATGGTGGTGTACGCCTGTGGTTCCAGACAATCAGGAGGCTGAGGTGGGAGGATCCCTTGAGCCCAGGAGGTCGAGGCTGCAGTAAGCTATGATCGTGCCGCTGCACTCCAACTTGGGCGACAAAGTGAGACCCAATCTCTAACAACAAAAAAAAGTTGACAGCAAAACTTGACAAGTTGTATTTCAGGAGATACATTTGAGGAGGACTTTTAATTCCCAGTGCATGCCAGCCAGCTGTGGACTTCCCGATGATGCAACAATCGTGTGCCACTCGGAACTTTTTTTTTTGAAACAGTCTCACTGTGTCATCCAGGCTGGAGTGCAGTGGCACGATCTCGGTTCACTGCAACCTCTACCTCTGGGGTTCAAGTGATTCTTCTGCCTTAGTCTCCCAAGTAGGTAGGATTACAGGCGCCCACCACCACACCCAGCTAATTTTGTATTTTTAGTAGAGACGGGGTTTCACCATGTTGACCAGGCTGGTCTCGAACTCCTGGGAAAACTTCCTTAATATTTTGTTAAACAGAGACTTAGGCACATACAGGTCTTCTCTGAAGGCCCAGGCCCTAGGAAGTTTATACATTCATTGTCTCTTGAAAGTATCCCTCAAAAGCAACGAGACATAAAGGAAGACCTTCAAAGCCATGCAACCAAATTTGAGAATGTGAGCAAGATAGCAAGATGGGAGAGCATGGAGAAGATAAAATGGGAACACTGGCCACATGTGCGGACCGCTGTTCCCCGTCCTTCTTACCAGCTGGCTCTGCGTTGGCGTTCCGGTGGCTCTCCATGTCCACCTCCCCTTGTTCTGCTGAAAACAAGAAGAAAACACACAGAGAGGCTCAGTGCGACAGAGAACCCTCTCCTCAAAATACACACAAAATACTTGGGCTTTCCTGAAGTTGATGCTCCTATTGCTTGGATGAGAGCACTCAGTTCTGAACCCCAAGACCCACTGGGAATATGGAGTCTAACACTCAACTAAGTGAAGACTTTGCCAGTATTTTTTCTTTTTCTTTTTGTATGAGACGGAGCTTGCTCTGTCACCCAGGTTGGAGCGCAGTGGTGCGATCTCCGCTCACTGCAAGCTCCACCTCCCGGGTTCACGTTATTCTCCTGCCTCAGCCTCCCCAATAGCTGGGACTACAGGCACCCGCCACCACACCCGGCTAATTTTTTGTATTTTTAGTAGAGATGGGGTTTCACCATGTTAGCCAGGATGGTCTCAATCTCCTGACCTTGTGATCCATCCGCCTCGGCCTCCCAAAGTGCTGGGATTACAGGTATGAGCCATCGCGCCCGGCTGCCAGTATTTTTTCATGCATGGCACAGGCAGAGATAAACTTCAACAGGGTAATCCAAGCAGCTTTATTTTCCTCTATTTTAAGGGTTGCTTTCTTCTCCCTAAACACTGAGGAACACGCACATGGAAGCCCTTTCTATACATATATAAAAAAAAGTACATGCATCTATGAAAATAAGATTCTTAATAACTGCCCCCAAACTCATCAAACAAATGCAGATGGCTGGGCACGGTGGCTCACGCCTGTAATCCCAGCACTTTGGGAAGCTGAGGCAGGTGGATCACTTGAGGTCAGGAGTTCGAGACCAGCCTGGCCAACATGGTGAAACCCCGTCTCTACTAAAAAATACAAAATTTAGCTGGGTGTGGTGGCGTGCACCTGTACGCCCAGCTACTCGGGAGGCTTAGGCAGGAGGATCGTTTGAACCCAGGAGGTGGAGGTTGCAGTGAGCTGAGATCGCACTACTGCACTCCAGCCTGGGTGACAGGGCGAGACTGTCTCAAAATAAAAATAAATAAAAACAAATGCAGAGGCTGGGCACAGTGGCTCACACCTGTAATCCCAGCACTTTGGGAGGCCCAGGTGGGCAGATCACAAGGTCAAGAGATCAAAACCATCCTGGCCAACATGGTGAAACCCTGTCTCTATTAAAAATACAAAAATTAGCTGGGCGTGGTGGCGTGCACCTGTAGTCCCAGCTATTTGGGAGGCTGAGGCAGGAGAATCACTTGAACCCAAGAGGCAGAGGGTGCAGTGAGCCAAGATCATGGCACTGCACTCCAGCGTGGGTGACAGAGCGAGACTGTCCCAAAATAAAAATTAAAATAAATAAAAATAAATGCAGAGAATCTCAGCAGATTAGCATCTTTTCAGTACCTGGGGAAAGGGGACTTTCTTCCTTTATCTACCCCCCACTGATCATCCTTCTCAGGTTGAATCGGCTCTCCTACCCCGCCTTCTACCTCCCCGAGAATGCAGAGTGAGATAAGTGAGGACTCAGACCACTAAGAACCGCCCCAGCCATCAAAGGACAAGAGAGCCAAGGGGTCTTGTGTACCCAGTTTTCTTCCTCCTCCAGCATTTTTCCCAGTCTTGTTTCTATTCCCAAATTTCTTTTTTTTTTTAATTATTATTAGTATTTTTTTGAGACAGAGTTTCGCTCTGTCGCCCAGGCTGGAGTGCTGTGGCGCGATCTCAGCTCATTGCAACCTCCGCCTCCTGGGTTCAAGCGATTCTCCTGCCTCAGCCTCCAGAGTAGCTGGGATTACAGGCACGCATCACCATGCCCAGCTAATTTTTTGTATTTTTAATAGAGATGGGGTTTCACCGTTTTAGCCAGGATGGTCTCAATCTCCTGACCTCGTGATCCACCCGCCTCAGCCTCCCAAAGTGCTGGGACTACAGGCCTAAGCCATGGCGCCCGGCCCTCTATTCCCAAATTTCTATTAAAAAATGTTTCAAACATGCCACAATGCAAACAGGGTCATCTCCCCAAATGTTGTCGGTGTCGCTTCTTTTCCGACGCACAGCATAAGCCAACAGAATTGGAAACGCGAAAGAGATGCACAGATCTATATATATTTATTTCTTTCCAGTGTTGGTGTGAAGAAACACCTACGTTTTCAACACAAAGAGAAGCAGCAGAAGCAGCTCATTGAATCTGTGGCCATGCGTTTCCCACTCACAAAGACCGTACTATTTGTAAAACGGCCCCATCTGTGGTTCGAATGCCTTCATAAAGGGACACGTTTGTATGGTGCAGCAATGTAACTTTTTTTTTTTTTTTTTTTTTTGAGACAGAGTCTCGCTCTGCCACTCAGGTTGGAATGCAGTGGCGTGATCTCAGCTCACTGCAACCTCCGCCTCCAGGGTTCACGCCATTCTCCTGCCTCAGCCTCCCGAGTAGCTGGGACTACAGGCGCCCGCCACCACGCCCAGCTAATTTTTTGTATTTTTAGTAGAGACGGGGTTTCACCGTGTTGGCCAGGATAGTCTCAATCTCCTGACCTCGTGATCTGCCCGCCTCAGCCTCCCAAAGTGCTGGGATTACAGGTGTGAACCACCGTGCCGAGCTAGCAGCATAACTTTTAACAACAGCAGCAGAGGCAGCCTCGCCAGTTTATACTACACGAACTCATGGTTTCATCCATTCTTCCCTAACCACTAAATGACTCCCACATAAAGAGGCCAAAGTTCTATGATTTAAGAAAAAGAAAGAGAGGAAAAACCCCCAAAGAGGAGAACATTCGAAACGATCTGAAAATGTTCAGCACAAATGTGATTTGTTCTCTGCTGGTGGCAAGTTGTCAACACGGGTGCATTTTGCAGCCAACTGTCCTGGCTAGAAACTGAAAACGTGCATTCATTTCAGAGGACAAATAATTTCTCCTTCCCCCCTCATTGGTTAAAAAGCATAAAAGATATTCTTTTTATTCCTGTAATTTTATAAAACACTACATAAAAGCTGGCAAGTTTTAAAGAGGGAAAAAGTCAATTGAAAAGAATAAAGTCTCACAAGGGCAAAGTCCATCTGGGGCAACAGTTCCAATATCACGGACCTCTCAGGAGAACTGGTCTCATGAGATGCTCCGTACACCCCCACCCACGTACCCTTCCTGTCAAAACTTAGACCAAGCACGCCACATCTGACAAGTCAACTTCAAACAATTCGTGGTGCTTTTCTTTCAGGTTAGAAATCATTTTTAGCTATTAGAACCATTAAGCAAAGTAATATGCCTTTAATGGGTCCCTATGCTTTGTGAATATATATTTATACACACACACACCATGCACTTGGGGCCAATCCTGAGACCATATACCTGCAGATCACTGTCTAGCAGTGGCTAATCTTTAAATGGTGTTAGGACAGACATTTTGGGAAACACACAGGACATTCTGGACTCAGTCTTGTGGTCACTGGGGGGCAGCTTTCATTGCATCAGACTTGAGACACCTTGGGACACATCCTTCAAAGAGTGGGGGGCTGTAAAGGTGACCTCTGTGAGGTGACCAGACCCATGTGGGTCAGGGTTTTGTGCCCTCACACCATACAGTGCCCCAACACAGGAGGATCAAACCATCTGTGCTCAGCTAGAACTACCGCTAAACCATAAGGGAGGCTGTGCCTCATTTCCACAAGAGGGCAAATAAGAAAAGTAAAATAAGAAAAAAGCAAAAGGAATATGAAAAAAGAGGAAAATATGAAAAAAAAAATCAGAAAAGTCAAAGAAATAAGAGGAAAAGAATGAAGAAAAATGGAGAATAAAAGTAAAAGAAAAATAAGTAAAATAAGTAAGATTAAAAAAGAAAAAGCAAAAAGGGAAACAAATAAGAAAAAGAAATAAGAGAAAAAGAAAAAGAAATAAGAAACAAGAAACAAGAAAAGTAAAAGGAATAAGAAAAAAGAAAAAGGGCCAGGCACAGTGGCTCACGCCTGTAATCCCAGCACTTTGGAAGGCTGAGGCAGGCAGATCACCTGAGGTCAGAAGTTTGAGACCAGCTTGGCCAACATGGAGAAACCCTGTCTCTACTAAAAATACAAAAATTAGCTGGGTGTGGTGGTGTGTGCCTATAGTCCCAGCTACTCAGGAGGCTGAGGCAGGAGAATCGCTTGAACCCAGGAGGTGGAGGTTGCAGTGAGCCGAGACTGTACCACTGCACTGCAGCCTGGGCAACAGAGTGAGACTTCATCTCAAACAATAAATAAAAGAAAAATGAAAAAAGAAAAAAGTAAAAAAAGAAAAAGAAATAACATATAACAAAGAAGAAAAGTAAAATAAATAGAAGGAAAAGAAGTAAGAAAAAATGGAAAGAAAGAAAAAAAGAAATAAGTAAAAGAAAGAAAAAGTTAGAATCAATTGCGCTGAAGAACAAGTTGGTGGACTTCGGAAACGGAAGGAAAATCCAGGTACAATCTGTGTGTTTCAGGCATATGGGAGAATCTGAAGAAGACGCCCGGGGAGGCTCTGCGCTCAGACATGTGAATAGGGACCTGACCACCCACCAATTCCCAACAGGCCTTAGAATGTGAAGATCAGGAGATGTTTGGGTGATTCCTCAACATATGAATTTTGTGTTTCTAGGAACCAAGATGTGCACCTGTTTGGAACACTGATCACAGAAAGAGTTAAGAACCGCCTCATAGGAAGTGCAGTGAGAAATGCAAGTCAAGGGCTGAAAAGGTTGAAGATTTAAAAATCCATGCATGACCTGGAAAGTCAAATCCTTAGGACGTGAGTGAGCTTAACCTAGGATACTGCAGGGAAGCGGGTGGCCACCCCGGGTCCCAGTTTGTTCCCTTGGCAGGGATAGACTTGGGGACAAAACTCATTAAAACATGGAAGTCACTGCCCTGTTACATTTACGTTTAAAAGAACATATCTGTACTTCATTTTCTGAAGCTCTTGTGCAGAAATATGGTTTGCTATAATGAGCTTCTGTGCATCAAGAAAGGCAAAAGCATATGGAATTGAAGGCAGAGAATCTGTCACGTGAGTGAGAATCCCATTGTGGTGGGAATTTGCCAGCGGGGCGAGGGGAGTGGCAGATGGAAGGGTTTGCTTTAAGACTGCCTCTTAGCAGATAAAACGATTACGGTCAGGATGCTCCGCAGGCCTGGGCTGGGTTCTCTGCTCACCCCTAGGTCTTCAGCTCATCTGAAATGGAAGGTTGAAAGAGACAAAAAAATAATAATAAAAAAGGTAAACTGGTGCTAGGTCTGCTTTTGCTGTGCGCTGGGCCCCCAGCGGCAGGGAGGTGTTAGAAAGAGCTGCTCTGAGCAAGGAGGTAACGGGGTAAGAAGCTGAAAGTGTGAGAGTGGGAAGCGGAAACCAAAATTAAGGAGTGGAGGAAGGGAGAGACAGAGGAAGGCAGGGAGGGAGGCAGGGAACAGGGAGGGCAGGAGGGAGGAAGGAAGGAGGGATGGGGGAAAGGAAGGGAGGAAGGCAGAAAGAGAGGGAAGGAACAAGGAGGGAAGGAGGTTGGAAAAAAGGAAAGGGGGAGGTATGGAGAGAGGGAGGAAAGGAGGGAGGAAGAAGTGAAGCAGGGAGGAGGGAAATGAGGGAGGGAGGAAGGGAAGGAAGGAAGAAAAGGAGGGGGGAAGGAAGGAAAGGAAGGAGAGAGGAGGAAAGAGGCATGTAAGAAAAGGAGAGATGGATGAAGAGAGGAAGAATAGAGAGAAGAAAAAAGAAAGGAAGGAAGGAAAGGAGGAAGGGATGGAGGGAGAAAAAAGGAAGGATGGAGGGAGAAAAAGGAAAGAAGGAGGGAGGGATGGAAGGAAAGAAAGAAGGGAGAGAGAAAAAAAGAAAGAGGTACATAAGAAGAAAAGCGAAGGAAGAAAGGAAGAGATAGAGAAAAGGAAGAGAGAAAAAGGAAAAAAGGAGGAAAAGAAGGAGGGATGGAAGGGAAGGAGGGATGGAAGGGAGGGAGGGAGGAAGAAAGAGGGAGAGTTCAAGAAAGAATGAAAAGAAAGAGAATTGAGGGCAAAGGAAGAAAGAGAAAAGCAAGGAAGGAAGAGAGGAAAGAAGGAGGGAGGGGGAAAGAAAGGAGGAGGGAAGGAAGAAAGGCAGAGAAGAAGAGAAAGGAGGAGGCAGGGAGAGCCAATAGCCCATCTTGCCAAAGCCTCAAGAAACCCACTGTGAGCCCAGGACCCTAGTAAACACAGCGTTAGGACCAGCCACCACACCCAAAGGACAGCGTCCTTAACACCCCGTGCCAACCACGGAAGCTGGGCTCTGTGAGAAGCGGTCAGGCTCCGTGCGGTTAGTGGTCTCAGCCAGGTCCTCCATGAAGCCAACACACCCAGATGCAAAGTCACAGACCCGAGTGCATGAGAGAAGCAGCTTAAACAGGCCCCTTCATATCATGTGGACAAAAACCAGGAGAAGCCCAAGCACCACAAACTCAAATCTGTAGGAAGGGAAGAAGGGAGGCTGGTGCAAAAGTAATTGTGGTTTTTGCCATTAAAAGTAATGGCAACATAGCAAGACTGTGTCTCTACAAAAAAAAAAAAAAAAAGGTAAAAGATTGGCTGAGAGCCACCACACTCAGCTAATTTTTTTTTTGTACATTTTTTGTAGACGCGAGGTCTTGCTATGTTGCTATTACTTTTAATGGCATAAACTGCAGTTAGTTTTGCACCAACATACGACAGAGCTGTCTGATCCCACAAGGAGTTTCTAATCCGTGAGCCCCAAAACATAACACTGCAAAGCTTCTTGATAAATCTGTATCAAGCTACAGGATTTGATGACGGCATCTCCTTGTTGAAAAGATGCGGAAGACTCACCTATGTCTACCCACTTGCCTGGGACTAATTTTAATGCAAATTTAACAAACACCGAAAATTTCAATGCAATGACACAGTCCTGGAAAATGAGTCTGTAACGGTATCCCCAAAACTGGGCATGGTTTCTTTTCTTTTCTTTTTCGGAGATAAAGTCTCGCTCTTGTCCCCAGGCTGGAGTGCAGTGGCTTGATCTTGGCCCACTGCAACCTCTGCCTCCCGGGTTCAAGCGATTCTCCTGCCTCAGTCTCCCAAGTACCTGGGATTACATGTGTGCACCACCATGCCTGGCTAATTTTTGTATTTTTAGTAAAGCCAGGGTTTCACCATGTTGGTCAGGATGGCCTCGAACTCCTGACCTCAGGTGATCTGCCTGCCTCAGCCTCCCAAAGTGCTGGGATTACAGGCATGAGCCACTGCGCCTGGCCCATGGTTTCTTGAAGGACCGGGGCATGCTATACTCACATCCTTCTTATGAAATCTCCAAGCTCCCCACAAACCCATGGGATTGCAAGATCTCAAAATCACCATCCCAGAAACCAAACCCATAAAGCAAAATCCTGCCACAGAGGCTGAGGGCTCTGACATCTTTTGTCTTCCGGATACCTCGATCCAACATCACAATTCCATGTCTACTAATAAAACTGTGTCACTGAGATAAACATTAAACTCATTTTATAATTCAGGTATAAAAACCAAGATGTGAGTGGATGCAGTTGGAAAAGTCCTCTTTTGAGGCAGTGTCTTGGCATTTATAGAATAGTGCCTTGTTTTCGTTTTCTTTTTTTCTTTTTCTTTTTTTTTGAGACAGAGTCTCGCTCTGTTGTCCAGGCTGGAGTACAGTGGTACAATCTTGGGTCACGGCAACCTTCGCCTCCCAGGTTCAAGCAATTCACTGCCTCAGCCTCCCAAGTAGCTGGGATTACAGGCACCCACAACCAGGCACAGCTAATTTTTGTATTTTTAGTAAAGATGGGGTTTCACCATCTCTTGCTTCTCTTATTAGGCTTTATTTACTTTCTTTTTGGTCCTTTGATTTGTGCATTTACAAAAGGCCAAGAAAATCAATCCCTGGACAACTAGAAAGCAAACCAGGAATTGAAAGTTGGACCTTCTGTTAATTTGGCATCAGAATAAAAGACTTACGGAAAATATTAGAAGAAAATTACCCTAGCATCTCAGTAGTATAAAGTGAATCTTGGACTCCCCTGAGCCAATTCTTCAGAAAGGATGCTTTTTTAAAAAAAATTATTTTGGGGGCCGGGCGCAGTGGCTCACGCCTATAATCCCAGCACTTTGGGAGGCCAAGGCGGGCAGATCATGAGGTCAGGAGATCAAGACCATCCTGGCTAACACGGTGAAACCCTGTCTCTACTAAAAATATGAAAAATTAGCTGGGCGTGGTGGCGCACGCCTGTAGTCCCAGGTGCTCGGGAGGCTGAGGCAGGAGAGTCGCTTGAACCCGGGAGGCAGAGGCTGCAGTGAGCCGAGATCGCGCCATTGCACTCCAGGCTGGGTGACACAGAGAGACTCCGTCTCAAAAAAAAAAAAAAAAAGTTATTTTTATTTTTATATCTAGAGACAGGGTCTCTGTCTGTCGTCCAGGCTAGAGTGCAGTGGTGCAATCATGGCTTACTGCAGCCTCCAATTCCTGGGCTCAAGCAATCCTCATGCCTCAGCCTCCAGAGTAGTTGGGACCACAGGCATATGCAAGCACGCCCAGCTAATTTTTTACATTTTTTGCAGAGATGAGGTTTTGCTATGTTGCCCAAGCTGATCTTGAACTCCTGGGCTCACGCAATCCTCTTTCCTCGGACTCCCAAAGTGCTGGGATTACAGGTGTGGGCCACCAGGCCGGGACACATTTGCTTTTGTTCTTGAAAAATCTAGGAAAATTGTTTCTACTCAGTGAGAGCTTTCATTGTTCATGCCTGCCCCACCTCCTGCAATAAATGAAGATAATGCTCCCACCCAAGACCAAGACTCAGGGGTGGGGGCGCGGATAAGGCAGAGAAAATATTGTTTTTCCTTTTCCCAACTCTATTTCCAAATTTTTTACAAAATCAAGCCTATTAAGCCTCCTGGGTGCCTTCCCAAGTTCGTGTGTCTTGGGATGTGGTATGGTGAGGCTCTGTGTCTCCACCCAAATCTCATCTTGAATTGTAATTCCCATAATCCCCAGGTGTCAAGAGAGAGACCAGGTGGGGGTCAGTGAATCATGGCGGAGGTTCCCCCATGCTGTTCTCATGATAATGGGATGGTGCATTGCGTTCCCTTCTGCCATGATTGTAAATTTCCTGAGGCCTCCCCGCCCATGCTGAACTGTGAATCAATGAAACCTCTTTCCTTCATGAATTACCCAGTCTTAGGCAGTTCTTCATAGCAGTGTGAAAACAGACTAATACAGGATGTGAATATGAAATAGCATTACAAGATCCCAAAAGTTCCTAAGACCGCATGCACAAGGTAATAAACATCCTTTGCAACTCATGAATCCAATTTGGGTTGACCCAAAGATTTTCAGAGAATCATCAATCAGAGATTTTGTAGTTTAATGCAAAAGTGTTCAACAATTATCTGGGATTCTAAAAAAGAGCTAGAGGCCGGGTGCTTTGACTCACGCCTATAATCCCAGCACTTTGGGAGGCCAAGGTGGGGGGATCACCTGAGGTCAGGAGTTCGAGACCAGTGTGTTCAACATGGTGAAACCCTGTCTCTACTAAAAACATAAAAATTAGCCGGGTGTGGTGATGCACACCTGTAATTCCAGCTACTTGGGAGGCTGAGGCAGGAGAATTGCTTAAACCCAGGAGGCAGAGGTTGCAGTGAGCCGAGATTGCGCCACTGCACTCCACTCGGAGTGACAGAGCGACACTCCGTCTCAAAAAAAAAAAAAAAAAAAAAAAAACGAGAGTTTGAAATAAAACATCTAGAATATTACACATCCTGTCCTGGCAAACAAGCCTTCCATACCTCCTGGTTGAATATTACGCTGTGAGTTGAACAGTTTCAGAAAAGAAAAAGAAATGTCATTGAAAAGCAAACACAAATTCCCTTTCATTGTGTCCCTACTGTTTTAACCTCTCTGCTACTTCTAGAAGCAGCAAGAGGGGAGAAGAATGTTTTGCTGTTTGCTTTTTTCCAACGTGGTTCTAACTGTAGGTCTCTTATAGGCATCTCCTTGAAGGTGGTAATCTGTCCATTTGGGCCTCGCTCAACACTGCCATTCAATCAGCCAAATGCCAGCTGGGCACGGTGGCTTATGCCTGCAATCCCAGCACTGTGGGAGGTCATGGCGGGCGGATCACCCAAGGTCAGGAGTTCGAGACCAGCCTGACCAACATAATGAAACTCCACCTCTACTAAAAAAACAAAAATTAGCCGTGCGTGGTGGTGTGCACCTGTAATCCCAGCTACTTGGGAGGCTGAGGTGGGAGAACCCAGGAGGTGGAGGTTGCAGTGAGCTGAGATGGAGCCATTGCATTCCAGCCTGGGTGACAGACTGAGACTTCATCTCAATAAACAACCAACCAACCAAACACCATTCCCACTAGTCCACCCAGCAGGTAGGAGGCAACTGTCTTCCACACACTGCCCAAAACCCCACAGCAAGAATGGCAATATAAACACCCGCAGCTCATTTAAAGTCTTGAGACCTGAAAGCTGTTTAGGACTCTCCATTTTACACTCTAAATAACGTCTGTGGATGTCAAATGCTGGAATGATGGGAGATTACGGGGAAACTCCACCCCTACGGTCTAACTTTGTCCATACCAGCATCTATTCAAATGTTCTAGGAATCTCCCTAAAATCTTCAGGCAGCAGTGCTTTGGGTGGATGACATCAGTGACCAAGAATGAGTCAGGACTTAAGATCTAAGTAGGGTGAGATGTTCAGACACCCAGAGGCGTGAAGGACCCCAGGGGCTCCTCCATAAAACAGTGGTTGTTGGCCGGGTGTGGTGCCTCACAGCTGTAATCCCAGCACTTTGGAAGGCTGAGGCAGGTGGATCACTTGAGGTCCGGAGTTGGAGACCAGCCCGGCCAACATGGTGAGACCCGCTCTCTACTAAAAATACAAAAATTAGCCGGGCGTGGTGGCGGGCGCCTATAATCCCAGCTACTCAGGAGGCTGAGGCAGGAGAATTGCTTGAACCCGGGGGGCTGGAGGACGCAGTGAGCCGAGATTGCGCCACTGCACTCCGGCCTGGGCAACAAAGCAAAACTCTGCCTCAAGAAAAAAAATGAAAAATAAGAGTAGCTGTTCCCGGTCGATGAGATCCCTGCAAACCACACTGCTTGGTCATGCAAGAGGGAGGCCAGAGCTAAACATAACTGCCCAGTGATGCATGCACGTTAGCTGTGTTCCAAATAGCAGGGTTTACTTCCCAACTTCACGGCGGATCCTAAATGATTTAGGGACTTTTGAATACAAGATCCCAAAGAGCCTGCTGACTGGCCTAGGAGGACTGCAATGGTGAGTACGTGCTCCTCCTAATTCCCCTGTAAATTTTAGTCCCGACCCAAGAAACTTCCCAGGTCCTGGGTGCGTGTGGGTTTTCAGTACTAACAGAAAGGGAATCCGCAGTGCTGGTTTTTGTTTTGTTTTGTTTTTTGAGACGGAGTCTCGCTCTGTCGCCCAGGCTGGAGCGCAGTGGTGCAATCTCGGCTCACTGCAAGCTCTGCCTCCTGGGTTCATGCCATTCTCCTGTCTCAGCCTCCTGAGTAGCTGGGACTACAGGCGCCCGCCACCACGCCCGGCTAATTTTTTGTATTTTTAATAGAGATGGGGTTTCACCATGTTAGCCAGGATGGTCTCGATCTCCTGACTTCATGATCCACCCGTCTTGGCTTCCCAAAGTGCTGGGATTACAGCTGTGAGCCACTGTGTCCGGCCTTGTGCTGGGTTTTAACTTAACTCTCCTGGGTGAAGAAAGGACCGTGACAGCCCCCTCATCACGGCTCTCCTCCTAATGATGACATTGATTGTAAATAACAAGGCAGGAATCATCAGAGCTAAGTGTCTTCCACCTTTGCTCTCTGCAGGGAAACTTGTGGAGGCTTTCCTGCAGGACTGTCTCTAGCCCCTGCAACAATTCCTCGGCGTATGTACCAACCATTTCCCACTTTGTAGACGTAAAAAACCCAAGCACTGCAGTAGTGAGAACTTGTAAACTTTCACACAATGAAACACAAGGCAGAACAGCCCTGGAATCAAAGCCAGAAGGTCTGATTCCAAAGTTTTAGTGGTTTCACGAACCACCAGTCATCGTGCACCTGTTTCGTGCCAGCCCGAGTTTGGTCTCTGCCTTTTAAAGAAAGCACAGTTTTCCAATCAGCAAGGCATGAAGGAGTGGCACTGGCAGAGCGAGCCTTACCGTTTTCTTTGAAGCACAGCTTCTTTTTCTGGTAAGCAATGAAGCTAGAGATGGCTCCGGCCACGGCGACCACGACGGCCCCCACAATCCCGGGGATCACACCTGGGGCGTCCGCTGCAGGAGGAAGCACACAGCATCATGACTGAGACATGCACAGTGCAGAGAAGATCCCAGGGAGCAGTGGCTGGCAGAGACAGTCAGTCTGAGAGCACCAAGATCCTCAGAACATCTCAGTCACCCGAGCTGACCGATTTGCAAAGGGAGCACGCCGAGAATGGTACACAGGAAGGCAAAGCAAGGCACAGTCTCCCATCGCCAGCCATGCTGGGCAGACCTGGTCAGACCGTGGAGGGAGTGGAGCTGGGAGAAAAGAGACATGAAGAGAGGCCAGCGAGGTACAGGAAGAAGCTCAGCAGAACCAAGGCAGAGACAAAGACAGACAAAGACCTATGGAAAGAGAGAGCTGGGTCTGGGCGCAATGGCTCACACCTGTAATCCCAGCACTTTAGGAGGCCAAGGCGGGTGGATCGCCTGAGGTCAGGAGTTCGAGACCAGCCTAGTCAACATGGTAAAACCTGTCTCTATGAAAAATATAAAACTTAGCTGGGAGTAGGGGCGGGCGCCTTTAACCCCAGCTACTCGGGAGGCTGAGTCTGGAGAATCGCTTGAACCCGGGAGGCGGAGGTTGCAGTGAGCCGAGATCGTGCCACTGCACTCCAGCCTGGGTGACAGAGCAATTCACCATCTCAAAACAAAACAAAACAAAAAAGAGAGAGAGCTGGACATCAAACCTGGAGGAAAGAGCCCAGGTAGGGGCAGAAGATGAAGAAGCAAAGACCTGCAATGCTTGGTGCTTTGCCATAGCGTTCTGTATCGTTAGAATGTTCGTTTTTCACCCCCTGAAAACAGCTTTGGGTTTCAATGCAAATATTTTAAATCCATATCTATGTAATTATTATTATTGTTTATTATTTTGAGATGGGTTCTTACTCTGTCAAACAGGCTGCAGTGCAATGATGCAATCATAGCTCACCGCAATCTTCCTGGGCTCATGAGATCCTCCCACTTCAGCCTTCTGAGTAGCTGGGACTACAGGTGTGCACCACCATGTCTGGTTAATTATTGTGGTTTTATAGAATTGGGGTCTTGCTATGTTGCCCAGTCTGATCTCGAACTCCCAGCCTAAAGTAACCTGCCTGCCTAGGCCTCCCAAAATGCTGGGATTACATGCATGAGCCACCACACCCAGCCTATTTTTTTAAAAAATGTCATTCCAGCAATAATTCTTTTTTGTTTTTGGGAGACAGAGTCTTGCCGTATTGCCCAGGCTGGAGTGCAATGGTGCAGTCTCGGCTCACTGCAACCTCTGCGTCCCGGGTTCCAGCTAGTCTCCTGCCTCAGCCTCCCAAGTAGCTGGGATTACAGATATGTGCCACCACCACTGGCTAATTTTTTTTTTTTTTTTTTGAAATGCAGTCTTACTTTGTCACCCAGGCTGGAGTGTAGTGGCATGATTTCAGTTCACTGCAGCCTCTGCCTCCCGGGTTCAAGCAATTCTTGTGCCTCTCGAGTAGCTGGGACTATAGGTGCATGCTACACGCCCTACTAATTTTTGTATTTTTTGTAGAGATGGGGTTTCATCATGTTAACCAGGCTGGTCTCAAAACTCCTGATCTCAAGTGATCCACCCACCTTGGCCTCCCGAAGTGCTGGGATTACAGGTGTGAGCCACCACACCTGGCCTAATTTTTGTATTTTTTGTAGAGAAGGGGTTTCACCATGTTGGCCAGGCTGATTTCGAACTGTTGGTCTCAAGCAATCCTCCCGCCTTAGCCTCCCAAAGTGCTGGGATGACAGGTGTGAGCCATGGCGCCCAGCCGATGAAGAGATTCTTAATTCCAAATGCCAGATGTGAGCTTTAGAGGACCCTTCTCCAGATAGAATCTTCTCTGCCCTCCATGACGGGGAAGGAGAATTGTCTGACTTTCAGCAAAAACACTGGCTCCAAACATGGTCTGTGGGTGGTGTGTTCACTCGGCCAGTCTTTAATATGTGCAAGACACAGTCATGTCATGGAAAGATTTTTCGAGCTTAACTACCCCTCCCTGATGAAGTGGCATAGTAAACATGAACTCTCCAGAAGGCCAAGAGCGACAGCCTGCCATAAACATGCCAGACATGGGTTTTCTTAGCTATTTTTTTTTAAATGACCTTGTAGTCCCAGGTGAGGGCTACAGACAGATTACTACCTCTTCAAAGAAAGCCTAGAATTCAAGAACTGTATCCATAAAAATCATAACTACCTAAAACAAGGGTAGACTACCCACTTTTCTTTTTCCACAAACATTCGTTGCGTATTTTAAGAATTCACATTTTATCAGCGATTAAAATGGCAAACAGGTATTAAAATCTTTGGCCAAGTTAGTACCTCTTCTGCCAAAGAAGCTGCTTAAAACCAGGCATTTTGCTAGAAGCAAAGTCCCTGAGAATTTTAGAGATGTGAGATACTAAAATACGAAGCTATTGTCCTCGCCCCTCCCTCTCTTCTCTCTCCTCTCTCCTTCCCTCTTTCCTTCTTTTCCTTCTTTTCTTCTGTTTCCCTCTCTCCTTCCTTCCTTTCCTCCCTTCTTCTTCATTCCTTTCCTCCCTTCTCCTTCATTCCTTCCTTCCTTTCCTCCTCCCTTCTCCTGCTTTCCTTCCTTCTTTCCCTCCCTCCCTCCCTCCCCTTTCCCTTCCTTCCCTCCCTCCCTTCTTCCTCCTCCCTCCCTCTTTTCCCTCCCTCCGTCTTTCTTGTCCTTCCTTCCTCCCTCCCTCCCTCCCTTCCTCTTTTCCTTCCTTCCTTCCTCCCACCCTCCCTTCCTCCTCCCTTCCTTCCTCCCTTCCCTCTCTTCCTTCCTTCTTCCCTTCTTTCCTCCTTCCTTCCTTCTCTCTCTCCATCCCTCCTTCCTTCTTTCCTTCCCTTCTTCCTTCCTCCCTACTTTCTCTTTCTCTTACCTCATTTTTTTTTTCTTTACAGTTTTAAAAGGAATTCTTTCTGTTGTTATTTTCTTGTCCCATCTAAGGGAAAAGGTTATGAAAAAGGAGACAGGAGATACATCACCGGCACTTTCATGGAGAACACAATGCCTGTTACAGCCAGGGTGGGAGCAATCCACATTCCCACCTCCCACCTGGTCACTGACGTTCTCAAGGGCCAAGCGCAATGGAGGATGCCGCGTCACAAGCTTCTGATCGTTAGGGTGAGTGTAGGAGCTTTAGTAAACACAAGGACAAGGCTAAGCATGATGTAGGGATCAGATCGCCAGCCAGAACATCATGGGCAGGTGACCAAATGTAAAATCTGGGTCACGTGGGCACCTGGAGCAGGGCTGGTTTGCTGGGGGGACCTCTGTGGCTATACCACTTGGGAGCACTGGGCACAGAACACCCGTGTCTCCTGCCAGTAGCTTCAGGAGGCCGATGCCAGTGTAGTCCGCCAGCTCTCAGACATTCTGCTTCCCCTTCTCACCACCACATGGGAGAGACAAGAAGAAATATGGCAGAAGCCAGGTGCACCTACCCTCCTCCCCTTCTTTCCTGTGGCTTCCTCCACCATCACTGCCTCCTTTTCCTGCAACACAAAAGCAACATCTGCTGACAATCTGCATCTGGAAGATTCGGGATCAAGGAAAAATTCACAGCCAGGACCGTGAAGAGGCTGGGGTCCTGTTTCTTACACTCTACGGGGATACATGTTACCCAGCTACAGAGCTGGAGTCCTGCCTCTGCCTATTACACTGTGGGGGTGCATGTTACACAGCTACAGAGCTGGGGTGCTGCCTGTTACACTCTGTGGGGGTGCATGTTACCCAGCTACAGAGCTGGGGTGCTGCCTGTTACACTCCAGGGGTACTCTGAGAACCTGTACTCCCAGGCATTCTCTCTTTATTCTTAGGGCTTTAATATTCACGTTCCTTAAATTACAGAAAACAGCCCAATAAAACGAAGCTGAAACAACACTAGCTATTCGAAAGAATACACAGGTGAATGGATGGGTGAGGAGGTGGTGAGAAGGGCCCATTCGACAGGCCCTGTCCCTCAGAAAAGTGGGACAGCTGCCTGGGCCCTGAACTCTTCCCCCAGGACCAATCCTCTATGGGGCAGCCTTTACTTCCCACAACCTTGAAGCCTCAGCAAACGGGCAGTTCCCACAGAAATGACTGAACATTTCACTGTGAGTTCACAGACGGCTGAGAGTTTAGACCCTGTAGTGATTCTGCAGAGCAGGTGGGCATCATGGGATGGAGAGAGAAAAGAGACAGAAAACAAGGTAACTGTACCTTCTCCACCTGAAACGCCATCCGCAAGGTCAGCATCTGAGAAGCTACCTAGGAAAGAAAATACAGCATCATCTGTCAACCTGGAACTCCTCCAAGGGTCTTCATGTCTTAGAATAAAGGAAAAACTCAGGAAAACCAGCCTGTTCATCAACATAGTGAAACCCCATCTCTACTAAGAATATAAAAATTAGCTGGGTGTGGTGACAGGCACATGTAATCCCAGCTACTTGGGAGGATGAGGCAGGAGAATCACTTGAACCCTGGAGGTGGAGGTTGCAGTGAGCCAAGATGGCACCACTGCACTCCAGCCTGGGCAACAAGAGCTAAACTCAGTCTCAAAACAAAACAAAACAAAAAATCATAAATAAAGTGGAAAAACGTGAGCATAATATTGCATGCTGGCAATACTTAATGTCTGTAAATAAATGAAGAAGGTTTATAAATCAATAATGTCATATCAGAATATAAGAATAAAAGGCAAAGCATACAATACACAAAATAAGAAGTACCCACGGCCAATGGATGCAGGTTGTTTTTTTTTTTAATTTTAGAAGTAAAGTCATGAAACCAGGAGAAAGTTGACGGAATATTTCACACTATTTGCAAAGGTTTCCCAGGTGATAACTAATATTGGAGATGGTGTGAAGACAGGGACATTTGCACACACCCCTGGCATCAAAATAAATTGCTAAAATTCTGCAGCAAATTAAAAACCAGGTCAAAAGCTATACAAGTACTCATACACATTGATCTAAACAACTTGAATGCTAGAAATTTCCTCGAAGGAATAAAAATAGTGCATGGAGTTGACTCAGATTTGCTTTGTTAATTCATAATTCTAAAATGCCAGAAGAAACACAACATTTTCAGAATTCAAGGAAGTATATAATTATGTATGTAGTATGTAATAGTACATGATTATCGGTAAAAGTCATACGATAGAAATGATTATGTGACATGAAAAAATGTTCATGGAATATCAGTAAGCAAAAAGTAATGTTACAATGCAGTATAAACAAAAGACTTGGAACTTTGCTTAAAATTTATTTCATTTAGATTAATATATAGGCTGGGTGAGGTGGCTCGTGCCCATAATCTCAAGAGATTTGGGACGCTGAGGCAAGAGGATTGCTTGAGGCCAGGAGTTTCAGACCAGCCTGGGCAACATACTGAGACCCCATGTCTACAAAAAATGACAAAACTAACTGGTCACGGTGCTGTGTGCCTGTAGCCCCAGCTTCTTGAAAGACTGAGGCAGGGGGATCTCTCTAGCCCAGGAGTTGGAGGCTGTGGTATGCTCCTATGTTTAATATGATCACACCACTGTACTCTAGCCTGGACAACACAGTGAGACCCTGTCTCAAAAAAAAAAAGAAGATACATAAAATACTAGCACTAATTGCCATCAAAATGTCAACAAGATGTGGACATCATTAATATATTTCTGTGTTAAAAATTAAATATGTAAACAAAAAAACTCTAAGCATATAAACTTTCAACAATCATTCAGCTAAAAAAAAAACTGGTGCTATTCAAATTACACTGAAAATGCTGTAATATGTCAGAAAATACTTTTTTCTTAAATATTTAAGGGCAAAAAGATTTAAAACACACTAGCTTCTCCATAAGGAATGTGTATGCCAATACTTTTCTCTTTATTAAGTCTATATTTAAATTCTTGTATTCAATTTTTTAGAAGTTCCATAAGATGGAACTTGGAAGTAAAAGTAGCAAACTAGGCCAGGCACAGTGGCTCATATCTGTAATCCCAGCACTTTCGGGAAGCCAAGGTGGGCGGATCACTTGAGGTCAGGAGTTCGAGACCAGCCTGGCCAACACAGCAAAACCCTGACTCTACTAAACATACAAAAATTAGCTGGGCATGGCAGTGTGTGCCTGTAATTCCAGCTACTCAGGAGGCTGATGCAGGAGAATCACTTGAACCCAGTAGGTGGAGGTTGCAGTGAGCCAAGATGGCACCACTGCACTCCAGCCTGGGTGACAGAGCGAGACTCTGTCTCAAAAAAAAAAAAAGCAAATTAAAAATAAAATCCAAGCTGAATATCTATTTTTGAAAGGTACATTTTCCACTACATGAACACGGGCATTACACTGCACAGGCAGTCAACAGTAAGCACACACTCATCTGAAATCACCTCGTCTCAGCTGACATAAATATCACTGAATTCTGAACCACATGGAGACAGCTCACGGGGTCAGAGACTCTTACCAGAGGAACCAGCCTGGTTGGGGTTTGGATTTGGCTTCGGCTTGGTTGGTGGTGGGTCGTCTGTTTGTGAAAGATGAGAGTTGCAATGATAAGTGCCTTGCAGTAAAGAAAATGAAACATCAGTTTACATACAGACGGTTCCCTCAGCAGAAACTGGACCTTGGCCTTTGTCCTGGTGGGGATACCCATACACACAGTCTCCTGCCAATTTCCTCCCATCAACTTTGAGCCACAGTTCTTAATTTCAAGTATGTTCAATAAAAATTAAAGCGGGTATCCACACCAGCTGCAGAATTTCTGGGGCCAAAATAAAAAGGTGGGACCCATTTTTCAAATTCTGTTAAGTATTCCAAGACGGCGGCACCAGAACAGTAAACCAGTATGGTGCCCATGTCAAACCAACATGCCATGGGGTCCCGTGCCACTGCACAGGTCACATGCTCGTGAGGCCAGCCCTGGCCAGGGTAGGCACATGTGTCTCATGTCCTTCCAAAGGCTGTAACAGTTTTAAAATAAAAGCACATGTACTGGTTGTAAAGAAAAACCCAACGACAACAGCAAGAACAAACCAACATACCTATTCCCTAGGTTTCCACTGTGAAAGCTGGCTCCCTTTATAATTTAAATGGGAGAATTCTCTCTGAAATGATCATAATTGGGTGATAATAAGCAGGCCAGCAGCAGAAGAGATTAAAGGATAATACTCACCATTTCCTCCATCAACAACAGCATCTCCTAAGTCAAAGTCATCCCCTAAAAGAGGGAAAAAAGCAGTTAATACCAAATTTCAGAGAGAAACGAGGAAGGAATGATCATGAACAGATCGAAAAACCACCACAGCCCCACATTCCTGAATACTTTTCTGAATATCAGCTTGACCAGGATCTCATTAGAAAAAGTGAATTCCTGACCATTTTTACATCACTATTCTCTCAGACTAAAAGAGTAAAAAACAAAAAGAGACACAGAGAGACAAAGAGCTAGGAGAGAAGCTCTCAGAGGAGGGGCAGGGGAGAGAGAGACAGAAATAAAGTAATTTATAAATGAATTGTGTTGCCTGGACCAAGGTGAAATTCCAATTCCGCCTGCACATGATTTTCTCCTGTTGACTCCCCATCCCATCACCCTCTCCTCCCAGGTCCCTAACAACTTTTGAAAGGCAGACCCCAAGAGAAGAGGACAGATGACTGTGATTAGATTTAGGCTAGAGGGTGTCTAAAATGCGGCTCTGGCAACCCACATGTGCTCTGCAATGGACGTGACAATTCACCATGGCCTCAGATCTTGTCTTCTAGTAGGAAGAATGATTTTGAATACCCAACTAAGATGGAGGAATGGTTGCTGGCATCCACCCAACAGCACGTACTGAGCCATCCTGAGTCACGTATGGGAATTTCCAGTCCCTTCCTCAAGGAGACTGTAATAGTACAAATCCAGACGTTCAACACCTACTCATTGGGTGCTGTCTGCACGACTGCATAGTTCAAGGATCTGGGGACACGGGTCCCTTTGCTCATGAGCTGACACTCTAGACAGGAAGTCCAATAATGAAGTGGAGCTATTCGTGTTTTATATTAGAAAACTCAGAAGTGCTAAGACAAGACAGTGATGCCGTAAGTTTGGGCATCATTTTTACTCTGTTTATCCACCAGTGGGGTTGACCCTTGGGCAATTCCATCATGTGGCCCTTGTTTCTGACTTTTGTTTCTGCCTTTTGTATTTTGTAAAAATACAAAAAATGAGCCGGAAAAAAAAAGGGAGAAGAAAATCTAAAGACAGAGTAACTCAGATCCTTAGAATAAAAGCACCCGGAGATATTGTCCCAATGACCCCAAAACATTTCACATCAGCAACCATTCTCTCCTGGAATCACCAGATGCAATGTCCACATCTTAACACAATTCCAGCATGAACCAGACTCCGCCCGGAGCACTCCAATCACTTCTCTCTTCTTTCTAGTTGCCTAAGTCCCGTCCTGCTGTGACAGAAAATGATTTGTTCTTTTTCTTTGCATACTAGGAACAAGTCCTTCTCACCAGCACTGGGCTTCTTGGGGGTTGCAGTGGGTTTCTTGCCTTCTTTGTCTAAAGAGAGAAGACATTTTAGTCAGTCAAAGTTGCGGCTGGGAAAACAAGTGTCAACTCTTTTGTGGTGAAGGCTGTTTCATTTTCTTGGAAACAGCTGGAGAATGTTTTTAGCATTGTTTTTCCTCTCCAGCCCAAGTGCGCTGAGCTTCACAGGATGACTCTTGAGCCCAGAAGACAGGCACAGAGGCTGCTACCAGCCATGGTCTCCACAGAGACCAGGGGCCCCTTCTCCACTTTTTTTTTTTTTTTTTTTTTTTTTTTGATACCAAGTCTTGCTCTGTCACCCAGGCTGGAGTGCAATGGTATGGTCTCCACTCACCGCAACCTCTGCCTCCTGGGTTCAAGCAATTCTCCCGCCTCAGCCTCCCGAGTAGCTGGGTTTACAGGCGCATGCCATCACTTTCGGCTAATTTTTTGTATTTTTACTAGAGATGGGGTTTCACCATTTTGGCCAGGCTGGTCTCGAACTCCTGACCTCAGGTGATCCACCCACCTCAGCCTCCCAAAGTGCTGGGATGACAGGCGTGAGCCACCGCGCGCCCAGCCCTTTTCCACTTCTTGACATTAAATGGGACTGTGACCGAGATGTAAGCCAGGAAGGCAGGAGAATGGCAAAGTTAGGAGAAAAACTGCCCTTTCAGAGCCCAAGATCTATGCATGAGAAGGAGACACCGGATTGATGGCTGAAAGGCTGTTCACATTTCTCATATGAAACACACTTTTGGCTCCGTCAGGCCTCTGCCTAGGCTGCCCCCTCTGGGAATGGAAGTCTCAGGCAAATCAGGTGGAGGTTTTAAGACTAAGGGCACCTCCCACTGCAGTGAACACCTGTTCCCAAGGGCTAAGAAGGGGTAGGTGATCAGGAAAGAGATGATCCCCATTAGCACTGTTTCTCTCAAACCATCGGCATTGCACCACAGGACATAAAATTAAAAGCTGGCCACGTGCAGTGGCTCGCGTCTGCAATCCTCTCACACCTCAGCACTTTGGGAGGCTGAGGTGCGAGGACTGCTTGAGCTCACGTGGTCAAGGCTGCAGTGAGCCAAGATCCCACCACGGCACTCCAACCTGAGCAACGCAGTGAGACCCCGTATTGCTTACTGTACCAGGTGAGGTGGCACATGCCTGTAGTCCCAGCTACTCAGGAGGCTGAGGTGGGAGAACTGCTTGAGCCCAGACGGTCAAGGCTGCCGTGAGCCAAGATCCCAACACTGCACTCCAACCTGAGCAACACAGTGAGACAGTGTCTCAAAAAAAAAAAAAAAAAAAAAGTAAAACATAAAAAAGTGAAGAGGGTGGCCAGGCTCAGTGGCTCATGCCTGTAATCCCAGCACTTTGGGAGGCAAAGGTGGGCAGATTACGAGGTCAGGAGTTCGAGACCAGCCTGACCAACGTGGTGAAACCCCATCTCTACTGAAAATACAAAAACTAGCCAGGCATGGTGGTGCATGCCTATAATCCTAGCTACTTAGGAGGTGGAGGTAGGAGAATCACTTGAACCTGGGAGGTAGAGGTTGCAGTGAGCCAAGATCGCGCCACTGCGCTCTAGCCTGGGCGAGAGAGAGAGACTCCATCTCAAAAACAAACAAACAAAAAAAAGTGAAGAGGCCTGTCCTGGGTTGAAGAGCATTCCTCCAAAATCCACATCCACCCCAAACCTCAATAGGTGCTCTTATTTGGAAACAGGGTCTTTGCAGTTGTAATTACTTAAGATGAAGTTAGAACAGATTAGGATAGATCCTAATGACTGGTGCCCTTATAAGAAGGAAATTTGGATACATGGAGACACAGGGAAGAGACCAGTGTAGACAAAGGCAGAGCCTAGAGTGATGCGGCCACAAGCACAGGGACACCTGGAGCCCTCAAAAGCTGGGAGAGGCAGGAAGGATCCTCCCCTAGAGCCACCAAAAAGAACTGGATATAACTGCAGTGGATTGAGCAGTGGTTCCCCCAAAAGACATATCTACATCCTAAGCCTAGAACCTGGTATTGAGACTTTATTTGGAAATAGGGTCTTTGCAGATGTGCTTGAGAAGGATCTTGAGATGAGGTTATCCTGGAGTATGGTGGCCCTAAACCCAATCACAAGTGTCCTTGTAAAAGAAAGAAAAGGAGACAGAGACACAGAGGAGGAGGCCCCATGGAGAAGGAGGCAGAGACTGGAGTGATGCGGCCACAAGCCCAGGGACACCTGGAGTCCCCAGGAGCTGGGAAAGGCAGGAAGGACCCTCCCCTAGAGCTCCCTAGAGGGAGCATGGGTCTGTCTACACCTTGATCTCAGACTTCCGTTGTCCAGGTCTGGAAGATGGTAAATCCCTGTGGTTTAAGCCCCCAGTTGGTGGTACCTTTTTATGGCAGCCCCAGAAAACAAATACAAAGGGATGACAAGACCCAGAAGCAGATAGAGTGATAAGACGGATTCCTTCAATTCCTTTTCCCATGCCCTTCACCGAGGGCTCTGGGTGAGGAGCAGGAGACAGGAAGAGCTGCAGAAAAAGGAAGGAGTGGCCCCATGGAGCGAGTGGGTGCCAATTTTGAGAGGGAGGATGCCAGGACTGGACGCCCCTCTCTCCAGGGGGACCTCCATTTGCTCACCTCCTCTAGCCCCTTCCCCAAGCACCTGGCAAGTTTTCGCTCGGCCTTCGACCATCACAGGAGTGTGAATTATTCCACCAGGGTGGTTCGTTTATCTTAACGAGGGCATCTTGCTTTTCCTTGTCATCTATGAATCTAGTTTTTATAATAAGGCAGGTGGCCACACACAGGCAGACCTCCTTCACTGCACTTTGTCTTAAGGTGCTTTGCAAATACTATGTGTTTTACAAACAGAAGGTCTGCAGCAACTCTGCGCCAAGCCAGACTCTCGGCATCATTTTTTCCAACAGCACATGCCCCACTTCCTGTCTCTGTATCTGCATTGTTTAGCAATAAGTTATTTTCAATTAGAGTAAACTGTTTTTAGAAGTAATGCTATTGCATACTTAACAGACTACAGTCAAGAGTAAATATAACACTTATATGTACTGGGAAGCCAAAAATTGCTATGACTCCCAGTACTGCGGTGTTCTAGAACCGAGCCGGAAATGTCTAGGATATGCCTGTATTTACTATGTTAACATAAAATATTGACAGGATTTTAAAAATTGATGTTGTTACTCACCAGGAAGGGCATCAGATAAATCGAAACCATCATCTAAGAGGGAAAAAAAGAGTCAACTTACAAACAAGAAAAATAAAAATAAATTTGAAAATTATAGAGATAAAAAATGGTAGGTGATTTTGACTTTTGTGACATTTAAAACGGCAACTTAAAAAAATTTACAAGGTGCTGTGATTTCTCTTTTCATTCTAAATATTCACTTTCATTCCTAAAAGTAAGAATATGTTAGCCTAGGTTTTAAAGAAACAATGACCTTCGAGCTTAGTAGAAATTAAAATAGTGGGAAAACGTGATCATTTTGTGTATTATTCTTAAAAGGCAGTTCCTTTGAAACAAAGGAGTAACAATTTTGAATATGTACTGAAAAGAACATGGGGAACAAAATTCTCCATTTTTTATTGGCAACTGTCCTGTAATTACAAACCAAAATATAGCAGAAACATTCAACAACCCAGAAAGACACATGCATTATGCATTAAAAAAAAAAAAAATCTCATGGAATCTCACAGAATAAGGAAACTGTCACGCTCAATTATTGATAGGCTATCCTGTTTCTACAGTTTTTAATTACAAGAATTTCAATGCTAGTTCAACGTGGCCATCTCTGGCGCACTGAAGAAAAGCCAAATTCAGGAAAATTTGGAAAAGTCGACTTGGACTGTTTGGTTAACTGGAGGAAGAGTTAGGATAATCGTCAACATCCAGCGTCTCCATTCCTCAGCACCAAAGGGGTGCAACACCTCTCAACCGTCAGGAAGCACCTGCAGTGGGTGCTGAGGGGTCCAAGAACAACCCGCGGGAGCCCTGTGAACAACAGAAATGTGTCCAGTTCCACAGCAGGTGCAAGTGACCGGGCCATGCTCCTGTGTGTATAAATGAAGAGTGCATGCATATGTCACAGGGCTGTGTGTGTGCGTGTGCATGTATATTTGGGCATTTGCAGTGCAAATGTATGTATTTGTGGGTTTTGTGTGCATGCATGGGGTGTGTAGGTGGGTTCTCTGCGTGTATATGTGTATGTATGTGTTGTGTGTGCATATATACAAGTGCATGTATGAGTGGGTTTGCATATGTGCATATGTGTGGGCGTGTTTTGTGTAACTGTGGAGGTGCATTTTGTGGGTTTGTGCCTGTGTGTGTGTGTACGCAGTGTGTCAGTGTTTTCTGTGTGCATATGTGTCAGTGCATGTTCGTGTAGGTTTGTGTGTGCATATGCAGGTGTGCGTAGTGTGTAGCTGCTTCTGTGTGCCTATGGATAGTTGCATGTATGTGTGGGTTCTGTGTGCAAATGTGTAGGTGTTATGTATGCATATGTGTAGGTGCATGTATATGTGGGTTTGTGTGTGTATGTGCAGGCAGATGTAGTGTGTATGTTTTTCATGTGCATGTGTGCAGTTGCATGCATGTGTGTGTGCATGTGTCAATGTGTGTATGTGTAGGTGCGCTTGTGTGCGCGTGTGTAGGTGTGTGCATTTGTGGGTTTGTGCGTGCATGTGTAGGTGTGTGCATTTGTGGGTTTGTGCATGCGTGTGTAGGTGTGTGCATTTGTGGGTTTGTGCGTGCGTGTGTAGGTGTGTGCATTTGTGGGTTTGTGTGTGCGTGTGTAGGTGTGTGCATTTGTGGGTTTGTGCGTGCATGTGTAGGTGTGTGCATTTGTGGGTTTGTGTGTGCGTGTGTAGTGTGGTGTGTTTCCATGTGTGCATATGCGTAGGTGCATGTATGCACGTGCTGTGTGCACACATGTAGTTGTGTGCACGTGTGCGTATGGGTAGGTGTGCATAGTGTGAAGGCGTGTATTGAGTATGTACATACAGGTAGGTGTGTCTATGTCTGCTTGTATGTCTGTGTGTGTGTACTCATGGCTGCTGGTGTGTTTCTGTGTGTGTCAACAGTAAGTAGAAAGTAGACTAAATCCTCAGAACAGCTCTGTGGGCCCCATGCCAGCAACCAGAGTGGAGTTGTTTCCACAACCTCAGAGTCCTGAAATGCCTTTTTCTACAACAGGACGTTTGCCAGACATAACAAATGCAATTACAGCTCCTCCTGCAGCATGCGGCAGATCTTTAGACAGTAGCAAGGGAGGATCCTACTGATCTGGAATAAACCATAAGGCATGTACACACACACGCATATATATATGCATTCATGTTCATACGTTTCCATAGAAATCTATAACTGTATTTTTTGAAGTTGTATTACTTTTTCTTTATTTACATCTTACCTCACGTATTTATTTGTGGTGCACACAGTTCAAAGCTACTGTCTTAGGCATTTTCAAGCGTGCAATGCATTCTTGCTAACCACAGTCACCCTGAGTACAGAAGACCCCTGAACTTATCCCTTCCTATCTGACGGAAATGTTGTACCCTTTACCCATCATTTCCCTGCTTCCCTCACCCCTCACTCCCAAGCCCTTGGTCACGCCATTCCACTCTGCTTCTGTGAGTTCAATGTTTTTAGATTCCACGTAAGTGTGTTTGGGTCAGACGGTATTTGTCTTTCTGTGCCCAGCTTACTGCACTTAACATCATGTCCTCCAGTTCCATCCATGTTGGTGCAAATGTCAGGACTTCCTTTTTTTTTTTTTTTTTTTTTTTGAGACAGAGTCTCACTCTGTTGCCCAAGCTGGAGTGCAATGGTGCAATCTTGGCTCACTGCAACCTCTGCCTCCCGGGTTCAAGCAATTCTCCTGCCTCAGCCTCCTGAGTAGCTGGGATTACAGGTACCCGCCACCACACCCAGCTAATTTTTTGTATTTTTTGTAGAGACAGGGTTTCACCATGTTGGCCAGGCTTTGTGTGTGCGCATGTGTAGGTGTGTGCATTTGTGGGTTTGTGTGTGCATGTGTAGGTGTGGGACACAGAGTCCCACCCTCACCATTTTCTCCTCGGGTGACTAACACTTAAGACAGCTTCCCAAACACCACCCCACAGAGAGTAGGGAGGAAAGGGGGGTGACCAGCTCTTGATTTCATACAAAGGTGGGCCCTCTGAATCACCCATGATCAAGTGTTCACTCCCTGGTAAAATCTGGTACTGCAGACACCTCTGAGGCTAATTTTCCAGGTGTGTGAGGGACGCAGTCTCCCAGGTGTGTGAGGGACGCAGTCCCCCAGGTGTGTGAGGGATGCAGTCCCCCAGGTGTGTGAGGGACGCAGTCTCCCAGGTGTGTGAGGGAGGCAGTCCCCCAGGTGTGTGAGGGACGCAGTCTCCCAGGTGTGTGAGGGATGCAGTCCCCCAGGTGTATACAAATGCACATGCTACTGGCTTGAAGTCTCATGGGGAAGCAAACCCAATCAATGATCATGAGGCAGTAAAGGAACCTCTGTAAATGAAGCTGTCGTCTCCTAACTCAGTCCACTGGTCTCTTTATTTCCTAGGACTCATCTCCCAATTCATCACATTCCCTGAGCTTTCAGGTGGTAGGCAGGAAATTGTGGGCTCACAGCAGACACCCCCACTTTCTTTTTTGCTCCCGAAAACGACCTCCGGGGCTGCAAATGTGAAGAAAACACCATCAAAACCCACCCAGCAGGAGCTGCAACCATGCCCTTAGAGAAGGAGCCTGGTGGAGAACTCAGGTGCCCATGTTGAATGTTCACGGTGTTCAGCTTCTCTGCAAAATTGCAAAGAGACCACACCCTCGGCAGAACCCCCTACTGCCACTGCGGTTTCCACCCGGCCCTCTCAAAGCTCCAGATGTTTTGGGGACAGGGCAATGACTCATCAGGACAAGGCAGAACGGACCACAGATGGCATGAGTCAGTCTGACAAGACACTTTCTACTGATTCAAACCGTGTTTTCTTTTTCACATCAGCCAGGCAACTCGAAAAACAGGATGAACCTAGAGTGAAGTCCCTGAGGCCACATGGGGTGTGTGTTCCTCTGAAATGTGACCAGGGCTTGCACTATGTAGGCATGCGCTCAACCGTGGCAAACTCGGGAGGAGAGCCGGTACCTGGGTTCTCTTTTTTCTTTTTCTTTCTTTTTTTTTTTTTTTTGAGGCAGAATCTTGCTCTGTTGCCCAGGCTGGAGTGCAGTGGCACGATCTCAACTCACTGCAACTTCCACCTCCTGGGTTCAAGTGATTCTCCTTCCTCAGCCTCCCAAGTAGCTGGGATTACGGGCATGTGCCACCACTTCCAGCTAATTCTTCTGTTTTTAATAGAGATGGGGTTTCACCATGTAGGCCAGGCTGGTCTCAAACTCCTGGCCTCAAGTGATCTGCTTGCCTTGGCCTCCCAAAGTGCAGGGATTACAGGTGTGAGCCACTGCGCCCGGACACTTGGGATAAATCCCATCATCACACCATTCAGGTGTTTCACATAAAATTAAAAGTTATCTGGGCGTGGTGGCACACGCCCGTAGTCCCAGTTACTTGGGAGGCTGAGGGAGGAGAAATGCTTGAACCCGGGAGGTGGAGGGTGCAGTGAACCGAGATCACACCACTGCACTCCAGCCTGAGTGACAGAGTGAGACTCCATCTCAAAATAAATAAATTAATTAGTTAAAAATAAAAGTTAGGCAGTTCCAAGATTCTTATAACTTTCAGATTTTCATAAGAATAACACAATCACTACATAGTAACAGCAGCAGCCAGGGATGTCATTTATGCAGTGCTGTGTGTGTGCCTGCAGCGTTCTCAATAATACTGTTAATCTTCATTAAGGGTGGGAGGATGAAGATCCCGCCACTGGCCTGGGTGTGCCTGCTGGAAAACGTCTGATTCACTCAGCCCCACCATCACCCCGGGGTGCTCACACCTGCTGATGGCCACTCCAGTACTCATCTGCTCCTGCTGCTTTTCCACGCCCTTTTCCAAAGCCCTCTAAACACAAACTTTCAGGACATTGTAGAAAAGGAGGGGGAGGAGGTGCAGAGGGCACATATGTGCTCTTTACTCATTGCTGAGTCTTTTTTTTTTTTTTTGAAACGGAGTCTCTCTCTGTCACCCAGGCTGGAGTGCAGTGGTGCGATCTCGACTCACTGCAAGCTCCACCTCCTGGGTTCACGCCATTCTCCTGCCTCAGCCTCCCGAGTAGCTGGGACTACAGGCGCCCGCTACCGCGCCTGGCTAATTTTTTGTATTTTTAGTAGAGACGGGGTTCATCATGTTAGCCAAGGTGGCTCCTGACCTCGTGATCCGCCTGCCTCGGCCTCCCAAAGTGTTGGGATGACAGGCGAAAGCCACTGTGCCCAGCTCTTTTTTTTACTTTTTTGGAGGTCGGTGGAACCAGTCACATGGTCTGCCCCTAAAAACTTTCATTCTAGGTTTGAGGGGCCTCAGGAAGGGTCCCCAACCTAGAGATAACTGCAGTACAAAGAAAGCTCAGAACGGTGCAAGAGAAAATGCCTCCACATTGGAGCGAGTACCGGAAGTCCTCCTGTGTGGGAACAGCAGGAGGCAGCTGATACATTTCATTTTACCGTTTTATTCAGATGGTCCAAACACCCTTATTTTTCTGTTGCTTAAAACCAAATTGCTCTGGAAGTATTGTTCTCTTTTTCAAGATGTATCATTTAACACAGGGGAGATGATTGGTCACAGGATACAAAATCTCCATGAGACAGGAGAAATAACTTGAGGAAAGCTCAGAGACACCATGGCGACTGCAATTAGTAACAATGGCTTGAATATTCGAAAACGACTAAAGGAGCCCATTCTTAAGTGTTCTCACCACACAAAAAAGTGCTGGGAAGTCTGTGAGGTTATGCATATTTAAATCCATTTCACCATGGATACATACATCAAGACACCACGTGCAACCGCATAAATAGATACAATTAAAAGAAATTAACACATCATTTAAAAAAATCTAGCTCCGAGGTCTTACCAAACATATTGTAAAATTACAGAAAAGAGCTTAATAGTGTGATAAATTGCTTCAGGAATACACTGGAGTGTCATAGTCTCAGAAACACTCCAGTGCTGGGTCCAGGATGTGTGCCAGCGACTGAATATCTGAGTACAGAAAACACAAGTGCAAGGAATTATGGACAAGTGCAAGGAACTCCAAGTTCACCGAACACCCTACACTTTCGACTGAACCGCTGAGTCCAGCACAATCTGTTCCCCTCATGGAAAGCTATGAACGCAGTGGGTGACAGTGGCCACTGTGCCTGGAAACATTCTCTGCTGGTGAACTATGGAAAGGAAAGGGATTTGTGTTTCTAGCAATAAACTCGTCTGTCTTCTTAGCTTGAAAATTATATATAGGTGGCCGGGTGCAGTGGCTCACACCTATAATCCCAACACTTTGGGAGGCCAAGGTGGGAGGATCGCTTGAGCCCAGGAGTTCAATAGCAGCCTGGGCAACATGATGAAACTCCGTCTCTACAAAAAATGCAAAAATTAGACAGGTGAAGTGGTACACACCCGTGGTCCCAGCTACTTGGGAGGCTGAGGTGGGAGGATGGCCTGTGCCTGGGGGGGAGGTTGAGATTGCAGGGAGCTGAGACTGCACCATGGCACTGCAGCCTGGGCAACAGAGACACACCCTGCCTCAAAAAAATAGGCAGGGCGTGGTGGCTCACTCCCATAATCCCAACACTTTGGGAGGTCGAGGCAGGCAGATCATTGGGGTCAGGGGTTCGAGACCAGCCTGGCCAACATGGCAAAACCCATGTCTACTAAATTAGCTGGGCGTGGTAGCATGCACCTGTAGTCCCAGCTACTTGGGAGGCTGAGGCACAAGAGAATCTCTTGAACTCGGCAGGTGGGGGTTGCGGTGAGCCGAGATTGCACCACTGTGCTCTAGCCTGGGTGACAGAATGAGACTGTGTCTCAAAAAAAAAAAAGAAAGAAAGAAAGAAAGAAAAAAGAAAAAAAAATGATATGCAGGTGGTTAAAATGCATTATATGCAGGTGGTTAAGCTGCACACGCTTCCTTGTCTGGGGTGGCCTAACGTACAAGGTATCATCTCGGCTTCATCCTAACTGGGACAACAGCACGAGGGTGTAGACGTGATGGAACAAGCTCTTTTCTGTAATTTTACAATATGTCTGGTAAGAAGTGGGAAACTTTCTTTTGTTCTTGTGCCATAATTCTGGGAATGTCCCCTGAGCTATGCCAAGTTTCACAAGAGGCCAAAGAATGGTGTGAATGTTTGGGCTGGGCTGAGCACACCTCACACCGGCAGTTCTCAGAATCACCCTGCCAGGGACCTGGGGAGATGTGGAACCCCAGGTCTCACCCCCAGACATCTTCATTCTGTGGTGTGGGGTGAGGCTCATGAGCCTGCATCTTTAACAAACTCCAGGGTGATGCTGAAGGACCCTGCCTTCAGGAGTTCTGGGGCTCAGAGGACAGCAAGGCAGGGCTGCTCGGGGTTCCCTGCTCTCTGTCCCAGTCACCCCTTCCGCAGGCAGATGCTAGCCCAGATCCCATTCCTACAGGAAACTGAGTCATTACCCCCCAACGCTAACGTGGAAACACCGGAAACTGACTTAGCAGCCTCAGCACTTTTTCCAACTTCATGCCAGTCACTCCCCGACTGCTGGTCTCCTTTCAAAGTGGTCTCTGCCCTGCAGTTCGGGGCTTGCTCGAAATAAACCCTCCACCGGTCCCAACTATTAGCAGTTCACGGAGCCCTGTGTGTCTCTGTAAAATGACGCAAGGCCAACACACACACACACACACACATTTAACAGCTCAGTTTGTTGACTACAGCTTTGTTATTCAAAGTAGTTTACATTTTATAAAGTCTCAGTGAACACTGAATTAGTGAATAGTGAACTATTGCTCCTACGAAAAGACAGGATTGCGTTCCCAGAGGTCATCAACCAATCACTACCTAAGTGCGTTTTATGTGGGTTTCTGTTTAAAGACAACGTAGTGAATAGACATTGTGGAGTCACTCATATTGATCTCGAAGCCAACTTCACTATAACTCGTGCCTAAATGACGCTCATCAAATGTGTATTTTCCCCATGAGACTGTGCCACTTTCCTGTACTTAGGGACGCTAAGTAGCATGTCAGCACTGATTTGGGGATATTTGAAAGTGCAAAATCACTGACAAAAAGCACGAAAACACAAAACACAGGACACCGAACAGACCTGAAAAGAACCCTGTTGACAGTATGTGCTGGCCTGAGAAGGCAGTGTCTGGCTTTGCTGAACCTCAACTGAGAACATGAGCTACTGAGAAGCTCAATTCTGGCCGGGCGCGGTGGTTCACGCCTGTAATCCCAGCACTTCAGGAAGCCAAGGTGGGTGGGTCACTTGAGGCCAGGAGTTCAAGACCACCCTGGACAACACGGTGAAACCCCGTCTCTACTAGAAACACAAAAATTAGCCAGGCATTGTAGTGCATGCCTGTAATCCCAGCTACTTGGGAGGCTGAGGCAGGAAAATCACTTGAACACAGGAGGCAGAGGTTGCAGTGAACCAAGATCATGCCACTGCACTCCAGCCTTGGTTACAGAGGGAGACTCCATCTCAAAAAAAATAAGAAAGAAAAAAGAAGTTCAATTTTTTTGCTGTTCTGTGCATGAACAAAATCGCCAAGGATAAGGAGAGGAATATAAAAGGTAACTATTGGGTCCTGGGCTAAATACCACAGTGATGAAATAATCTGTACAACAAACCCTCATGACATGTGTTTACCTAAGTTACAAACTTTCACATGTATCCCCGAACCTAAAATGAAAGTTAAAAAATAAATAAATAAAAATTTAGAAAAGGCCGGGTGCAGTGGCTCAGGCCTGTAATCCCAGCACTTTGGGAGGCTGGGGCGGGTGGATGACAAGGTCAGGAGATAAAGCCCATCTTGGCCAACATGGTAAAACCCCGTCTCTACTATAATACAAAAAATTAGCCGGGCATGATGGCGCGTGCCTGTAATCCCAGCTACTTGCGAGGCTGAGGCAGGGGAATCACTTGAACCCGGGAGGCGGAGGTTGCAGTGAGCCGAGATCACGCCACTGCACTCCAGCCTGGCAAGAGAGTGAGACTCTGTCTCAAAAAAATAAATAAATAAAAATAAAAATTTAAATGCCGGGAATGTTGATGTGGGGATGACAAATACATTTTAGCAAGTAGGCAAGTTCACAAATACAGAATCCTTGAATGATGAAGATTGCATGTACATAGGTTAAAACAAGTTAGTAACAGTACTTCTCATGGAGTCCAAAATATATCATTGTCTTTCTCGGAAAATTTAAAATCCCTTCCCCTCTGCAGCATCTTGTGAATTAGGCTGTTACACCATGGGACTGATACAGGGGTATCCTGGGGGTGCGGTGGGGGGAGGGGGTCACAGAATTTGGGCCCCTCATCTGCCTCACTGGATCCTCTACCTGGCCATGAAAGCCTATTCCTTCTTTCCGAACCCGGAAAACTTCTATTCACCCCTCAAGGCCCTAGGAGAATGTCACCTTCTCCAGGAAGCCCTCCGTGATCCTCTCCCTGGCCAACCTGAAGCACTTTCTCACAAGCATTACCAGAGGCGATTTGTAAGCATATTACAGTTTAAGGAGCACAGCTCCAGACCCCAGTTCTTAACTCCAGTAGCAAATTACACATATCTGTGGGGTTTTCCTAAGTCCTCATGCCCAGGCTAATTAAATCAGAAACTTTCCAAGGTGAGATGCAGGTGTCTATAAGCCTACCCACGTGATGCAAACATGTGGTCAACTCTGCAGGCAGGGACCTGTTACAGATCTTAACTTCCTTAATATCTCTTAAAATAGCTTGTCTCTTTTCTTCTATCTCCGCTGACTTATCCAGGCTCTGCCAAAAATAGCCCCAGCCCCTCCCACCTGTTCTCCATGCTGTTATCCAAAGAGGGGCCTTCAGCAAGTTAAGTGTCCCTGCACAGTTTTCTGCGTCAAACCCTTCAGGGGAGCCTAAATCTGCACCCCTCAGCAATGGCAACAGAGGCTGCCCACCATCTGGCCCCTGCAGCTCCTCTAGCCTGAGATGAACTGCAGCTGCCCCATCATCACTCTTACTGCTTCGCTACCAGGCTGAGACACCCTTCCTCTTCCTTACATCTGGCTTGCTCTGCTCACTCTTGGAAGCTCAGTGTCCAGGGAGGGCCCCTCATGGGAGAACTCTCTCTGACCCCCTGAGCAAGTATGGTCCCTGCTCTGTGCCTCCACACATCCAGGCCTTCCATCCACAATGGCGCTTTTATGCCCAAATTGATGCTCTGGTTGTTACCTCCCAGGCAGAGAACAAAAAACAGGGACCAGGTATGTCTTCTCTGGGCCCACAGCAAATAGCACCAAGAGCACATTTAACTTCAACCTATGTTGGCTGAAGGAATGCATGAGAAAGCCATGGACTGGGAGGGTGGATGGACGGGCAGGTAAGTGGATGGATGGGTGGGTGGGTGGATGAACGGATGGATGGATGGATGGATGGATGGATGGATGGATGGATGGATGGGATGGATGGATGGGATGGATGGATGGATGGATGGATGGATGGATGGATGGATGGACGGATAGTTGGATGCATGGCTGGGTGAGTGGATAAATTAATGAGTGGGTGGATGGTTGGGTGGATAGCTGGGCAGATGGATGGGTAATTGGGTAGACGAGTGGAAGGATGGGCAGTAAGGGGATGGATGGAGGTACGGGTGGATAGGCAGATGGATGGTTGAGTGGATGGACGAGTTTAGGTGGGTGACTAGGTAGGTGGATGGGTGGACGGATGGATGAATGATGGATAAGTGGATGGATGGCTAGTTAAGTGGATGAGTGGGTGGGTGGATGGATGGAGGTATGGGTGGACAGGTAGATGGATGGTTGGGTGGGTGGGTGGGTAGGTGGATAGATGGATAGATGAATGGATGGACGGGTTAATAGATAGGTGGATGGATGGATGGATGGATGGATGGATGGATGGATGGATGGGTGAATGGGTGAATGGATAAATGGATGGATGGTGGATGGGTAAATTGATGAAAGGATGGGTGAATGGATGGACAGATGAGTGGATGGTAGATAGGTGGATGTATCAATTGATGAGTGGCTGGATGAACTAAAAGGATGGATGAATGGATGTATGCATGGATGGAAAGATGAATGGAGAATGGATGGATGGATGGACAGGTGCATGAATGGATGGGTAAAGGAATGAGACGATGGATGGATGGATGGATGGATGGATGGATGGATGGATGGATGGATGGATAAATGAATGGGAGGATGGGTGGATGGATGGATGGGTAAATGAATGGGAGGATGGGTTGATGGATGGATGGGTTGATGGATGGATGGGTGGGTGGGTGGATGGATGGGTGGGTGGGTGGGTGGGTGGGTGGGTGGATGGATGGATGGATGGATGGATAAATGAATGGGAGGATGGATGGATGGGTGGGTGGATGGATGGATGGATGGATAAATGACTGGGAGGATGGATGGATGGATGGATGCATGCATGCATGGATGAATGGATGAATGGGTAAATGAATGGGAGGATGGGTTGATGGATGGATGGATAAATGGAGGATGCATGGATGGATGGATGCATAGATACATAAATGGATGGGTAAATGGATGAAAGGACACATGAATACCTAGAACACGGAGACCCCGAGGAGCTGGAGAGGCCTCAGTGACTGGTCTGAGACAAGTTCACCATCAGGATTCATGGGAGTTCTCTTCCATATCAAAATGCCCATCACTGGACATTCTCCTCCCCTTCAAGTCACACTAGCGGTGAAGGCAGGCATCCCTCAAGGTCCACAAGGCCATGCCTGGGGAGCTCTGTTCAGCCCACACACGCAGCCACCAAGTCCCAGGCCCAGCAGCCCCTGTGCCCAGATCTCGCCACCGACAGAGCTCATGTCCACATGCATTTTTCCCCATGCTGACCACGTGGTCAGCAGCAAGCTCCTGAACTCTCTGACCCCAGTGTCTTTATCTACCAAAGACCCATGAGAAATATCTTCAGGGCTCACTGAAGATGAAATAACAAACTGAATGCTCTTTGAAAAATGTAATCCATGGCACAGACGTTCACATCCGAGAAGCAGTCGTGGGAAATCTCGTGTAGGAGGGAAGAAACAGAATATCCAGCAAAATAACAATGATTCTTGACAACTCAGTCACACATGAAGACCCTCCGAGGGGCTTTTAAAAAATTCCTAATAGCGGGATGCAGTGGCTCCTGCCTGTAAACCCAAGACTTTGCCAGGCCAAGGCAGGTGGATGGCTTGAACCCAGGAGTTCAGGACTAGCAACATAGGGAGACCCTGTCTCTACAAAAAATGAAAAATTTGGCTGGGCATGCCGGCTCACGCCTGAGGGAGGCTGAGGCAGGAGAGTCACTTGAACCCGGGAAGCAAAGGTTGCAGTGAGCCAAAATTGCGCCACTGCACTCCAGCCTGATGACAAAGCAAGACTCTGTCTCAAAAATAAAAAATAAAAAAAAAAATAGGCTGGGCAGGGTGGCTCACGCCTGTGATCCCAGCACTTTGGGAAGCCGAGGCGGGCAGACTATGAGGTCAGGAGTTCGAGACCATCCTGGCCAACATGGTGAAACCCCGTCTCTACTAAAAATACAAAAATTAGCCGGGCGTGGTGGTGCGTGCCTGTAGTCCCAGCTACTCAGGAGGCTAAGGCAAGAGAATCGCTTGAACCAGGGAGGCGGAGGTTGCAGTGAGCCATGATTGCACCAGTGTACTCCAGCCTGGGCAACAGAGCAAGACTCTGTCAAGACTCTGTCAAGATGAGGAGGACGAGGAGGAGGAGGAGGAGGAGAGAAGAGGAGGGGAGGGGAAGGGAGGGGAGGGGAAGGAAAAGGAAGGGATAAGGAAGGGAAAAGGAAGGAACAGGACAGGAAAAGAAAAGAGAAAGGAAAAGAAAAGATTAGCCAGGTATGGTGAGGCGTGCCTGTGGTCCCAGCTACTTTCGAGGCTGAGGTGGGAGGACTACTTGAACCTAGGAAGTTGAGGCTGCAGTGAGCTATGATTGTACCACTGTACTCCAGCCTGGGTGACAGAGCAAAATCTTTTCTCAAAAATATTTTTAAAAAAATTAAAACGCCTAACATGTCTATAAACCAGACTACCCAGGTAACCCTGGGCAAGAGTGACGTTTCCAAGCTTCCTGCAATGGAGTCAAAGCTGAGAACCTCGGGTCTAGATCAGCAAGAGCCACTGGAGGGTGGTCAAGCAGGTCTGTGTCTCAAACCGTCACTCAGAAATCAGGAATGCAGGAGGGATGGGCATCACAGTTACTGGTGTGTTTTTAGCCTGGACTCTGTAGGATTAAAATATGTCCACCAGCCTGGACAACAGAACGAAACTCTGTATCTACAAAAAAGATAAAAATTAATTGAGTGTGGTGGCACGTGCCTGTAGTCCCAACTACACAGAAGGCTAAGGTGGGCAAATCACCTGAGCCTGGGGGTTCGAGGCTGCAGTGAGCTGAGATCACACCACTTCAGCCTGGGCGACAGGGTGAGAGCCTGCCTCAAAAAAAAAAAAAAAAAAAAAAGATTGCAGGCTGAGCATGGTGGCTCACACCTGTAACCCCAGCACTTTGGGAAGCTGAGGCAGGAGGTTTGCTTGAGCCCAGGAGTTCAAGACCAGCCTGGGCAACATAGTGAGACCCCGATTCTACAAAAAGATTTTTAAAATGAGCTGAGGGTGGCACATGCCTGTGGTCCAGCTCCTCGGAAGGCTGAGGTGAGAGATGCACCTGCACCCAGGAGGTCAAGGCTACAGTGAGCTACAATCGTGCCACTGCACTCCGGCCTGGGCAAGTCTAAAAAATAAAGAAAAGAAAAAAGATTGCAAGCCACTGCCCAGTGATATGTTTATGATATGATGAGTGTCTAGGGGCTTGTAGTTTAAGAGTAGAAACCGCTTCCCATAGGTGGCTATAGCTGTCCATCTTGTCTGTCTATTGGATGCTATGTTAGCACCAAAGGACCACAGCCTCTTGAGTAAAGATATCAACATAGAGGGCCTCTACCTTCAAGGTCACCTCGGCAGGGTCTCGAAAGTCAGGTGTTCACACCCATCTCCTGCTTGCCCAGATCCAAACCCTTCCCTGTCCTGCTATTCTATTAAATGCCTAACACTTCTCTCTGAGTGTGTCCCTTCAATTGCTGAGACTATTTTGTGCTGAATTCATCGAAGACAGCCCTATGTGAATTCATATTTAGAACCCAACCCATTTCCCCCAGAAGAAGATAGCTAGCAACAGCAGCGGAAGACGCCGACTGGCAATATTTGGCTTCTGGCGGTAGTTATAACATCTGTACGCCTAATTGTAAGTCCATTGGCCCTAAAAGACAATGCAGTGTGTTTATTCTTGTCATCATTCCAGTCCATCGTGTTCCTGCAGAAACGAAAGCTCCTTCTGCTCAGCATGCCCTCGTGGATCAATGCTTGCCAGGGTGCATTGGGACAATAATTTTGCAGGGTCAGGCAAAGCAGAAACAAACAAGAGTCAGGCTCTCCAGGCTCAGGTGCCTCTGATGAGTAATGCCTGCAGAACCCCTGGAATGTAACAGCTCTGGCCAGTCTGCTGCCTCCTCAAGAAGGGCTGTTAGTTCAACCAAATACATTATTGTCAGCTTTTAAAGAGCGCTCTTGGAGCAACAGCTTTGCTCCCCGAAAAGCTGCAGAAAATCAGAGTCCTTCGAGTGCTTCTCAAAAACAGGGGACCCACCCCAGCCCATGACACCACTCAGCTGAGAAATCAAAGCGAATTAAAGGGGTTTGCAATCGCTTTCAGACCCATCCAACTGCCGTCCACAATGACGAACATGTATTATATCTCAGCCCAGCCCAGTCCACCAGGGCAGAGGGAGCAGAACAAAAGCTTTGCCCATGTGGCTTCTTTAGCAAGGCTTTCCATGCACCCTGTGGGCGTTTTATCCTCTCCTCTGTTGAATTTTCTTCTCTGTCAGGCGGGTGGCTGCATGCTACTTTCATAGCCCACTTGAGAAACACTGGTTTGAATCTGACTCTGGGGGAGAAGAAAGGAAGTTTCTGGTTTCCTGCTCAGGGGAAATTTTAATACTATGACTAGGAGACCGTACAAGGCGTGGTGGCAACCCTGAGTCATACTAAAACAAAGCTGAAAAACACACCCATGCACCATCTCCTCAAAACTCACCAAGGAACCAAGCCAAGAAAGAATACTGAACAGGAAATTCAAGAAGAGGAAGTCGTTCTGGTCTCTAGAGATGTGAAAAGATACTATCAGTTGGACAAACGGGAGTAGAAATTTTGGTGAGCTACCATGTTTCAGACAAGAGACTGGGATAAATCAAAAAAGAACACACTCTGGCAGGCCGAGGTGGGTGGATCACCTGAGGTCAGGAGTTCGAGACCAGCCTGGCCAAGATGGTGAAACCCCGTCTCTACTAAAAATACAAAAATTAGCCAGGCATGGTGGTGGGCACCTGTAATCCCAGCTACTCAGGAGGCTGAGGCAGGAGAATTGCTCAAACCCAGGAGGCGAAGGTTGCAGTGAGCCAAGATCGCACCATTGCACTCCAGCCTGGGGGACAAGAGCGAGACTTCATCTCAAAAAAAAAAAAAAAAGAGTATCAGCAAATCCTCAAGCCCTGGACAGCCTGCAGCCTGAAGCTATACCAGCAATGATGAGACCACATTCACAAGCAATCCGAACCCCACCTCCCCAACTGGGAGGACAAAGGTGAACCACAGAAGACAGCGGAAAATCCTCATGGGCCTGGACTCGGAACCACAGGATTCGGAATGAACAAGCTTCACTAACCAGCCTTTCTCTGCTATTTAGTTGCTGCCCCTGAAGACTCAAAGTCTTTTGTCTTTCTCTGCCAGTTCTCTAAAAATGGACTGTTCTTTGTTGAGGATGCTAGAGCAGCTAGAATCCAAGCCACCTCCTTGAAAACTACCCATTTCTAGGTGTATCAATGAAAAATGCATGTTAATAAAGTTTGGTTTGTTCTTCCCGTCTTTGGTTACAGGAGTCCCTTCCAAGTAAGAACGCAGGACAGTTGATTTTTTAAATGATTTTTCAGGTGGCTCACGCCTGTAATCCCAGCACTTTGGGAGGCCAAGGTGGGCAGATCACTTGAGGCCAGGAGTTCGAGGCCAGCCTGGCCAACATGGTGAAACCCTGCCTCTACGAAAAGTACAAAAAATAGCCAGGTATGGTGACATGTGCCTGTACTCCCAGCTATTCAGGTGGTTGACACAGGAGAATTGCCTGAGCACGGGAGGCAGAGGCTGCAGTGAGCCGAGATCCTGCCATTGTACTCCAGCCTGGGTGACAGAGCAAGACTCTGTCTCCAAAAAAATATATATATTTTCTTCAGTCTGGGCAACATAGCAAGACCCTGTCTCTACAAAAAAATTTAAAAGTGGTCAGGCACAGTGGTATGTGCCTGCAGTCCCAGCTACTGCAGAGGCTGAGGTGGAAAGACTGCTTGAGCCCAGGAGGTAGAGGCTGCAGTGAGCCCTGATCGCACCCCCGCACTCCAGTCTGGACAACAGAATGAGACCCCACCTCAAAAAAATACTTTTCAGCCTGGTCAACATAGCAAAACCCCATCTCTACTAAATATACAAAAATTAGCCAGACATGGTGGCGCATACCTGTAGTCCCAGCTAACTGGGAGGCTGAGACAGGAGAATCACTTGAACCTGAGATGGAGAGGTTGCCATGAGCTGAGATCGTGCCACTGTACTCCAGCCTGGGCAACAGAGGAAAATTCCATCTCAAAAAAAAAAAAAAAAAAAAGACCTTTCCTCCTTCACACCCCTAAAGACACATGGGTCTTATTTCTTACTGTGTCTATAAATCACAAAGGACATGTAATTCTTTTCCCCTAAAGTAACAAGAGTAATTAGAAAATTTTCAGCAGGACTGAAAACCAGCACAAGGCCCATGTGGCTACTGAGACGTCTATCTCTCTGGGGGAAGACATCTAAGTCTGAAAACATTCCAGACAGACAGTATCCATGAAATCCCGCCATGATTCCTAAATGCTGAATTGGGAGAAGTGTTGTATGAGCTGCATTTTTTTCTCAATGACAGCATGTACCCACCACACAACCTTCCGGAAGAAAAGTGATTTCCAGACACACAATCATTTACTTGAACATCTCCACAGTGTAAAGACATGTATTTGTATTTGAACAGTGTCTCATACACAGAAGAAAGGAGAAAGAGCTAAAGCAGGAAGTTTTCTTTGTTTTTTTCTTTAAGACTGAGTCTCTGTCACCGAGGCTGTAGTGCAGCGACAAGATTTCAGCTCACGTCATGGCAACCTCTGCTTCCTGGGCTGAAGTGATTTTCCTGCCTCAGCCTCCTGAGTAGCTGGGATTATAGGAGCTCACCACCACACCCAGGTAATTTTTGTATTTTTAATAGAGTCGGGGTTTTGCCATGTTGGTCAGGCTGGTCTCGAACTCTTAGCTTCATGTGATCCACAGGCCTTGGCCTCCCACAGTGCTGGGATTACAGGCCTGAATCACCATGCCCGGCCTTTAGTAGGGAGTTAAATGCAAAGCAATCAACTTTTATCAGAGCCAAACATGCTGGTGGAAAATCAAGGCAAACTCGCGGGATGATAAAACCCACTTCCTCTGCCCAGAAACATTCTCCTAATAACTTCCCCACACACCCACACGGGCAGGAGACAAGAGCTCTGGAGAGTAAAAAAACGAAGCCCACGCTTGCTCCACTGGGGTGAAGGAATCCTGAAGAGGCCTGGTATTGTTCAAGAGATGGCAGTTCCGTGGGTGTTTGGAGTTTTTCAAACTGCACAGGCCGCTGTGCCTTTGCCGGGGGGTGGAAATCAGCCTTTGCTGGAGAGCACGGATGCATTGGATGTGCGCTGCTCTACTGTCTGGGACGGGGCAGCCCTGAATCAGCGCATACATACAACTCCCAAGCCCGCCTCAAGGTTTTCCACCTTCAACACTATTGGCATTTGGGACTAGATGAATTCTTTGTGCTGGGGGCCGTTCTGGCCCTTGAAAGATTCTGAGCAGCTTCCCTAAGCTGCCCCACCCATTGCAGGATGGTAGGAGGTCCCACCCCAGGGTGGCAACCAAAAATGTCTGCAACCATCACAAAGTGTCTCCTCCGGGCCAGCGTCGCCCTGTGGGGACGTCCTGCTCTCTACAAAGCTGAAGCCTCCTTTTTTCCTCTATACACTTCCATCCACCCCTCGTCACATCCCACCTGTACCCCTGAGAATTTATGAAGACACCAAGGAACACAGGGTCCCCAACCCTCTGAGATCAGGCCAGGGCTATCAGCACCAGTGTGAGAACCTACTCCAGGCTCAACGGGGTTGTGCACCTGATGCATATCGCTCGATAGGAAAGTGTGTTCTGAGCATCATCAACTCAAAAGTCAACTTTCCTAATGAAACAACATGTGTATTAATATTACTGGGACAGGCTGTTTCTGTCTCCATCTCTAGCAGGGTCAGACTGGAAAGGCGAGGTGAGAAGGGTCCCTCAGGGAGATCCATCAGTGCCGACGGCAAGGCCTTCCTCTGCAATTGAAGGACAGATTGGCCCCTGTTATCCCCCTGTCCCACTGCCCTTCCCTACCCACCCACCCCATAGACAGCTACGCTTCCCTTTACTCAAACATCAGCAGCTTGGAGTTCCTAAGCCCAGTATGCCTCCAAAATCAGGAGTTCCAGATGAACACTGCCATGGGTTTAAAAACTGTGCAACGCAGTGAGCCGACATCGCGCCACTGCACTCCAGCCTGGCGACAGAGACTCCGTCTCAAAAAACAAAACAAAAACAAACAAAAAACTGTGCAACGACTTGTTTGGGGCTCAGAGAATATAAGGCTTTCCACCCACTCTCCTCCAATGACCTGGAATGCCAGACCAGCCGGCAAAACTGTCCCCAGGGCTTCAAAACGTAGCCCAGCCCCTCACCAAGACTGACCACTGGGAACCCCGGAGTTATTTTGTGATGGAACTATAATGTTGCCTGTCGCCCTGTCTCCCATCTGCCTGTTCAGATGCCTCTGTTCTCCAGGAAACTGAATTCTTAGGCCACCAGAACTCCCTTGGATATATTTTTCCCTGACCCCAAGCACACAGTAGATGCAAAAAAAGGAAGGAACGCATGAAGGATGAAGAAATGCATTCGCAGAGAGACAAGAAAAAACCCTTTCATCTAAAGGGTGCCTTGGGAATAAATGCAGCTGATAAAACCCTACAGAGCCATCCCGTTCGTGGTGGCAGCTTGCCGCCAAGAAGGAAGGCCATTTAGGAAGAAAAGGGAGAAACAGGAAGCTCTGCTTGGAACCTCCCCTGCAGGCTGGAAAATCCTCCCAGTTTTCCTCTACAGAGCAGGCTTCGTTATCTCTAACCTCTACCGAGTGAAACCACAATTTCTAGGATACCCGGGACCCCTTTAAACAGGGTGTAAACCCATTAGCAACTCCTCCCTAAAAATACAGACCCGGTCTAGTCACCACAGCTCCAGGCTGAGCTAGATCCCCTCAACACAAACCGGGCCGCCTCTGTCCTCCCCAGGGCTGGGCGTTCCCGCCTCTCCTTCCTAAATATGTCCAACCCTGATAAGGCCGGTCCTGAAGTCTACACCACCTGCAAGCCGGTCTACTTAAAAGCAAAAATGCACTGGCCACTGGAAAAAAGAATTGATAACACACCACATCCAGCAGGGTCCCGTTTCCCTTTCAAAGGGAGGGAAACAGAAAAACATGATTAGAGTAACAATTAGAAATAGGCCCGGTTTAGGCCGTGCGTGGGAGGGTGACCGTGGCTCGCTCTTCCCTGGATACTTTTTGTTTCCCGAATTCTCCACCGCTACAGATGGACAATTTGGTAAGCACACGTTTCTTTCGGCGCCCCGTGTTGCCTGGCGCACACGCGCTGAAATGCCCAGAGCCTGCATCCACAGTATTCTGGAACATATTCAGGGCTCAAAGTGTTTTTCTAACTTTTCCTTCCCTTCCCCCCACCACCCGGGTCTCCGGCTCCCAGCGATTCCAAATTTAGGCCCGGGACGCAGGGCGTGGCTCTGACAGGCAACTCCAGGGCGGCTTCCGCGCGCGGCCTAAAGACGCAGGTCCCCAAACCCTGCGGGGAGATAACGGGTGGGGTGAGGGGCTTATCCAAAGGGGCAGAGATCCGTAAGAAAGTCCCCTAGATTGGGAAGAATCGTATGCCACCTCTCCCAAGGCACCCCCAAATTTAAGAGTTTACAACTCCGACAACAAACGCTGACTTTTCTCTGTGAAATGGCTCCAGGAAAAGCGTTGGGGAGAAAGTGGGGGCCTCCTCCGGGCCTGGGCCCCCGCGGGCACAGCACGTCCCGCTAGGCAGGGAGGAGGGTGCGGGTGTCCCCGCAACCCCGCATCCCAAGCGGATCCCCAGGCCCGGTCCGCGCCCTCTGCGTCCCGCCACCCGGATCCCTCCGCTCGCTCACCCGGGGCGGCGACCAGAGCACCCAGCAGGCCGAAGAGCAGCAGCGCCAGCGCAGCCCCGCGGGCCATGGTGCGCCCAGAGCGCGCAGGGATTGTCCCCGAATGCAGCGCGTGGGCGAAGGCGGCGGGACGGATACTCCCCCACGGGCTGGGTGGTGCGAAGCCCGAGGAGTACTCGAAGGGGGCGGGTGAGGGGAGCGGCCCTGCAAGCTCAGCCTCGGCTGCGCCCGCCCCGCCCCGCCCCGCCCTGCCCTCCACGCGCGCACAGAAGGGGCGGGAACGCCGGGCCTGGGGAGGGGACAGAACGGGGAGGCGGGAGGGGATGGCCCCAGGCAGCACCGAGGGGAGCACGGGACACCCCCCTCCCTTTTCGAGAAGCTGCCCACGCCCCCTCACCCACCCACAAGGCCGTAGCCAGGGCGGCGCCGACCCGGAGCAAAGTGGACTACAACATTCTCGGGAAAGTGCGGGTCCCTCCCAGATTACAGCCCCCTGAATGCACGCCCCAGGGCAGCTCTTAACTGTAGTGGCATAAAACTGCCGCCCTTCTTGGAAACACAGAGCTCCCCCTTCCCCGCTCGCCCGTGCAGCCACTTCCCCTTCCCTTTAACAAGGACCCCCTCACCCCCTGGTCTCCAGTGGGAGCAAAATAAACTTTCCCAGCAGCTCCCCTGCTCGGGAAAGTGCGGGTCGCTCCCTGTCTACAGCCTCCTAAATGCACGCCTCTAACTGTAGCGACACGAAACTGCCGCCCTTAGTGGAAATGTGTGGCCCCACTCTCCCTACTCGCCCCTGCGCCCCTTCTCTGCCCCTAACAGGGACCCTCCCCTGCTCTGCAATGGGAGCAAAGGAAACTCTCCCGGCTCCCCTGCTGGGAAAATTATGGGGGCCCCTCCCAGATGCTCACCTCAGGGAGTTCCCCAAGGGGAGCAAAGGGCAATCCCCTCCCTGCTCAGGAAGCGTGGCCCCCGCTCCACGGGCAACCCCCGCCTCATGTCCTTTCTAAAGCGTCCCAGCTGGGGAGCTGGGGGTGCGCAGCCGGGAGGGTGGCGGACGCCCCCTTTGCGCGGGACCAAGGACGACCCTTGGAGGAGCCTCTGCGCTGGGGCAGTTTCTCCCCAGAATCCCCAGGACGAGGCTGGGAGTGGGGACTCCTGGTCATGGGGGTTAGTGGGGAACAATAGGGAACGAGGTCCCTTCTCCTATCTGGGGTGCCTAGGCCCTAGTCCTGGTCACGGGCGACTCGCCTTCCGAAGTGGGCTTCGAGGTTAGAGACCCTCCCGCACCACCGGCCACAGCTGCAGTGCAGTTGTCCCCCTTCCCACACTAACTATATGTTTTTTGTTAACACCCAAGCCTAAAATTGTATCCATTTTCCTGTAGGGTGGTGGAACAACTTTGCAGCCTGACAAATAACCCTGAATATTCTTGCATTCCACGTTTCCAACTGTCCACGAAAAGAGTCAAACTAGGCCCGGCGTAGTGGCTCACGCCTGTAATCCCAGCACTTTGGTAGACCGAGGCAGGCAGATCACCTGAGGTCGAGTTGGAGACCAGCCTGACCAACAAGGTGAAACCCTGTCTTCTACAATACAAAATTAGACGCATGTGGTGGCGGGCACCTGTAGTCCCAGCTACTCAGGAGGCTGAGGCAGGAGAATCGCTTGAACCCGGGAGGTGGAGGTTGTAGTGAGCCAAGATCAGGCCACTGCACTCTGTCACTCCTGCCTGGGTGACAGAGCGAGACTCCGTCTCAAAAAAAAAAAAGAAAAAAGAAAAAAGAAAAAAAGAAAAAAAAGAAAAGAAAAAGGAGTCCAACTCTAAAATGCTTGAAGAGATTAAATCTGAGCCAAATATGAGTGACCATGGCCTGTGACACAGCCCTCAGGAGGTCCTGAGAACGTGTGCCCAACGTGGTCGGGGTGTAGCTTGGTTTTATACGTTTTAGGGAGGCGTGAGGCATCAATGAAATGTAAGACACATTGGTTTTGTCCAGAAAGGCGGGACAACTTAAAGCAGGAGGCTTCCAGCTTACAGGTAGATTTTAGAATTTTCTGATTGGCAATTGCTTGAGTTTCTTTAAAGTCCTGGGATCAATAGAAAAGAATGTCTGGGTTAAGATAAAGAATTGTGAAGAATCAAGTTCTTATTTGAACAGGAGCCTTTGGGTACTAGGGTCAGAGAGAAGAGGTTGTAAAATGTTTCTTCTCAGACTTAAAGCCTGTGTGGATGTTAACCCCGGAGAGGCATTATGAGGCATGTTCGACCCCTGCTTCGCATCACGGCCTGAAACAGTCTCTGAGGTTAAATTTTTAAAAAGCTCTGGCCGAGGAGGAAGTCCATTCAGATGTTTTGAAGGTGGGGAGGTGGGGGGCTTAGGATTTTATTTTATCGTATTAATTTATTGAGTTTTTGAGACGGAGTCTAACTCTGTCGGCCAGGCTAGAGTGCTGTGGCGCCATCTCAACTCACTGCAACCTCCACCTCCCAGGTTCAAGCGATTCTCCTGCCTCAGCCTCCTGAGTAGCTGGGACTACAGGCACCTGCTACCACACCTGGTTAATTTTTGTATTTTTAGTAGAGATGGGGTTTCACCATGTTGGCTAGGCTAGTCTGGAACTCCTGACCTCAAGTGATCCGCCCACCTCAGCCTCCCAAAGAATTTTATTTTTGGTTTACAAAACCCTGCCTCATCTATTGGCCCATTCCTGGGCTGGCAGACTTGCTGCCTGGCCAGCTGAGTCAGGGGCTCTGAGATAACAACTGTCTTTTTATTATTATTATTATTATTATTATTATTATTATACTTTAAGTTCTGGGGCAGGCACATGTGCAGAACGTGCAGGTTTGTTACATAGGTATACACGTGCCATGGTGGTTTGCTGAACCCATCAGCCATCATCTACATTAGGTATTTCTCCTAATGCTGTCCCTCCCCTAGCCCCCCCCCCCACCAACAGGCACCGGTGTGTGATGCTCCCCTCCCTGTGTCCATGTGCTTTCCCACTTCTGAGTGAGAACATGTGGTGTTTGGTTTTCTGTTCTTGTGATAGTTTGCTGAGAAGGATGGTTTCCAGCTTCATCCATGTCCCTGCAAAGGACATTAACTGATCCTTTTTTATGGCTGCGTAGTATTCCATGGTGTCTATGTGCCACATTTTCTTTATCCAGTCTATTATTGATGGACACTTGGGTTGGTTCCAAGTCTTTGCTGCTGTGACTAGTGCTGCAATAAACGTACGTATGCATGTGTCTTTATAGTAGAATGATTTATAATCCTTTGGGTATATACCCAGTAATGGGCTTGCTGGGTCAAATGGTCTTGAGCTGTCCCCTGCCTGTGGCCATACCCACCCCTCCCTAGGTCATCTGCACCCCTAGGTCAGAAACCTGCAAGGCTAGAGGGGCTGGGCCTGTGCCCCAGGTGGTGTGAGTGATGCATATCTTCAGAAGTAACAGGGTGAGCTTGCACACCGGAAGGTTTTTTCTTTTCTTTTTTGTTTTCTTTTCAGCCAGCAAAACCCCAGCAACATAATTGCACTTTAGAGGCATGAGGAAAATGTAATCATTCTTCATGGGAACACCATCTTTAAAGTGTTACCTCTTGGAGTGAATCCCGATGAATTACCCAACCAGAGCTCCTTCCGTGGTATTTTCTCCTGCACCTCTCCCCCGACCTCCCCATGTGGCATTGACTCTACCAATTAGCACTTTCTTTTTCCCTGGCCACAGTCCTGGGCTGGGATCGAGGGAGGGTGTGGACCCTAGGTCAGGGTAAGCAGGAGGACCCTGGGGGCTCCTTTTGAGGAGAAAGGGGATGCTGGAGCTGCCTGGGCATTTTGGCACCCTGAGGCAAGTCCGACTTGGGATGAAGCAGAGATGCAAAGAAAGCAGGGTCTTTCTGCCGTCTCATACTCCAGAGACCCCTCTCCCTGTGAACTTCCTGCTTCACCCCCATTACCTCCAAAAGAAAGGCCCCACCCTGGACAATCTCCAGCCTCTGACATTTGGACGGCACTGCAGTGCAGGTGAAGCTTCCCTCCTCTGACCGTCCATTATGTTCCAGTAGAGTCTAGACTCTGGCTGCCTTTCAGGGAGGGCGCAGGTCACTCTTGCCAGCCATAATAAAGACGCAACATCAGCTTCTGAAGGCCAGGCTTTGAGGCTTTTTCTTTGCGTTCACACAGATAAGCATTTGGAATACTTCTGTTTCTAATTCATTTAGTTAGATGCCTTTTGCCTTTTTTCTTTCTTTTTTTTTTAACGCTACCATTCTTTGGCTCCAAATACGAATTTCCATAATATTCTGCAGACACTCTGGAACTGGCACCAAGAGGCTGTAACCTCCAGAACGAAAATTAAATTAATTGAAAAAGTCTTCTGAATTGTGTCCAGGTGCCATGGGAAGCATCTTTTGAAGGCCACAAGCTAGGCTGAGGAAGGGATGGGGAACTCACCGCTGGGGCAGTCTCCATGTTTCCCATTTATTTCACCAGTGGAACCCCAAGAAATAACGACGTTCTGACCATTTCCAAGGGACCCAAGTGGCCACGCTGCACCTTTCAACCTAACCCTTGGTAGCTCCCGGCCTCCTGCGGAAACCTTCCATGTGTCTTTAATTTTTAAGAATTAGTTCTTCTTCTGTTTATTTATTTATTGAGACCAAGTGTCACTCTGTCGTCCAGGCTGGAGTGCAGTGGTGCGATCTCAGCTCACTGCAACCTCCGCTTCCCAGGTTCAAGCACTCCTTGTGCCTCAGTCTCCTGAGTAGCTGTGGCTACAGGTGCTCATCACCATGCCTGGCTAATTTTTGTATTTTTAGTAGAGATGGGATTTCACCATGTTGGCCAGGCTGGTCTCGAACTCCTGACCTCAAGTGATCCACCAGCCTCGGCCTCCCAAAGTGCTGGTATTACAGGTGTGAGCCACCACCCCCGGCCAAAGATTAGTTCTTCTGACTTTGGACTTTTCATACCCTGCTCTCCAAACCAGTTTTATATGTTTTATACTGCACACACACGTGGGTTATAATTATATTCCATCCTCATGCACACACATGCACGTGCATGCACACACACATGCATGCACGCACACACATACATGCACACACTATTGCAGACTGGCTTTTTCTCCCACTTTCTAGGGGGGATCTGTGGTTTCTTGCCCACGGGGCTTTGTTTACTGGTCTGGGAAATGGGTCTAAATACACAGCTGCAGAATTCAAAGGAGGACTGAGAATCAAACTATGCTGCACAGAACACGGAACTCCATGGAACAGAAAAGAAAGCATCGGGGCAGGGGGTTGTCAGAAGGAACCATTTCCAATGATAAGTGCATCCTTGAAGAAAATATGTCTAGACTGGGCACGGTGGCTCACACCTGTAATCCCAGCACTTCGGGAGGCTGAGGCGGGCGGATCACCTGAGGTCAGAAGTTTGAGACCAGCCTGACCAACATGGAGAAACCCCGTCCCTATTAAAAATACAAAATTAGCCTGGTGTGGTGGTGCACACCTGTAATCTCAGCTACTTGGGAGGTTGAGGCAGGAGAGTCACTTGAACCCAGGAGGTGGAGGTTGCAGTGAGCCAAGATCACGCCACTACATTCCAGCCTGGGTGACAGAAAAAGACTCTGTCTCAAAAAAAAAGGAAAGAAAGAGAACAAGGAAATATGTCAATATGTCTAGACTGGGCACGGTGGTTCACACCTGTAATCACAGCACTTTGGGAAGCTGAGGTGGGTGGATCACCTGAGGTCAGAAGTTCAAGACCAGCCTGGCCAACATGGTGAAACAGCATCTCTACTAAAATTACAGAAAAAATTTACAGGGCGTGGTGGTGAGTGCCTGTAATCTCAGCTACTCTGGAGGCTGAGGCACGAGAATCACTTGAACTTGGGAGGCAGAGGTTGCAGTGAGCCGAGATCGTGCCTCTTCACTCCGACCTGGGTGACAGAGAGAGACTCTGTCTCAAAAGATAAATAAATAAAAGAAAAAGAAAATATGTCTAGAGAGAAATGTTGGCATTCTTTCTGAGTGGCGAGATGCCAGGTGCTGTGCTGGTGGTGATACAGTTTGCCTTGTGTCCCTGCCCAACTCGTCAAACTGAAATCCCCAGTGTTGGAGGTGGGGGCCTGGTGGGAGGTGACTGGATCATGGGGTCAGATCCTTCATGAATGGTTTTGCACCGCCCCCCTCAATTAAACCTCTTTCCTTCATAAATTACCTAGTCTTAGGTAGCTCTTCATAGCGGTGCGAGAATGGGCTCATATAAGCTCCCATTGTTTCTACATTATGGTGAGTTGTAGAATTATTTCATTACACATTACAATATAATAATAATGGAAATAAAGTGCACAATCAATGTCATGTGCTTGAATCATCCTGAAACCATCCCTCCCACCCTTGGTCCCATGGAAAAATTGTCTTGCATGAAACTGGTCCCTGGTACCAAAAAGGTTGGGGACTGCTGCTCTAACCATCAAGGAGGTGGACACAAATCCCCACTTCTTCCAAAGTGTATGACATTAAAAAATTAGGAAAAGAATAATTTCACTATGGAGGAACCTCACAGACATAATTCAGATAGGATGCGTGGGCTAATTGATGGGTGAGTGGATGGATGGATGGATGGATGGATGGATGGATGGATGGATGGATAGGTGGATGGATGGATGGGTAGATGTGTGCATGGATGTGTGGGTGGATGAATTGAGGGTGGGTGGGTGGATGGAGTGGATTGTGGGTGGACGAATGGATGGATGAATGAGTGGATAGATGAAGGGTTGGATGAATGGGGCAGTGGATGTATGTATGTATGGGTGGGTGGGTGGGTGGGTGGATGGATGGATGGATGGATGGATAAATACATGGGTGGGTGGGTGCATGGATGGACAGACGGATGAATAGATGGATAGGTGGCTGGATATTCTTATCTCCCTGTTCTCTCAAATTGTGACCAACAGATGTTCTCCTGATGTCTAGATTATCTTTTTTTTTTTTTTTTTTTTTTTTTTTTTTTTTTTTTGAGACAGAGTCTCACTCTGTCACCCAGGCTGGAAAGAAGTGGCGCGATCTCGGTTCACTGCAAGCTCTGTCTCCCGGGTTCACGCCATTCTCCTGCCTCAGCCTCCCGAGTAGCTGGGACTACAGGTGCCTGCCACCACGCCCGGCTAATTTTTTGTATTTTTAGTAGAGACGGGTTTTCACCCTGTGTTAGCCAAGGTGGTCTCGATCTCATGACCTCGTGATCTGCTCACCTCGGCCTCCCAAAGTGCTGGGATTACAAGTGTGAGCCACCATGCCCGGGTTTTTTTTTTTTTTTTTTTTTTTTAGACAGAGTTTTGCTCTTGTTGCCCAGGCTGGAGTGCAATGGCGTGATCTCAGCTCACTGCAACCTCCACTTCCCGGGTTCAAGTGATTGCCCTGCCTCAGCCTCCCGAGTAGCTGGGATTACAGGCATGCACCACCATGCCCAGCTAATTTTGTATTTTTAGTAGAGACAGGGTTTCTCCATGTTGGTCAGGCTGGTCTTGAACTCCCGACCTCAGGTGATCCACCCTCCTCGGCTTCCCAAAGTGCTGGGATTACAGGCGGGAGCCACCGTATCCGGCCTCTAGATTATTCTTAGAGAGTCAGATTCAAAACCGATACATTTGCAGTATGAAATATATGCACATGTATATTCCTGTACCATTACCCTGAGTCAGGTCAACTCTGCCACCCATTCGAGCTTAAGAATGTGATCTTCGGGAACGAGTAGCATCAGATCTTTTGTCTAGCTGCATTTGCCAGGGTATAGCCCACTCGCAATTTTCTTCCATGTACCCCTAACTGCTTGGCTCCTGCACCACCAACTCAGTTTTTTTCTCCTCAGGTTCCTACAGTGCTCTATTCTTGGTGATTTCTCAACATGCCCAGTTATTCAACAAAGCTTTTTCACGTTTTAAAAAATATTTTATTTATTTTTGCTTATTTTTATTTTTTGTAGAGACAAGGTCTCTCTTTGTTGCCCAGGCTGGTCTCAAACTCCTGGACTCAAGAGATCCCACCATCTCAGCCTCCCGAGTGTCTGGGACCACAGGAATGTGCCACCATGTCCGGCTCATTTTATAATTTTAGAGATGGGGTCTCTCTGTGTTACCCAGGCTGGTCTCAAACTCCTGGGCCCAAGTGATCCTCTGACCTCAGCCTCTTGAGTAGCTGGGACCACAGGACTGCACCACCATGCCCAGGTTATTTTATTTTAGAGATGGGCTCTCACTATATTGCCCAGGCTGGTCTCAAACTCCTGGCCTCAAGCAATCCCCCAGTCTCAGCCCTCCCCAAGTCCTAGGATTCCAGGGAGGAGCCACCATGCCCGGCCTCCACAAAGCTTTTTGAGTATCTGCTCTGTGGGATACAGCAGTAGAATCAAACAGCTGTGGCTCTGCTTCTGGGAGCAGCAAGTGTTTATTTTAATAGCCCTTAATTTATGTGTGTTTATTTAGATTTATTCATGTTTATCTGAGCCTCCCAATAAGCTGTGGAGCAGTCACATCTTTGTTTGTACCTCAGCACCTGGCAGAGAGCCCAACAAAGAGAGGCAGCCTTTGAGAAGCTAAATTACTCAATTGAATGCATACACAACAAAACGTAGCTCCCCCAAAAGGCTAGGCATTTAGATAATGAGGTTTCCTATCTTTCCATACAGACACACATGCACACACACGGTATACATGCATATATGTGCTATGAATGAGGTTTCCAATCGTTCCATTCACACACATGCACACACACATTCAGTATGCATGCTTACACGTGCCATGAGCAGGGTGCTGTCTGCTCTCCAAATTCCTGTGTTGACGTTCTGTTCCCCATGTGTCTGTACTTGCAGCAAGGAAATCATTAAGGTGAAATGAAATCGTAAAGTTAGGACCCTAGGCAGTAAAGTTAGCGCCTTTATGAGAAGAGATTCCAGAGGACTTGCCTGCTCTGTCTCTCCGCCATGTGGGAACACAGCAAACCAAGAAGAGAGCCCTCGCCAGGAACTGAATCAACCAGTTCCTTGATCTTGGACTTCCCAGTCTCCAGAACTGTGAGAAAATCAATTCCTTTTGTGTAAGTACCCAGTCTACGCTATTTTATTATGGCAGCCTGAGAAGACTAATATAGTATTTACATACACGCCCCTGTCCACTGTCCGTCCATCCATTTCTCATGCGTGTGTGAGACTCCAGTTGCTTATCCCATATCCTTTCTTTCTTCCTTTATATTAAGGGACCTTGAATTTACTGATTTTGGCAATGTGACGGCTGGAAGACGATATCCTCATTCTCCTTTGCAGTTAGGTGTAACCAAAAATCTATGTTCTAGTTAATAAAATCAATGTAAACCAAAGTTATTGGGTGAAACTTCTGAGGAGTCCCTTAAGAGGGGGACTATGGCCGGGCACAGTGGCTCAAGCCTGTAATCCCAGCACTTCGGGAGGCCGAGACGGGCAGATCACGAGGTCAAGAGATCGAGACCATCCTGGCTAACACGGTGAAACCCCGTCTCTACTAAAAAAAATAAAAAATAAAAAATAAAATAAATAAATAAAACAACTAGCCGGACGTGGTGGCGGGCGCCTATAGTCCCAGCTACTCGGGAGGCTGAGGCAGGAGAATGGCATAAAACCCAGGAGGCGGAGCTTGCAGTGAGCTGAGATCCGGCCACTACACTCCAGCTTGGGCGACAGAGCAAGACTCCGTCTCAAAAAAAAAAAAAAAGAGGGGGACTGGTGGCCAACAAGCCCACTTTTCACTTTCTCTGCATCATGCCAGGCCTGCCTGGAATAATGATGTGATGTCTGGAGTTCCAGCAGCTAGCTTAGAGCAGGAAGTCCTCTAGAGGGTAGAGGTCCTATTCCAAGAATGACAGAATATATGGAGCAAAGGTGCCAGGGTGGTTGGTGACACTGCAAGATGGCCGTGCCAGGCCCAGAGCAACTCTCCTGACCTCACTACAGACAGAGGAGTACGTTTTTAACCTTACCGTTCAAAAAGTCAGATTTGTTTCAGTGTTATTTAAATCATTTTTTTTTTTTAAATTTCTGGCCTCCATTGCCAGGGGCTGAGCAAAATTTATAGTAGAGACCTCCTGTGAGGTACTTGTGGGCAACCAAGGCAGTTAAGAGGTGTCTGAGCCACATGCAGTGTCGGCTGTAGACACTCAAATGAAGTCTCATGAGTCAGTGGGAAGATGGATGTACAGATAGGTGGATGGGTGGGAGTTGTGGATGTATGGATAAATGGACAGCCATCTGGATGCATGGATTGATTGAGAGATAAATGGGTAGATGAATAAATAAATGGGTGGATGAATGAATGCATGGACAAATGGGTGGGTGAGTGGATGGATGGATGGGTGGGTGGATGGGTGGATGGGTGAATAGATAGAGGGTTGGATGAATGGGTAGGTGGATGTGTGGGTGGATGAATGAATGGATAAACACATGGGTGGGTGGGTGAATGGATGGATGAAAGGGTGGGTGTACACATGGATGGATGGATGGATGATAGATAAGGGTTTGGTGAATGGGTGGCTGAATGTATGTATGGATGAATGAATGGATGGATGGATGGATGGATGGATGGATGGATGGATGGATGGACAGACAGATGAATAATTTGGTGAATAGGTGGGTGGATGTGTAGATGAATGGTTGTATCCATGAATGGATGGATGGGTGGGTGCACAGATGGATATGTTATCTGGATAGATGGATGGATAATTGGATAGATGGATAAATAGGTGCATGGATAGACGGATGGATGGGTGGCTAGAAAAATAGATGGATGAATAGACAGACGGGTGAGTGGACGGATGGATTGATAGACTTACAAACAAGTAAATTTCTACCTGATATTTTTGTATTGTCGTATAACTTTCTGTGTGTTCGTTCATTGAGGAACAACTGTGAATCAGGGGCTCTGGATTCATTAGCCCACCTCTGCTGATGAGGAAACATCCCAGGGCCATTGAGCTTGTCAGTGGTGGGCTGGGATTAAAATCAAGAGCCCTTTGCTTCTGAGTCCAGGCCATTTGCAGCACATTGCCTTGTGACTGCCTCAAAACCACAGGAATTTTCCTCAGAGTGTTCACAGTGGTCAAAGATAAAGAGTGTCTTGTATCCCAGAGTTCATACATTGGAAATTTTATGGTTTTTGCCCATCAGTGGTGCAAATCATTTTTAAAACAGTAATTTAATTTGGCACAAACTTGATGTGTGATCCTATGTCTGTGTGTCTTTTTAATTGTCTTACCTGTAGCATTGGTTGAGTCTTCGGAAGAAATTAAAAGGCATTAGGGAAGTTGCATAATATACAAACAACTACTTTGTTGATGAAGCTTATGCTTGCATTTAGTTTGACTTAGAGTCAAGAAAGAATCAACTTCCCAGAATCCTGTATTTGAAGCAGGAATCCTGTTTACCCCTAAGTCTGCTTAGATGGGTAAACAACCTTGTGGGTTAGAACCGGTGGTCCGTTAGGACTGTATCCAAGACCTAAGGTTGAGTCTTGATCATGACAAGTGTTGACTATGATGGTCCCAGTGCTGAATCTGAGAGAGCCACCCTAGGGTGTTCCGAAACATAGAATGTGACAGGAGAGCTGTTGGAATTTGTGTCTGTTAATTTGTGTTTATCTGAGTTTTCCAACAAGCTAGGAGCAGGCTCAGCTTTGTTTTTAACACGGTACCTGGCAGACAGCCCAATGTACAGACTGGGTACTTTAGATTCTTAATTGCTCAACTGAATGCAGGCAAGGCAAAAGTGAGCGGACCACAAAACACTCTGCAATAACAAAGCTCCTTATCTCTTTTCTTTTGCGCACACACACACACACACAAACACACAAATGTGTGAGAATGCTACATGGTAAAAGTTAGCTTACATATGAATTATAAAATGCCTGATTGTTTCAGTTATTATGTATAACTAGTTATCCCAAAATTTACTGGTTTAAAAGAGTCACTGCAGCCAGGTGCGGTGGCTGACGCCTATAATCCCAGCACTTTGGGAGGCCAAGGCGGGCAGATCACGAGGTCAGGAGTTCAAGGGCAGCCTGGCCAATATAGTGAAACTGTATCTCTACTAAAAATATTAGCTGGACATGGTGGTGCGTGCCTGTGGTCCCAGCTACTTGGGAGGCTGAGGCAGGAGGATTGCTTGAACCTGGGAGGCGGAGGTTGTGGTGAGCCGAGATCCTGCTACTGTATTCCAGCCTGGGCAACAGAGTGAGAGTCCATCACAAAAAAAAAAAAAAAAAAAAAAAAAAAAACAAAGAAAAAACAAAGAGCCACTGCATGTATTTTCTTCATAAATCTGCAGTGTGGACAGATCGCAGCATGGGTGACTCTTCTGCTGAATTAGAAGGCTGGGGCTAAATCACAGAAGCTTTGCTCATCCACGTTTCTGATGCTTGAGGCTGGCTGTTGAAAAAGACTAGGACCAGGTACAGGATGTATAGAATGTACAGAATGCAGGACCAGGTATAGGATGTACAGAATGCAGAATGAAAACACGAAGTCCCTTGCCCAAACTTTATTAAGAATTTCAGGATGACAGAAACAGAGTATTCATCCAAGCATGGGGTCCCCTTCTGAGCACAAGTCCACCTGCATAGACTGTGGGCTCAGGAAATTGGCCCTGGCTTAGGTATCTGGTGTGGCCGTCACCAGAACAGCCACCCATGGCCTCGCTGCACGGCTTGGGCTTCTTCACAGCATATTGGCTGGATCCCAAAAGTGAACACAGAGAAGGAGGGAGGCAAAGTGAGGTGACAGTTACAGCACATTTACAACCTGGTTTCTGAAGTCACGTGGCATCACTTCTGCACAAAAGCAGCCACAAATATCCACCCAATTTCAAGGAAACAGGAATTAGATTCCCACTCCTGATGGGAAGCGCCAAGGTTCTGGAAGACAGTGTGGGACAGAAATATTGCTGTGGCCATTTATGAAAAATATAATCTCTTCCAACAACAATATGTGCATCATTGTAGCTACAGAGCTAACGCAAGCACATTTAAGCACTGTCATGTAATAACATGTGAAAATTATGTTTATTTATCCAATAAACATTGACTTAGCAAATAGAGTGTTACAGATTGTCTCCTACATGCAAAGCATGCCAAGGTGAGTAAGTCCTTTTTCTTTCATCAAATAGCCCAATTGTTCTGTTGAGGGAGAGCAAAAAAGAAAACAGAACAGCACAACAACGACACCACCAAAAATAACAATTTATCTCACACAACGTGATATAGTCTACAGATGATGGACACACAGTGCTGTGCCAGGAAAAAGGAGAAAAACGGAGGCCATGCTGGTTGAGAAATGTTTCGCGAATGAGACTGCATTTAAGCTGGGTTGTGTAGCATGTGTAGGAGTCTTCCAGATAGAAAATGTACAGGCATCCATTCCAGAGAGCATACATACATGAGCAAAAACAGAGACATTGAGGGAAAAAATTATGACCTTAATGAGTAGGAGGAGAATTGGGAGGTGAGGGTGGGTAGGTAGTCTAGGATCAGGTGGGGATGAACCTTGTATGCCTTACCGAGTTGATATGGTTTGGCTCTCTGCTCCCACTCAAATCTCATCTCGAATTGTAATCCCTGCGTGGAATACAGTGAAAACAGATCAACATTATTGTGCTCTCAGTGGTTCACTCCTGTAAACCCAGCACTTGTGGAGTCTAAGGGGGAGGATCTCTTGTGGCCAGAAGTTTGAGACCAACCTGGGCAACACAATGACACCCTATCTCTCTAACAACAACAACAAAAAATTAGCAGGACATAGTGGTGCACACCTGGAGTCTCAGTTACTTGGGAGGCTGAGGTGGGATGATCACTTGAGCCTAGGAATTCAAAGTTACGGTGAGGTATGATCGTGCCTCTGCACTCCAGCCCGGGTGACAGAGTGAGATCTGGTCTCTAAAAACAAATAAATAAGTATTTTTAAAAAATTTCTGCACTTGAGCTTTTAGAGGCTGTTCACGCCTTAGCTCCCTGGCTTGGAAGCCTTCCTGGCTGCCAAATCCATAAGCCTGAGCTGCCTCAGTGAAGGCGGAGAGACCACTTGGAGCTAAACCAAGCTGCCCCAGCTGAGTCATCGAAACCAGCCTGCTCCTGGCCACCCGGCAGCTGAGCACTGACTCATAAGCGAATCCAACTGACCCCAGAGCTGCCTCGCTGAGCCAAACCCAAATAGCTGAGCCACAGAATCGGGAATGAACTAAATGGGTGTTGTTTTAAAGCACCACGTTTTGGAGTGGTTTGTCATGCTGCAAAAGTTAATCACTGTTTACCTAACGAGCTTCTCAACGTCCCCACATCCCCATTCCAACACAGACACTACTGAGAATTTGCTGAGTTTTCAACACTTTGCTAGGCACCTTGAGGGACACAAGATAAAGCATCCTCAAGGGCTTTGCCATCCTTTCTGGGGTTGGAGAAAGGGGAGGAACACATACATGTTCAGTTCATGACCATAAACTGTTTCTCTGGCTTTGATTTCCATGCTTAATCATCTTCTGGTGATTAACGCCAAACTGGCTAGTCTGTGGTTTGCAGATTCTTCCAACATTTAAAGAATATCCTTTGTTCGGTCTTGGTTGGCCATATATGGGCAGCAAAAATCCAACGGGATCACACTAATAGCTGCTTGAATTATAAGCCATGTATTTCTCATATTTTATTGCACTAAAACCTGAAGCAGGCAGTAAGAACCACCACATTTATAATACACTTTATGCCATCTATGTCTCCTCATCATCTTATGAGAAGCTATTGACATCCCTAATATTCTATTGCACTAGAACCTTAAACAGGCAGTAAGAACCATCACATTTATAATACACTTTATGCCATCTATCTCTCCTGATAATCTTATGAGGAAGTCATTGACATCCCTAATATTAAAAAAAAAAAAACAAGGAAATGAATCCAAGGCAGTTGATTCATATCTTGAAATTAAAAGAGCTCATCTTTTTTTTTTTTTTGAGACGGAGTCTCGCTGTGTCTCCCAGGCTGGAGTGCAGTGGCGTGATCTTGGCTCACTGCAAGCTCCGCCTCCCGGGTTCACGCCATTCTCCCGCCTCAGCCTCCCAAGTAGCTGAGACTACAGGCGCCCGCCACCAAGCCCGGCTAGTTTTTTGTATTTTTTTAGTAGAGACGGGGTTTCACCATGTTAGCCAGGATAGAAGAGCTCATCTTTGAACCTTTATCTCTCCTCCAAGGTCAGATCAGTACACCTGCACATTCTGTTTGCAGGTTCTTGTCACCAGCAAATCAGTGAACTGAATTTTAATTGCTGTGTGTGTGCAGGTGTGCATGCATGTCTGTGTAAGTGTGTGTGTTTATGCATCCATCACTTTAACCCCATCATGGGTGCTAGTTAATGCTTAAGCCTGATTTCAAAGAAGCCAACAGATTTGTTGCTCAATGTAATAAAACTACCTCTCCTTAACAAGGAATGATGTTAAGTCAACTTCAAAGATAAACACGGGGCTGGGTGTGGTGGCTCACACCTATAATCCCAGCACTTTGGGAGGGCGAGACGGGTGGGTCATTTGAGGTCAGGAGTTCAAGACCAGCCTGGCCAACATGGTGAAACCCCATCTCTACTAAAAATACAAAAATTAGCTGGGGGTGGTAGCAGGTGCCTGTAATCCCAGCCACTTGGGAGGCTGAGGCAGGAGAATCGCTTGAACCTGGGAGGCAGAGGTTGCAGTGAGCTGCGATCGCACCACTGCACTCCAGCCCAGCTGACACAGTGAGACTCCGTCTCAAAAATAAATAAATAAAAAATAAAGATGGGAAAGTTTTTGGTTCCAGACAGGATTATTTCATGACATCCAAGCAAATTTAGATTTTGAAATATAACAAGACGTGGTAAAATGTACCATTTTTCCAAATTAGTTTTCTGCATAATGTTTACAAATTGTAATTTGATATTTTTTCTTTAAATTTCCTTTTGAGGTAATTAAAGAGTCTAAGGAAGATGCAAGGACGCAAGACCCCCACCTAGAGTTTCATTTGCCCTTAACCCAGCTTCATTTTCTATTAGGATTGGAGTGCAATATCAAAGGCGGGTCACCAACACCGGTGCACTTCTGATAACAAGACTACAGACATCAATCGGTTGTCACAAGTTTAATAGCTTTAAGTCAACACATCTTCATCAACTCCAATATACACAAAGCATTACAGAGGAATATTTATCAGCCAATCCAGAAATATTTATGAATGGTCAGCTCTATGCTGGATTCTGGGAGAAATACCCAGCAATTGTTTCAGAGTCATGTTGCAACGTCTTCCAACTTGAGGGCTGAAGGAGTGCTTGTAGGTCAATGCTGAAGGGTCTTGTTGCTCCATGCACACATAGTGATAAAAAGCTGTGCTAGGGCCGGGCACGGTGGCTCATGCTTGTAATCCCAGCACTTTGGGAGGCCAAGGTGGGTGGATCACCTGAAGTCATGAGTTCGAGACCAGTCTGGCCAACACGGTGAAACCCCGTCTCTACTAAAAATACAAAAATTAGCCAGATGTGGTGGCGGGTGCCTGTAATCCCAGCTACTTGGGAGGCTGAGGCAGGAAGAATTGCTTGAACCCAGGAGGTGGAGGTTGCAGTGAGCCGAGATCATGCCATTGCATTCCAGCCTGGGCGATGGAGCAAGACTCCATCTCAAAAACAAACAAACAACAACAACAAAAAACAAAAAGCTGTGTTAGTTCCAGGAATTCATGAGAAGGAAGAAGAATTTAGATTCCCTTGGGTTATTTTGAGGGATTAGTTCTGGTTTGTTTATTGGGCCAAACAAACCAGGGTAGATGTAAAATGGCCCCATCAAAACCATCCTACGGAACACTTTTCCACTGCTGGCGGGAATGTAAACTAGCACAACCACTCTGAAAAACCGTGTGGAGACTCCTTGAAGAACTAAGAGTAGAACTACCTTTCGGGGAAGCCGTCTCACTACTGGGTATTTACTCAGTGGGGGAAAAAAGTCATTATAGGAAAAAGACACTTGCACACACATTTATAGCAGCACAATCCACAACTGCAAAGATAGGGAAGCAATCTAAGTGCCCATCAGCCAATCCGTGCATAAACAAAATGTGGTATACATACACCATGGAATGCTACTCAGCCATAAAAAGGAATGGAATAATGTCTTTTGCAGCAACTTGGATGAAGCTGGAGGCCATTATTATTTTATTTGTTTATTTATTTATTTTTGAGATGGAGTGTTGCTCTTGTCGCCCAGGCTGGAGTGCAATGGTGCAATCTTGGCTCACTGCAACCTCTGCCTCCCAGGTTCAAGCGATTCTCCTGCCTCAGCCTCCCGAGTAGCTGGGATTACAGGCACGTGCCACCACACCCAGCTAATTTTTTTGTATTTCTAGTAGAGACGGGGTTTCACCATGTTGGTCAGGCTGGTCTCAAACTCCCGACCTCAGGTGATCCGCCCGCCTTGGCCTCCCAAAGTGCTGGCATTACAGGTGTGAGCCACCACGCTTGGCCCTGGAGGCCATTATTCTAAGTGAAGTAACTCAGGAATGGAAAACCAAATATCGTATGTTCTCATCTGTAAGTAGGAGCTAAGCTATGAGAATGCAAATGCACAAGAATATTATGGAACTTGGGGACTCGGGGGTGAGGATGGAAAGGAGGTGAAAATAAAAGACTACATATTCAGGCCAAGCATGGTGGCTCACGCCTGTAATCCAAGCACTTTGGGAGGCTGAGGCGGGTGGATCATCTGAGGTCAGGAGTTCGAGACCAGCCTGGCCAACATGGTGAAACCTCATTTGTACTAAAAATCCCAAAATTAGCTGGGCGTGGTGGCACGTGCCTGTAGTCCCAGCTACTTGGGAGGCTGAGCCAGGAGAATCACTAGAACCTGGGAGGTGGAGTTTGCAGTAAGCCGAGATCACGTCACTGCACTCCAGTCTGGGCAACAGAGTGAGACTCAGTTTCAAAACACAGACAAACAAACAACAACAACAACTACATATTGGATACAGTGTACATTGTTCAGGTGACAGGTACACTAGTCTCAAAAATCACCACTAAAGAATTTATCCATGTAACCAAAAACCACCTTTACCCCCAAAACTATTGAAAAAAACCATCTGTCACACACCAGGGGATGTGTGAGCAAAGGCAGGAAGGAACAGAGCCCTGGGAAGGAGAAGGGGTCACTGAGATGACAGGGAGGGCAGCATTCTATCAGTCAGTGTCCAGGCAGGCAGTGGTGGGAAGGGCCGTGGTCAGGAGTTTCTGTGCTGGGCCTTGGGGCCATAGAGAGCTGAGCTGGGTGACGTGCGGAGCCTGGGCTCATGATCAGGTGCTGTAGCCGTTGGAGGGGTGTGCTGCTGCCTGAGGGACTCAGAGGAGACTAGAGGGTATGAATGAGATTCCTGGGAGTGGCTTAACAAATGACCACAAACAGTGGTATAAAACAACAGGGACTGATGGGGCACAGTGGCTCACGCCTGTCACCCCAGCCCTCTGGGAGGTCGAGGTGAGCGGATCACCTGAGGTCAGGAGTTTGAGACCAGCCTGGCCAACACGACAAAACCCGTCTCTACTAAAAATACAAAAATTAGCCGGGTGTGGTGGTGCACACCTGTCATCCCAGCTACTTGGGAGGCTGGGGCAGGAGGATCACTTGAACCCAGGAGGCAGAGGTTGTCTTGAGCCGAGATTGCACCACTGTACTGCAGCCTGAACGACAGAGCAAGACTCTGTCTCAAACACAAAACAAAACAACAACAGGAATTTATTCTCTCCCAGTTCTGGAGAGCAGCAGTCTGAGATGAAGGGGTGGGCAGGGCTGTGCTCCCTCTGGAGGCTCTAGGGGAGGATCCCCCCTGCTCCTCCCAGCTCCTGGGGGCTCCAGGCGTCCCTGGGCTTGTGGGCGCATCACTCCAGTCCCTGCCTCCATCTCCACCTGGCCTTCTCCTCCGTGTCCGTCTTCATCTCCTCTTGTTATAAACACAGCAGCCACTAAATCAGGGCCCACCCTGGTGACCCCAACTGCAAAGACTGTTGTGAACTGAATTCTGTCCTCTAAATTGATCAATTGACATCCTAACTCCCAGGACTGCAGGGTGTCACTGTGTTTGGAGATACGTTCTTTAAAAAGGTGATTAATATAAAATGAGGTCATTACGGTGGGTCCTAATCTGATATGATTAGTGGCCTTATAAGAAGAAGATAGTGGGACACAGACATGACCTCCCTGCAGGAAAATCCGTTCTCCCTCTCCCAGCTCCTGGGGGCTCCAGGCATCCCTGGGCTTGTGGCCACATCTCTCCAGTCTCTGCCTCCATCTCCACTTGGCCTTCTCCTCTGTGTCTGTGTCTCCTCTTCTGTCTCTTACAAAGGTACCTGTCATTGAGTGGAGGGTCCACCCTATGCCATGATGATCTCATCTTGATTTGTTGCTGTTGTTGTTATTGTTTCGAGATGGAGTCTCGCTCTGTCGCCGAGGCTGGAGTGCAGTGGTGCGATCTTGGCTCAAAGCAACCTCCGCCTCCCGGGTTCAAGCAATTCTCCTGCCTCAGCCTCCCAAGCAGCTGGGACTACAGGCGCCTGCCGCCACGCCCAGCCAATTTTTGTACTTTTAGTAGAGACAGGGTTTTGCCACGTTGGCTAGGCTGGTCTCAAACTCCTGACCTCAGGTGATCCACCCGCCTCAGCCTCCCAAAGTGCTGGGATGACAGGCGTGAGCCACCGCGCCTGGCCCTCATCTTGAGATTCTTAACTCAATTACATCTGCAAAGACCCCTTTTCCAAATAAGTTCCCATTTGCAGATTCTGGGGATGAGGACGTGGACATATCTTTTAGGAGGACCACCGCACAGTCCACTACAGTTGTATCCAGTTGCTTCCAGAGGCTCCAGCGGAGGCTCCTTTTTGCCTCTCCCAGCCCCTTGTGGCTCCAGGAGTCCCTGGCCTTGTGGCCATCTTACCTCAGTCTCTGCCTCCATCTCCACGTGACCTTCTCCTCTGTGTGTCTGTGTCTCTTCTTCGTCTCTCAGAAGGCTGCCTGTCATTGGACGTAGGGCTCAGCCTCATTCATCTTAACAAATGCATCTACAAAGACCCTATTTCCACACAGGGTCTCATTCTGAACTCCCTAGGAGACAGGAGTTTGGAGGGGCCACTGCTCACCCCAATACAGGTTTTACTGTCAAATATCAGTCCCCCAGATTGGCCAACACCGTTTAGAAACTCACAGGCCTGAGTCCCTCTGATACAGTCTCTAAAAATCAACTCCCAGGGCAGAAAGTGGATATGGAAGGGTGAAAAGAGGACTATAGTCCAGGGATACTGATTCAGCACAAAAATTACATGTGCCAGGCCACATGTCAAGGGCTGTCCCTCCTTGAAAGTCACAGGACAGGGCCGGGCGCGGTGGCTTACACCTGTAATCCCAGCACTTTGGGAGGCCGTGGCAGGCGGATCACAAGGTCAGGAGTTCGAGACCCGCCTGGCCAACACGGTGAAACCCTGTCTCTACTAAAAATAGAAAAATTAGCCAGGCATTGTGGCATGCACCTGTAATCCCAGTTACTCAGGAGGCTGAGGCAGGAGAACCGCTTGAACCTGAGAGGTGGAGGTTACAGTGAGCCGAGATCATGCCTCTACACTCCAGCCTGGGTGACAGAGCGAGACTCCATCTCAAACAAAAAAAAAAGAAAGAAAGAAAGTCACAGGACTAAGAATAAAAAGCCTGTTCAACTGGGGTTCTATCTTCTAGTACTGTTGCGCCAGGAAAATTCATCTCTTGAAAACAGATAACTATAAAAGGCATTGATTTCCGGCTCTGACTCCTAGAATGTTGCTGTTCTAAAAGTCAAACTAAAGCCATTTTGTCTGAAAGCCTTCTCACATGATTTTTGGAATAAAGGGAGTAAGAATAGATAAATACAGAAATAAATAAAACATTACTCTGGCAGAGGACTGATTGTATTCCAAATTATCCTCAAGAAGAGCAAATAAAATATAGAGATGAATTTGGCTGACAATTTTCTTCACGTGAGGTTTTAATGTTTGTACAGTTTTGAACTGGGAGTTTTCACATAAAAACATGGGGCTTAATTTCTTACTGTAAGCATTTTCTGTTGGGAGAAATCACTTTTTTTCTCGTCTGTCTGTGGTGATGCTGTCACTGTTGGAAAATTCAGCTTCTTTATTTGTTTAATTTACAGAAGAGTGTTTGAAATATTCTTTATACTTAACATATAAAGAATATTTTTAATGTACAGAAAAAACTTAAAGAAAATGTAGGCAGGGGAGGAAAAGTATGAGAAAAAAGAGCATAAGAAGCAAAATATTGCAGCCAAAAGTCACAGAAAATGTTTTGCAATGGAAACCATTTCCTTTTCAAATAGCACTGCATGGAAATGACGGGAAGAGGAAAACACCTCATTTTTAGTGGTCACCACAGGGCCAGCAAGCATGGTTAATCTGGCTCTAATTTTATATCCCGACGCCATGTCCGGAGCGTGGGTGTTTATTATGCCATTTGAAGAGAAATGGAAGCCAAAGGCATGAGGCTTCTCCAGTGAGGGGAGGTCCCAGGGGTGGCCTTGGCTGGGTGGACTCTTGGGTGAGCCTCTGCAGCGATGCTTGGGACTCAGGCTGGGGCCTGAGAAGGGGGCAATCAGCCTGGGGCCTGGGGCCGCTTCTTGCTGATGACTCTCACCACTGAGATATGTACAAATCAAGTCAGGGTGCCCCTTCACTAAAATGTGTGTGTGTGTGTGTGTGTGTATACAGACACACATGCATATGTGAGTGTGCACATGTTTGAGACATAGCATATATAAGTGCAAATGTATATTAAATGTAGAGATACACAGATAAATGAATAAATGGACAGATATAGATACATGAATGCATATATAGGTAAATATCAATATGTGGATCCAAATAGATACATGGATAGATGATTGCTAAATAGATAGAGATACATGTATGGATATATTGATAGAAAGTAGATTCATGGATAAATGATGGATAGAGGTAGATACACGGATGAATAGGCAAACAGATAGGTAGGCAGACAGATAGTAGACAGACAGATAGATAGATAGATATAGATAGATAGAGATGAATGGATAGGTAGATACATAGATATGGATATATAGATGATAGATATGGATAAAATGGATAGATATATAGAATAGGTAGTTAGATATATAGCTATAGATATATAGATGATAGATATGGATAATATAGATGGATGAATGGATATATAGATGATATAGATAAATGCATAGGCAGATAGATATATAGATAGATATGAATAGATATATAGACAGATATGGATACTTGGATGAATGGATACAGAGAGAGAGAGAGAGAGAGAAATAAACAAATAAATAAATAAAATAAGAGGCCAAGTGCTATGGCTCACACCTGTAATCCCAGCATATTGGGAGCCCAAGGCAAATGAATTGCTTGAGCCCAGGAACTTGAAACTAGCCTGGGCAACATAGCAAGAGCCCATCTCTACAAAAAATTTAAAAACTAGCAGGAAATGGTGGTACATACCTATAGTCACAACTACTTGGGAGGCTGAGGTAGAAGGATTGCTTGAGCCCAGGAATTTGATGCTGCAGTGAGCTATGATCACACCATGGCACTCTGGCCGGGGCAAAAGGGCAAGACCTTGTCTCTAAGAAAAAGAAAAAGTAGATGACAGACAGATGGATATAGGTAGACAACTACGGAGAAACAGCTAGATCAATACATGAGACAAAAAGAGAACAAGAGAGAGACAGAGAGTGAAAGAGAGAGAGAGTGTGTGTGCATTTGAAGCTAATACAGGGTTTCTCAGCCTCAGCACTGTGGACATTGGAGTCCGGATCACTCTCTGAGGTGAGGCCATCCTGTGCACTGTATGGGAAGCCCTGAGGCCACGGGAATAGGCTCGGGGCTGTGGTAAGGAACGGATCCACCACGAGAGCCTCCAGAAGGAACTCACCCTGCCCACACCTTGATTTCAGACTTCTGCTTCCAAAACTGTGACAGAATGAATCCCAGTTGTAAGCCACCTGGTGTGTGACAGCTTGCTACAGCAGCTCTTGGAAACGGCATACAAGGGGGATGAGACACATTCTAATATGCTTTCCAGCAAAGTAAGTCTGAGCCGATGTGCTTTTTTTTTTCTGAAACGCAGTCTTGCTCTTGTCGCCCAGGCTGGAGTGTAATGGCACGATCTCAGCTCACTGCAACCTCCATCTCTCAGGTTCAAGCGATTCTCCTGCTTCAGCCTCCCAAGTAGCTGGGACTTCAAGCATGTGCCACCACGCCTGGCTAATTTTTGTACTTTCAGAAGAGAAGGGGTTTCGCCATGTTGGCCAGGCTGGTCTCCAACTGCTGACCTCAGGTGATCCACCCGCCCGGGCCTCCCGAAGTGCTGGGGTTCCAGGTGTGAGCCGCCGCGCCCGGCCCCTGGGGTCTCTTTTATAAGAGCACTGATCCCTTCGTGAGGCTCCACCCTCATGACCACACCACCTTTTAAAGACTCCACCTCCTAGCGCCACCACTTTGCGGCACAGAAATTTCGGGGAAAAACGAGCGTTCAGTTTATTGTGGTGACCGAGGAGCAAGCCCTCTAACAACACTGGAGAATTGATTGCTCACAGTCCTGGAGGCTGGAGGTCCAGGGCAAAGACGTGGCAGATTCAGTGTCTGGTGGGGACCCACTTCCTGGTTCCTAGATGGAGCCTTCCGGCTGTGTCCTCACATGGTGGAAGGGGTGAGGGAGCTCTCTGGGGCCCCTTTTACAAGGGCACTCATCCCATCCATGAGACCCCACCTTCACGACCTCATCACCTCCCAAAGGCCCCATGTCTGAACACTATCACCTTGGAAGTGAGGAGATCAAAATAGAAATTTTGGGGAGATAGCAACATTCAGACCATAGCAAATTTTATATGCTACTTTCTAATAGACTTACAATCATCATTTAAAAAAAAAATCACTGAACTCCTATGAAATTCCTTATTTGTCACCCCTTTGACTTGGATGTCTAATCTGTTTTCTAATATTTCATTTAAAAGAGAAGTTTGTCACCTCCTAGGACCACACATTCTACCTGTTTGATGTTTTCGCCAGGTGGGCAGTCAGGAAACATTTGTTAATAGCCATGCATGGGGAATACCGTTACTCAAGTCATCTCACTTCTTTGCCCTTAAAATTACCTTTTTTTGGTGGGGAGAGGTGGCTCACACCTGTAATCCCAGCATTTTGGGAGGTCAAGGCGGGCAGATCATGAGGTGAGGAGATGGAAACCAGCCTGGCTAACATGGTGAAACCCCATCTCTACTAAAAATACAAAAATTAGCCAGGTGTGGTGGCGGGTGCCTATAGTCCCAGCTACTTGAGAGGCTGAGGCAGGAGAATCGCCTGAACCTGGGAGGCAGAGGTTGTAGTGAGACGAGGTTGCACCATTGCACTCCAGCCTGGGCGACAGAGTGAGACTCCATGTCAAAAAAAAAAAAAAAAACATTTTCTTTTTTGTTACTCCCTCTGCTGAAAACATTTAGAGGTGAATTACACAAAACTGTTTGAACCAAATGTTGACTTTAAAAATTCATATTAGCAAAAACAACTTTTACTCAAGATAAATTAAAAGAACCAACATTTAGGCCAGGCGCGGTGGCTCACACCTGTAATCCCAGCACTTTGGCAGGCCGAGGCAGGCAGATCACAAGATCAGGAGATTGAGCCCACCCTGGGTAACACAGTGAAACCCCATCTCTACTAAAAAAATACAAAAAAATTAGCCGGCCGTGGTGGCGGGCGCCTGTAGTCCCAGCTACTTGGGAGGCAGAGTTTGCAGTGAGCCGAGATTGCACCAGACAGAATGAGACTGTCTCAAAAAAACAAACAACAACAACAACAAAAAGAACCAACATGTAGATTAAGTTCTCTTTTCTAAAGGGAAATTAAGTTTTCAAAAGATATCCTTGGCCGGACACAGTGGCTCACGCCTGTAATCCCAGCACTTTGGGAGGCCAAGGCACATGGATTGCCTGACCTCAGGAGTTCAAGACCAGCCTGGGCAACACGGTGAAACCCTGTCTCTAATAAAATACAAAAAATTAGCTGGGTGTGGTGGCATGCACCTGTAATCCCAGCTACTCGGGAGGCTGAGACAGGAAAATCGCTTGAACCTGAGAGGCGGAGGTTGCAGTGAGCTGAAATTGCACCATTGCACTCCAGTTGGGGTTACAGAGTAAGACTCCATTTCCAAAAAAAAAAAAAAATCAAGATGATGAGACACCCAACATCTAGAAGGCATTGGGTCTCACCAATTACATAAAAGATCGTGTGTCCTTCATACCTCAAGGCAGGCTGTTCGGGAACCAAAGAAATCCAATAAGGTTGATCTCCTTGGAAGAAAACATTTGCAAAGTCAGGGGGAAATTTCAGATTTTATTTGCTTATTGTGATGACCAAACATGACCAAAAGCAACCAAACATGATCAACTTCCTTTTTTTTTTTTTCATTTGCAATTCTTCCTTAACAAGAACACGGTAACTGCAGGTATATAGCAGGAAGGAGACCACTGGGGGCTAGTTGCAAAGACATGAGCGTAATAAGGAATGGAAAAGCCATTTCTTCTCCAGGAAGGTGACTCTGCCATTTTTAACATTTTTATCTCATTTTCCCAGCCTCCCTGCTACGGACAATGTTCAGATCCTCATCAGCCGGGGCTCTTCCGCCAGCTTCTCAGCGTTGCTCTCCAAGGTGTGGTCCCTGGATCAGCAGCAGCAACATCCCCTGGGTGCTTACTGGAGATGCAGAATCTCAGGCCTCGTGTCCCAGGCCTCCTTAATCAGAGTCTGCATTTCAGTCCGACTCCCCAGTGATTCCTGCATTTCAGTCCAACTCCCCAGTGATTCCTGCATTTCAGTCCGACTCCCCAGTGATTCCTGCATTTCAGTCCGACTCCCCAGTGATTCCTGCATTTCAGTCCGACTCCCCAGTGATTCCTGCATTTCAGTCCGACTCCCCAGTGATTCCTGCACCCAGTACAGACTGGAAGTCCTGAGAGTGGTCCTAGTGCTGTGGAGTCCAAAGTTCCTGAGGTTCGCTGCATAACAGCCAATCATTCGAGAGACAAGAAGTTAGAAAAAGAAAAGCATCTTTATTTGGAGAGCCAGCCAGTCAGGAAGATACTGGACCCATGTCCTAAGGAACCATTTTTAAAGGCATGAATCTCAAACTTCTTTGTACATTGAGAAGGGGGAACAAGGAGGAGGCTGAGGTGAGGGGGTTGGCTGGTGACCACAGACACTTGGGCATCAGCAGGGGCCCAAGGAGATTGCAAAACTTCCTTGTCCTTGCTCAGGTCACAGTGCTCCTACAAATCTTCAAGACAACATTGCTACTTGTATGCATGCCCTTCTTATCTCCTCAGAGGTTAGTTTTGGAAAGGAATTCTTATCATCCTTGCTTTCCAGTTAAACTGTAATCTAAGTTCTTTCCATGATTAACTTGGCCCATGTGCAGAAGTGCCTAAGAGCAGTTAGCTTGAGGAGTCAGAAGCAAGATGGAGTCAGCTATGTTCAGTTTCTCTCCCTATCACACTGGCAGCCCATTCTATCCTCTTCTGAGAGACTGAGTGTTTCAAAATGTGGGCCTCTCCATGGCTTTCATGATAAAAGTGTAGGTGCCTTTAGAACTAAGCACGGTGTAGCCCTCTGCTCAGAACCCTGCATGTGTGGCATGGTATTCTCACTCTCTCCTTACAATAAAGGTAGACAAAAAATAAAAAGTGTTTTTCCAGCTGGGCGTGGTGGCTCACGCCTGTAATCCCAGCACTTTGGGAGGCCGAGGTGGGCGGATCACAAGGTCAGGAGATCGAGACCATCCTGGCTAACACGGTGAAACCCCGTCTCTACTAAAAATACAAAAAAATTAGCCGGGCGTGGTGGCGGGCGCCTGTAGTCCCAGCTACTCAGGAGACTGAGGCAGGAGAATGGCATGATCCCGGGGGGCGGAGCTTGCAGTGAGCCGAGATCGCGCCATTGCACTCCAGCCAGGGGGACAGAGCGAGACTCCGTCTCAAAAAAAAAAGTGTTTTTCCTCCTCTCTACTCTCATTAAAACAAACAAAGTGAAAGAGAGAGAGAGAGGGAGGAAGGAAGGGAGGGAGGGAGGGAGAGAGGGAGGGAGGGAGGGAGGAAGAAGAAAAGAAAAGAAAGAAGAAACACAGAGAGAAAGAAGGAAGAAACGGGGTAGGGGGAAGGAGAAATGGAGGGAGGGAGGGAGGGAGGGAGGCAGGCAGGAAGGCAGGCAGACTGACCGGCCATTGCTGGCACATGGCACCTGCTCCCCTCTGCAATTTCAAATCCTATCACCCAAGAAAACATCCCATCCACATAATTCCTAAAACATAAAAGTCCATTTTCAAATCATGAAATAAGTAAATGTTTCTACGGGAAAGCCATCGTTCTTCCCTTTTCTCTAAACACAGCGCCAAAATAAGTATCTTTCTCAGGGGAGAGTCCTCTTATAGCCTGATCCAATGAAGGCTTTCCTTCTGGGTGAACTCTGCGGGGCTTTTGTTTCTTTGCTTTGGGACCTCTGAAAAACAAACGCATCATGCAATGAATTTCCAAAAGCAGCAGATAAAACCCACCCACGCTGTCTCGCAGCCCTGCTCTCTTCCAACTGCCTGCTTTGTCACCAGAACAGACTCTGCAGGCCCCTGGGCTCAGGGGGCTTCCCACCGGGTTCTTGCCTTTGGCAGATGTTTTTGTTTTTACCTTCTCGGCAGGTGTTTTCTTCGGCTAAACTTGGCTTAGACAAAGAATGAGGTGCTGAAGTTGAGCTGCTTGGGAGGCAGAGGCAGGAGAGTCGTTTGATCCTGGGTGGTGGAGGTTGCAGTGAGCTGAGATCGGGCCACTGCTCTCAAGCCTGGGGGACAAGAGCAAGACCCCTCTCAAAAAAAAAAAAAAAAGCAAGAAAAGAAAATAGTATCTCTGAGTGTGGGAGGATCACTTGAACCCAGGAGTTCAAGACCAGCCTGCACTACAGTGAAGCCCCATCTCCAGGAAACATTTAAACATTAACCAGGCTGGGCACGGTGGTTCATGCCTGTGATCCCAGCACTTTGGGAGGCTGACGCGCGTGTATCGCTTGAGCTCAGGAGTTTGAGACCAGCCTGGACAACATGGTAAAACCTTGTGTCTTTAAAAAAAAATAAACAAATAGCCGAATGTGGTGGCTAGTGCCTGTGGTCGCAGCTACTTGGGAGGCCAAGGTAGGAATATCGCTTTAGCCCAGGAGGCAGAGGTTGCAGTGAGCCAAAAGATTGTACCACTGCACTCTAGCCTGGGCATGAAAACCTGCATGAAACCCTGTCTCAAAAAAATATAAAAATTTAAAAAAGTAGGCAGGCATGGTTGTGTGTGTGTGTAGTCCCAGCTACTCAGGAGGCTGAGGAAAGAGCATGGCTTGAGCCCAGGAGGTCGAGGCTACAGTGAGCCACGATCACTTCACTGTACTCCAGTCTGGGCAACAGAGTGATATCCTGTCTCAAAAAAAGAAAAGAAAGGAAAAGAAAAGAGAAGGGAAGGGGGAGGGGAGCGGAAGGGAGTGGAGGGGGAAGTGGAGGGGAAAAGGAAGGGGAGAAGGAAGGGGAGGGGAAGGGGGAGGTGGGGGGAGGGGACAAAGGGAGGGGAGGGAAGGGAGAAGGGGAGGGGAGAAAGGGAGGGGAGGGAAGAAAGGGAGGAGGGGAGGGGAGAAAGGGAGGGGAGGGAAGAAAGGGAGGAGGGGAGGGGAGAAAGGGAGGGGAGGGAAGAAAGGGAGGAGGGGAGGGGAGGGGAGAAACGGAGGGGAGGGAAGAAAGGGAGGAGGGGAGAGGAGGGAAGGGAAGAGAGAAAGAAACAAGCAAGAAACAAGGTAAAGGAAAGGGAAAGAGGGGAGGGGAAGGGGAAGGGGGAAGGAAGGAAGGAGAGAGGAGAAAGAGAGAGAGAAAAGAAAGAAAGAGCTTGGTCATGGTGGATGTCCACATTGATTGAGAACCACAGAGAACAATGGGCCATCCTGATAATACAGACAATTGTCATTTCCCTCCCGTATCACCACGAAACTAGAGAGGTGCTTTCTGGAGGAGCAAAGGTGCTTCAGAAATGTGGAATCCTGACATTCGCAATGCAGAATCTTTCTCAGAAGTGAGCTCAACCATATGTTCATTTTTTTGGTTTTTGTTTTTGTTTTTCCCAGTTATTGGTAATTGGCTTTGTTAAAAAAAAAAAAAAAAAAAAAAAAGAGAGAGAGAGAAAATGCAACTGTGAATAGAGAGATTGAATGTGTCTGACCCAAGGTTGTCGCAGCTCCTGTTTTCTGGTTAGGCCTGCACTTCCTTATGAATCACAGGGAATGGAGAACTTTTCTTGATAATAATGGTCATTCTATGCAGAGCAGGACTTGAGGTGTTATGATAAATGTATAATTTCTCAAAAGTGGTCTACTTGAGAACACAGTTGCAAGGAGTTCCTCTCCATATTTGTTCCTCCTGGGTAAAGCAGCTCGTCATAAGGTCATTCAGCTTTCAATTTATTTTAATCAGCACTTCAGCTCAGGCCAGGAATGTCACTGTGCTTTCCAGTCAGGACGGTCCCAGGGTGCCTCAGACACTGACACAGAGAGGAGTGTCAAATGACTGTCATTGAGGGGTAAAGTAGAATTTGACATGAGAATAAAACAGAGATATGTAGAAATCACAAAACAAGCATGCTATATTTCCAGTGCAATTCCATTTTAGATGAATATAGAAAATAATTGCAAATTTTCACATATGCCTTCATTCACTTATGCTATACTAATTTTCACATATGCCCAAGTTAATTCATACTAATTTATACTAACTACCACCAAGGCCATACAATTCTCCCCAAGGTAAAATTTACCTACTGTCAGAAGTAAATGTGGTGTTTTAAAACGAATTCTACAGTCAAGAGATCCCCATTAACCACACTTCTTAAAACCAGATGAGCAAGTTCTATCAGATTCACCCTGGAGCTTAAAATCCAACGACACAGAGAACTTTTTAAAACCCTGAACCATTAATTCCACCTGTTGGAAGTGGTTCCCTTCACCTGGGCAACTGCTAAGTCATTGTTTTATTTCGTGTAATGGAAACACAGTAATGCATTAGATATTCGTAAGATTAAAATATTTCGAGGCATCCAAGGAGCACAGGAATGCTGAAGTGGTCATGGGCATGAAAGATATTTCATCTGCAACTCCTGTACAGTGATAGGAAAGCATCTGTGATAACGGCTGGTAAGAAATCTACAGGCGAGACTAATATTGTTGTGGGGTGTTGCCTAGGTCCACAGGCGATGCAGAATTTCAGTTACAAGTGAGTAAATCCAGAGAAGTAGACTTTGTCCCATCTGAGTTGACAGAGCCCTTGAATGTTACTCACAGACCTCTGAGGTCTCTCAACATACCAAGGCAAAGAACAAAACCTCCAACGACAGGGTAACAGAAGAGGGAACGAGTGGCCAGCCTTGTTCGTTTGAGACACGATATAAATATCAAACTTAAAGCAGAAATAGTGAAAATGAAATTGCATGTTAAACTGCTCTTCTAGATGCTTATTTTTGGTTTCCCTTATTCTTCTTTTATTTTTCATTATTATTAATATTATTATTGAGACAGAGTCTTGCTCTGTCGCCCAGGCTGGAATGCCACGGTGCCATCTCGGCTCACTGCAACCTCCATCTCCCGGTTTCAAGCGATTCTCCTGCCTCAGCCTCCTGAGTAGCTGGGACTACAGGTGTGTGCCACCACGCCTGGCTAATTTTTGTATTTTTAGTAGACATGGGGTTTCACCACATTGGCCAGGCTGGTCTCGAACTCCTGACCTCATGATCTGTCCACCTCGGCCTCCTAATTTTCATTATATTTTTAATCAATAAACAATAATTGCCTATGTCTCTGGGGTGTGCTGTGATGTTTCTCTTTATCTTTCCTGTTGGATTCATCCTCAGTGTCAGTGCAGAACCCTTGGTTTACAGACACTTGGTTTGAAGAGATCCAACATTCAATGGAAACGTCTATCAGACAATGAGTGAATGGCTGTGCCTTCCATATAAAAGCACGATAATGGTGTGTTCTGAGTGGAGGCATACCTCTGTGATTTTACACCTCTCTCAGCTCGGCTGGAACCCAGATTCTTTCAGATTTATACCTCTCTGGGTAAACAAAAAGCTGGGACCCAGATTCTCAAAGTTAAGTATAGTCTTTCTGCAAAAGCCTCTTTGTCCACATCAACAGTGAGATAATTTGCTGTCTCAGAACTGCTAGACCAGCTGAACTTTCCTTGTTTGCCTTCTTGTTAGAGTGCCCGTGAAAGGCAGATTGGAGACAAAACTGATTCAACAGAGGCCATGGATAAGAGATGTTTTGTCTCCAATTGCATCAGAATCACAAACTATTCCAGGGGAAGGTACACAGAAGACATTTTTGTAGGTTATTCTTCGCTGAAAGGATTATGAATGACATTTGTCACGGTGGTTCATGCATATTCTTTCTGGGATCTCAACAGCGATGTGATATCCACGAACACAGTCAACATCGTAGAGACTGGGATGTGAAGAAGGGCACAGCAGAGCACAGTGCCTCCGGAAAGCTCCCAGGCCCAACCAATACCAACTCTACACTCCTTCAGCCTGTCTCTCTCCCATGTACCCCTCTTGTCAAGAGAGGGAAATGCAGTTAGAGACAGTCCATTTAATGTTTGTTGAGTGAGTGAAAGAATGAATGAATGTATGAGTTGTCTGTGGCCACATGCCTCTCTGCCAAAATCTATTTCTTCAAACTTAATTTCTGTCTGAACATCTCTATTCAGGCTCCCTGCGGCTTTGGTATTTCAGCAAAAATCCTCCCTGGGTTCTGACTCCAGGAGACAAAAACCACTCATGTAGTCTTTAGAAATCCTTCAATTAATTTTTAAAAATTATCTGTAGAGACAGGGTCTACCTATGTTGCCCAGGCTGGTCTCAAACTCCTGGGGCTCAAGTGATCCTTCTACCTTGGCCTCCAAAGGTGCTGGGGTTACAGTTGTGAGCCACCGCACCTGGCCTCAAACATTTTGTCTTCCAGATTTACCCTCGTTGACGATCTAGTCACCTGATCACTCTCCTCTTTGGGTCATGAGAGCTGGTGACTATGCAGCCAACAGGGACTTCAACAGAGTCCTGCCCTTCCATTTACATTTAACCTCATTGTTTATGGGTGGCCCCCAGGAACTCTCAGAAACAACTGTTAGAGTGTAGGGATCCTGAGGGGAGTGGGGTGAAGTTAGACCTGAGCTTCTGAGTTCTCCTTCCTCATTTCTCCTCCCTCCCTCCCTTCTCTCGCATTCCTCCTCACCTTCTCTATCTCTTGACCCCCATCCCTTCTCTCAATTCCTCTTTCTTCTCAAGCTCTGAGAATGTTCTGGCATCTTCCACCATGCAGAGAGTATGGTAGGAGGTTAGGAACTAATGGCTCTGGAACCAATGTCTCCTTCAAGTGACATATACTTTCAATCAGTATCTCCAAGTCTGTTCATGTTCCTATGATATCAGAGAGGGAAGCCAGACTATTTGGTGCCCAGCCAGTCTCCCCCTCCTCTGGGAGATGTCCAGCCTCTGTGTCCTCTCTTCTGTCTGCACCCAGGGGACCAGATATTTGGAAGCTACACACAGAGACTCAGCTTTAGGGGGCTGGCTCCCCATCTCAAAGACATCTGGTGGTTGAGGCTGGTTGACGCAACCAATCAGTGATCTTTCAGTTGGTAGGTTTTTTGGTGGGGAGAAGGAGTAACCCTACGAAGAAAAAGCACCAGATCCCCGTGCTTTTCAGTCTCTTGTTCCTGACTCAGACCAGGGAACCAATCTCCGGCGGACTTTGAGCTGGGAGGAGCTGACAACGGCTGCTATTGATTTGGGGCTGAGACTTCTCCTGGTTTCTGACGAGTTTTGAACTTGCTGACTTCGGGTAGGTTCAAAGGCAATGAATGTAAGGGCTGTGTGGGCTTCTGGAGGGGGTCTTGGAGAGGTGGCTGGGGCTTTTGATCAGGGCGATTCCCAGGAGATGCTTCTAGGGGAAAAGGGAGAAGCAAGAACCGATAGACGGTTCTAGGACTCTGGGGACTGACAGGTGAGCTGGACAAAGTGGAGATAGCAGGAGTCGCTGCGCCAGCAGGTGGAGGACAAGGTCAGAGGTCAATGTCCGCTAAGCAAACAGCCTTTACCAGGAGTGCTACCAATTAAAGGGACAGCTTTGTGGGGCTACAGAAGCATGTTGGTCTGCCACACTCCTGTCTTCTCCACTGAGGTTTCTGTGGGTAAGGATGTTGTTGTGGAAAAATACCTATAACATTAACTTCACCATTTAATCATTTCTGTATATATGTATTTATCTGTTTTAGAGATGGGGGTCTCTACTCTGTCACCCAGGCTGCAGTGAAGTGACACAAACACCTCTCACTGCAGCCTTGACCTCCAGGGCTCAAGCGATCCTCCCAACTCAACCTCCAGAGGAGACGGGACTACAGGTACATGCCACCATGCCCAGCTTATTTTTTAAATTTATTTAGTTATTTATTTATTCATTGATTTCATTTATTTATTTATTTATTTATTTATTTATTTATTTATTTTTGAGATGGAGTTTCCCTCTTGTTGCCCAGGCTGGAGTGCAATGGCACGATCCTGGCTCACCGCAACCTCTGCCTCCCTGGTTCAAGTGATTCACCTGTCTCAGCCTCCCCAGTAGCTGGGATTACAGGCATGCACCACCAAGCCTGGCTAATTTTGTATTTTTAGTAGAGATGGGGTTTCTCCATGTTGGTCAGGCTCAATTCCAGACCTCAGGTGATCCGCCTGCCTTGGCCTCCCAAAGTGCTGGGATTACAGGTGTGAGCCACCACACCCGGCCTTATCAGCCTTTTATAATCAACTTAGTGGGTGCTGCATCCATCAATAATGAAGTGAAGTAGGAGAGGCCAACAGCCAGGATATGTCTGTGCCATCATTATCCACCTGCATCCTGTGACCTGCCACAGCTGGCACCACGGGGGAAAAAGAACACACACACAGACCCCCAAACACTGGAGTCTCCTTGTCCGTCTGCAGCCCCCTGGACCAGCAAGAGGAAAATACACCTTGTCGTCCACCAGAGATGAAAAAGGATCCCCAGCCAGGAGAGATGGCTCACGCCTGTCACCCCAGCACTTTGGGAGGCCGAAGCAAGTGGATCGCTTGAAGCCAGGAGTTCAAGACAAACCTGGCCAACATGGTGAAACCCCATCTCTACTAAAAATACAAAAATTAGCCGGGCGTGGTGGCGGGCGCCTGTAATCCCAGGTACTCGGGAGGCTGAGGCAGAAGAATGGCGTGAACCAGGGAGGTAGAGGTGGCAGTGAGCCGAGATAACACCACTGCACTCCAGCCTGGGCAACAGAGTTAGACTCCATCTCAAAATAAAAAGAGAGAGAGAAAGAAGATGGGGGAGGGGGTATGGCAGGAGTTTCCTTGAAGAGACCAGCATCATTAGTGTGTTCTCATATTGCTATAAAGAAATAACTAAGACTGGATAATATAAAGAAAGGAGACTCCGTCTCAAAGAAAAAAAAATAAGAAAAAGAAAAAGGAGCCCCAAAGCTTCAGGAGATCCAGGGTATGAAACTGCAAATCCACTGGGCAAGGAAGATGATGCCTCAGTATCCCAATTCTTCAGATCCTCTTCTTCTTCTTTTTTTCTTTTTGTTTGAGATGCAGTCTCGCTCTGTCACCCAGGCTGGAGTGCAGTGACACGATCTCAGCTCACTGCAACCTCCACCTCCCGGGTTCAAGCGAATCTCCTGCCTCAGCCTCCCAAGTAGCTGGGATTACAGGCGCGTGCCACCATGGCCAGCTAATTTTTGTATTTTTAGTAGAGACGGGGTTTCACCATGTTGGCCAGGATGGTCTCGATCTCCTGACTGATCCGCCTGCCTCAGCCTCCAAAAATGCTGGGATTACAGGCGTGAGCCACCACACTGGACCTAGACCTTCCTCTTATCAGTCACCAACTCAGCTTCCCCTGGGACCGCTTCAAAAATCAGCTGTTCATGAGCCCCGGTGCCAAATGCCTGGCTTCTGAGAGACACATGAAGACCCTGATTCCCCTTTTCATGGGGAAGATGTCTGGTCCACCCAGCGGACGGCACAGACAGCTCCTAGCACCACAATGGCAGGGCAAGGGTAAGAATGTGCCCAGTGGGGAGGCGGGAATGTATACACGTGCTTCCAGACAGGATGTACAAGACAAAGAATTTGAATGACTTTTTGAAACAATGTCATACGGTCGCCTATGCCAAGCCGATTCCCACACAGGAGACAGCGCCTATTCAGTGTGCCGGAACAAGCATTCCTGTGTGAAGAAGTGACTGCTGCCGGCAGGGGCAGCTCACTTGGCAGAGAGGAGAGGCTGGAATGAAGGCTGAAGGCATTTTCAGGGTGTGGACTCCCATCAGTGACTTTTACAGAGGAACCCTGAGCCCAATCTGGGGTCTGGAGTGGGGGCTAAAGGGACAGAGGGGAGGCAGGAAGGGGCTCTCTGGGAGACTTGGTGGATGACACAGAACCACAGACACAGAAAAGGCAAAGCCTAGAAGCTAGCGTTTGAAAATCAAGGTTAGGGAGACCCAACACAGGAGACGATTTGGTAAAGGTGACTCAGGACAGGAGGCAGGCAGGGCTCCCTCGTCAGAGCCCTCTAAACCTGCACTTCTCTTTGTCCTGGTCACCAGAAGAGAGAAAAGAGAGCCTCCGCCTGATGTCAATGAAAGACATCTCTGTGGGTAAGGATTTAATTTTCCCCTGATTACCTAAGGAGAAAAATTCTCGCTTTCTTTTATTTTATTTATTTATTTATTTTTTGAGATGGAGTCTCGCTCTGTTGCCCAGACTGGAGTGCAGTGGTACAATCTCGGCTCATTGCAAGCTCTGTCTCCTGGGTTCACGCCATTCTCCTGCCTCAGCCTCCCGAGTAACTGGGATTACAGGCATCTACCACCACGCCTGGCTAATTTTTGTATTTTTAGTAGAGATGGGGTTTCACCGTGTTAGCCAGGATGGTCTCGATCTCCTGACCTCGTGATCCGCCCGCCTCGGCCTGCCAAAGTGCTGGGATTATAGGCGTGAGCCATCACTCCCGGCGAAAAATTCTTTCATCCTCATAAATCTACCCTTCTATTTGCATTCACCTTTGCATCTATCTACATATCTAGCCAGCCACCCACATCCATCCATCCATCCACCCACCCATCCATGAACCTGTTTATTCATGCATCCATCCATCCATTCAATCATTCACTTATCTACCTATCCATCTATTCATCCATCCATTCATCCACCCATCTACTCATTCACTCATCCACCTAACCATCCATCCATCCATCCACCCATCCATCCACTCATCTACCAAACTAATCATCCATCCCTCCATCTATACATCCACCTATTCGACACATCTATTCACTCATCCATCTGTCCATCTACCCATCCATCCACCTATGAAACTGTCTATCCATCCCCCTTTCCACCTACACATCCACCCAAACACCTGTCTATCCATGTATGCATCTATTCATCCATCAAACATTTATCCATCTCTCCATCCATCCACTGTCTACCCATCCACTCATCCATTCATCCATCCACCCATCTACCCATCCACCCAAATATCCATCCAAACATCCATCTATCCCTCCATTTTACCCACCAATTCACCATCCATTCATGCATCTATCCATTCGTCCACCTTTCCATCCATTTATCTATCCATCCCTTGACCCATCCCTCCCTCCCTCTTTCTCACTTTCCCTCAGTTCCTGCATATGGACACCTAGACATGTCTAGACATCCATGTAGCCATGAGCCACCTGTAACATCATTCAAGCACAGCCTTGCCTGCTGTTTTGTAGCCAGATGATCACGACTATGGGTGGCAGAATATCAATAGCAGGGTGCAAAACCTGGGGCCACTGGAATTGGGCATATCTGTGAAAATGTCCCTGGAGTCTTTCCTTTTGGTCTCATTTCTTAGAGGACTCAGAAACTGCAGCACTTGTGTTATTTATTAAGTTTCTCTACTGCTGGCCTCTGCTCAAGTGAGTTAGGAGAAACGGCAGGAGCGAGTCTATGAAAGCCCTTAACGCAGATCCCCACACAGATGAAGACACTGGTCTTAATTGAGACCTCAAATAATAATTATTATGTGAAAATAGATCAAAGCAATATCTCTGCCCTGCAAAATATTGAGAGAGGAAAATCAAGTATTACATTTTGTAAAGATACAAACACTATTTTCCGGTGGGTAAAATAAAGTATAGAAAGCAAGGCCAAGTCTAAAGTCTACTTGAAAGAGCCAGATAATGTTGTAAGATTTATTTGCCTGAACCAGGGTCCCAGAAAACCTTGTTGATCTGTTTACACTGCTCCCCGCTATACCGGACAAGAATAATTCCAATGTACTACTTGCTGGGGGTCCAGGAAGGGCAACTGAAACTGATTCACCCCTAGGATATCAGGACCATAATCTAGTTGCAAGCAGAGACTTTGAGGACAAATGTCTTGATATTTGAATTTCACTTCTGCTGTTTCTTAGCAGTGCATTGGTGACCATGTCACCAATCTGATCTTTGACTTGTAGGATGAGAGCAATCATTCTTACTATAAGGTTTGCTGCAGATTTTCTGAAAGTGTTTGCAAAGCACCTGCCATGTAGAAAGGGCTCCATCAAGCAGCACGGCTGTTGTTATAAATTTCATTCCAAAAGAGGGAATTCTTGACAAGACATCCCCAGCCCCTGACTCGTGGATTGAGCCTGCTGATGTTCAGTCAGTGGTGGGAAATGAGGCCGCTAATGGGACCCTGTACCGCACCAAGGTGCTGAGCTGTTGGGAAGATACAGGAAGAAGTCAGACAAGGTCTGGTAAGCCAGCGGACTCACCATGAAAAAGATCTACAAAGAGCTCTCACGTACCTGGAACTAAATTCTGAACCTACACATGAGTTAAAAAGAAAAACAGGCTGGGTGTGGTGGCTCACACCTGTAATCCCAGCACTTTGGGAGGCCGACGCAGGTGGATCACGAGGTCAGGAGTTCAAGACCAGCCTGGCAAAGATGCTGAAACCCCATCTCTACTAAAAATACAAAAATTAGCCAGGCGTGGTGGTAGATGCCTGTAATCCCAGTTACTCGGGAGGCTGAGGCAGGGAACTGCTTGAACCCGGGAGGCAGAGGTCGCAGTGAGCCAAGATTGTGCCACTGCACTCCAGCCTGGGCGACAGAGTGAGACTCCATCTCAAAACAAAACAAAAAATATGCTAGTGGAGATAACTGCGTGCTCCTTGTACCCATAAAAATAAGCATACAAGTTCATGTTTGCCCATATCTGAGCAGAAACAATAGACCTTGTTGGATCATTTAAAATTTTGCTAAGATTTCTGCATGATTTTTTAGCCGTGTAGTATTTTTTTTTTCTTGGTTAGCAAGTTTTCGTTGGTTTTGGTTTTTAGCATTTTGAATTTATCAGCCTACTGCCTTCTGACTTCCAAAGTTTCCGAAGGGAAGTCTGATGATAATCTTCTCTAGGACTCCTCAGATGGGATCAGTCGCTTCTGTCTTGTGGTTTTCGACAGTTGAATCACACTGTGCTTCGGGGTGGGTCTCTGCCTTCATCCTGCCTGAAGTTCGCTGACTTTCTTGGATGTTTATGTTAAATAGTGACACTGACAGGTCTAAGAATGTCCCCTGTACCGTGGTGAGTGAAATGGAGGAGCACACCCACGAGAGTTCTCAGATCTTCCAACCACCCAACACATGTGGGTTGTGTTCCATTTTCTCTTCCTACAACCATGTTCCTTCCTAACGAAAATGACTGCGTCACCGCCCAATGTAATCACATATCTGAATCTGGTCACACACCCTATGCTTGGCACCGGTCACATCTACTTTGCCCCCAGCCTTTGGGGTCCCTACTCTTGAGGTCCTGAACATTCACAGAGAACAGATCTCATTCGGTGCAGGAGAGGGGCAGAAAGGATTTGCAAGATGAAGTAGGCCAAGTCTTGTAACACCTGTTGTAGGTAGAAGTAATAATGGGCCCCAAAGATATCCATGTCTTGATTCCCAGAACCTGCGCATATATTGCCTTCCATAGCAAGGGAAATGAAGGTTGCGGATGGAATGAAGGTTGCTGATCAGCTGAGCTTGAGATGAGAAGACATTACTGGATTACCCAGGTAGGACCAATGTTATCACGTGGGTCTTTATCATTGAAAAAGGGAAGCAAGAGGGTCAGAGTTAGAGATAGATTAGGAGATGCTACACTGCTGGCTTTGAAGATGGAGGAAGCAGCCACATAACAAGACGGGCAGGCAGCCTCTAGAAGCTGGAAATGTCAAGCAAACCCTTTCTCTCCTAGAGCCTCCAGAAGAGAGCCAGCCCTGCTGACACCTTGATGGGAGCCCCAGGAAGCTAATTTCAGACTTCTTACTTCCAGAACTGAAAGCAAAGAAATGTGCATTGTTTTAAGCTGCAAAGTCTGTGACGCTTTGTCCTAGAAGCAAGAGGAAGCTGAGCTAACCCCCTTAAGCAGCTGAAGGAAATCAAGTCAACAGCAACTGAAGTCATTAGAGTGACTCAGATTCCCATGGGGGATGTTTTTCCTTGCTCTTGGTTTTGCTCAAGACCTAGGATCTGATTTTGGTTGGTGCAAAAGCCACCAAAGTTACCAAGATTAGGGGGAATGGAATTCAGGGCTGAGGGGGGATGTACGAAGCCCAGAGCAGGAGCCGAAGAGCCAATAGATATTGATTTAAACCACGGCACATTCTTAGCAACGGGGGATGTGCCTGCAACTGATGATCAGATGGTGTGTGTTTTCCATGTCTTTTTCAACATCTTACAGGCAAAATGACAATAGTGCATAAGGGTGACCGCACAGCAAAACTATTCTTCTAGAATCACCTTGCACCATAGCAGCAGCTGCAGGGATTGTGTACCACGATGCATCCCTGTGGTCAGGAAAGGCTCCCAGGATGAATGGGAGCTGAACGAGGTGGTAAATGATGGTGTAGGCACTGGGGAGAAGTACAGGGTAGGCATTCCAGGTGACAGGAAGGAAATAAGGAAGTCAAGCAGTGTGATGGTGAGAATAAGCACAGGTTCACCCATGTGTGTGGACCTCTGCTTCTTCACACCCAGGTCACCCAGCTTTGAACACGACAGAAGGTCCAGGAACCCAGCCAGTCCTGGAGGTGCACAGATGAGCAAACCATGGCCACTCACTCACTTTCATGTTGCTTAGTGTCTAACGAGGAAAGCAGACATTTAAACAAAACTGCCCACAGGACATAAAAGTAGTGCTGTGGTCAGAGCAGCAGTAAGAAGGTGAGACTTGTAGATCCTTACAATGTGGTCAGCTTGGGTCAGGCAGGGACACAGATGTGAACTTTTTTTTTGAGACACAGTCTTGCTCCGTCACCTAGGATGGAGTTCAGTGGCGCGATCTCTGCTCACTGCAACCTCTGCCTCCTGGGTTTAAGCGATTCTCCTGCCTCAGCCTCCCAAGTAGCTGGGATCACAGGCATATGCCACTACAACCGGATAAATTTTTTTGTACTTTTAGTAGAGCCGGGGTTTCACCGTGTTAGGCAGGATGGTCTCGATCCCCTGACCTCGTGATCTGCCCGCGTTGGCCTCCCAAAGTGCTGGGAATACAGGAGTAAGCCACAGCGCCCAGCCACAGATGTGAACTTTTAAGGGGAAGTGACAGTGGAGCTGACAACTGAAGAATGAAGACAGCACAAGATACAGGCAGAAGGGAGTTTTGTGTAGCAAGTGTGGTACGTGCAAAGGACCTGTGGTCAATGGAACTGACGATCCCATGGGGCTCAGTGAGGAGGGAAAGAGTTCAGGTATAGCGTGGCATGGAGGGGAACACAGTGAGGCCACAGTCAGTCCTCAACCTTGAAAATGGCCCTTTGATTGTCCTCAGGGGCTAGCCTTGCTTGCCATGTTCATTGTGCCTAGCACCCTCTGCTTGCTCCCAGAGAGCTCTCTCTTGCCTCCCAGCTCTGCGTCTCTCAGATTCTGGCTCTGATCCCACACTGCTGTTGCTTCCACTCATGTACCCGTTGCTAACGGCATCGTTTCTTGGAGTAATTCATTGCAAAGTTCATATTCCACTATAAACGCAGTCTGTGCTCAGTACAGTCAACAGGGTGGCCCAAAATAGTTCAATTAAAGAAAAAAAAAAATCAAATTTTACCTTGAAAAGAAGCCAGTGATATGGCTTGGGTCCACCTCCCTGAGGTTCTCTGTTAGTGTAAGTTGCTTTTAGGCCTGGTCCTGCTGCATATACAAGGTGTGTCTTTCTTTTTTTTTTCCACCCCCATTTTTTGAGATGGAGTCTCGCTGTCAGCCAGTCTGGAGTGCAGTGGCGTGAGCTCGGCTCACTGCAACTTCCGCCTCCCGAGTTTAAGCGATTCTCATGCCTCAGCCTCCCAAGTAGCTATGATTACAGGCGTGTGCCACCACACCCGGCTAGTTTTGTTTTTGTTTTTTGTTTTGAATGCTGAGCCTCAGTTTATTGCCCGGGCTGGAGGGCAGTGGCGTGACCTTGGCTCACTGCAACCTCCACCTTCTGGGTTCAAGCAATTCTCCTGCCTCAGCCTCCCAAGTAACTGGGATTACAGGCGCCTGCCACCATGCCCAGCTAATTTTTGTATTTTTGGTAGAGATGGGGTTTTGCCATGTTGGTCAGGCTGTTCTCCAACTCCTGACCTCCGCTAGTCTCGAACTCCTGACCTCAGGTGATCCACCCGCCTCACCTTCCCAAAGTGCTGGTATTACAGGCAGGAGCCACTGCACCCAGCCTATCTTTCTATGTAGACGGTGCCCTCTCCTGGTGGGAGGCTCTCAGTGCCTGGCTCCAAATTCATGACGCTAGAGGTGGAGAGGTCCCCAGCTGCCCCCCTTACTTCTCCCAAGCTGGAGCCCTAGCGAATCACCAACTTCCTGTGACCACCTGTTCTAGCTACTTGGTTCACTTTGACCCAGCCCCTCAGGGGTGACACCCTCCCTCATCAGGCTCCCAGATCCCATCAAGTGTTGAAACTCTATGTGGCAGGTACAATCCTGGTCCCCAGAGATGCCCATATCCTAATTCTTAGAACGTATGACCTTTTAGGACAAAGAGGAATGTGCAGAAAGGATTCAGGTATGGTTCTTAAGATGGGGACATTGTTTGAATGATCCATGTAATCACAGTGGGGTCCCAGGGCTTTTATAAGAGAGAGGAAGTGAGATATTTAACCACAGAAAAACGGGATGTGAGGATGGAAGCAGAGATCAGAGACATGTGCTTTGAAGATAGGGTAACGGCTAATGAGCCAAGGATGGCAGGTGACTTCTAAAAACTAGAGAAAGCAAGGAATGAATTCTCTCCTAGAGATTCTGGAGAGACCGCAAGCCTCCCAACACCTTGATTTTAAAATAGTGAAATCCATTTCAGACTCCAGACCTACAGAAATGTAAGAAAATAAACATGTGTTGTTTTCAGTGTTGGCAGTTCGTTACCACAGCAACAAGAAAGTAATGCACGCACTTCCCCAATTCATCCTTCTTCAACTGCCCACTCAGGAATAAGGCTCCGTCTCTTCTAAATGGCATCTGTCTGCAGTGTATGAGGAGTGTAAATACAGGGGCCATGATTTTTTTTATTTTTCTTGTTTTTTATTTTGTTTTTTTAGAGATGGGGTGTCACTATGTTGCCCAGGCTGGCCTTGAATTCCTGGTCTCAAGCAATCCTCCTGCCTTAACCTCCCAAAGTGCTAGGATTACAGGCATGAGCAACTGTGCTCGACCTGTATCTTTTTTTTTTTTTTTTTTTTTGAGACAGAGTATCACTCTGTTGCCCAGGCTGGAGTGCAATGCTGCGATCTCAGCTCACTGCAACTTCCGCCTCCTGGGTTCAAGCAATTTTCCTGCTTCAGCCTCCCAAGTAGCTGGGATTACAGGTGCCCACCAGCCTGCCCAGCCAATTTTTGTATTTTTGGTAGAGACGGAATTTCACCATGTTGCCCAGGCTGATCTCAAACCCCTGGTCTCAGGTGATCCTCCTCTCTCACCCTCTTGAGTAGCTGGGGTTAGTGACATAAGCCACTGCATCTGGCCTTTGAATCCTCTTGAGAATTAAGTCAATGGTCTGTTTCCGCAATTCTACTCACTTATTTCCCCACAGCCCTTCTCCTCCTCTTTCCCTTTTTCCACCTCCCACATGCTTCGCCCCTCACATGCCCTTCCTATGAGTCTCAGCATCCATGCATCCTTGCACCAAAGCGCGAGTGTCATGGGGTCAGTCTTGGATGGAAAAGGAGCTCCCTTCTACACTTTCCTGAGGTCCTGGAGCTGATGTTACTGGCGTCCCATCCTCCCTTTCAATCACCTTCACCTTCTGCCATCCCTCCCATGAAGGTCAGCCCCACTTCAGGCTATCCTCGACCTCCTTTACCACTTCTGTGCACCCCTCCAGCCCTGTGCTCATTGCTTCTCATGCTCTATACCTGCAATCTTTGACTGTTGCCCTTGAATTGCTGGTTTGCTCTTTCCTGTGATCTGAAAAAGCTAGAGAAGCACAGGGGTTTTCTTTCCTCCCTTTGCTGTGGCGTGAACCCCCACTCCCCTGCCACGCAGGCCTGGAGGGTCTGCCTAAGTAAACCATTTGCATGATTGTATGCCAGAGTTGCATACTGTCATGAGTCATAAAAAGATACGTGGGGCCAGGCGCGGTGGCTCACGCCTGTAATCCCAGCACTTTGCGAGGCTGCAGCAGGCACATCACGAGGTCAGGAGTTCGGGACCAGCCTGACCAACATGGCAAAACCCCATCTCTACTAAAAATACAAAAATTAGTGTGGTGGTGGATGCCTGTAATCCCAGCTACTCGGGAGGCTGAGGCAGGAGAATTGCTTGAACCCAGGAGGCGGAGGTTGCAGTGAGCCAAGATCATGCCATTGCAGTCCAGCTTGGGTGACAACAGCAAGGCTCCACTCAAAAAAAAAAAAAAAAAAAAATGTGTATCATGTCCTTGCCCTCAAAATGTAGAAATAGGATCTTATTTAGAAATAGGATCCTTGCAGATGGGTCCTAAATCCAATTACTAGTGTATTTGTAAGGAGAGAGAGATTTGGAGACACAGAGGAGGAAGCCAAGTAGTGACGGAGGCAGGGACTACAGTGATGTGGCCACAAGTCCAGGGACACCTGGGGCCCCCAGGAGGTGAGAGAGGCAAGAAGAATCCTCCACTAGAGCCTCCAGGAGGAGCGCAGCCCTGCTCACACCTAGATCTCAGACTTCTGGTCTTTGGAATGGTGACGTCAATTTCCTTTGTCTTAAGTCACCGAGTGAGTGGTGATCAGCTGTGGTAATGTGATAGATTCTCATCTCAGAAGGCATCAGAGTGGCCCCATCTGGGTCAAAGTATCCTGAGGTCTGTATGACATTTCTTCTAATCATACCCGTGAATGACCAGTGCGTGAAAAGTTTCCGTAGTTTGCCCTCCCTAAGATGGTAATTTCTTCCCTTGTGAAACTCTTCAGGGCATCTCATAGTGTGGTATCCGTTGTGGCATCTCCTCTTTCCTTAATTAATTAGGATGTTTGAGCCCAAAAATGTGATCATTAGTATTAAGTGTTCTTTGCTTTTTTGTTTCTTTTCTGAAATGGAGTCTTACTCTGTTGCCAGGCTGGAGCACAGTGGCACGATCTCGGCTCACTGCAACCTCCGCCTCCTGTGTTCAAGCGATTCTTCTGCCTCAACCTCCTGAGTAGCTGGAACTACAGGTGCCCGCCACCACACCCGGCTAATTTTTTGTATTTTTTTACTAGAGACAGGATTTCGCCATGTTGGCCAGGATGGTCTCGATCTCCTGACCTCAGGATCTGCCAGCCTTGGCCTCCCAAAGTGCTGGGATTACAGGCGTGAGCCACAGGGCCCAGCCGGCATTAGGATTTTTTAATAAATAAAACTGGAGAAGCATTACTGTAGCTACAGGATACTAAGAAAAAGTTCATTCTTGAGCTGAGGAAAAAAAAAAACCAACCAACCTAGCTGCACATGGTGGCTCACGCCTGTGATCCCAGCACTTTGGGAGGCTGAGGCAGGCGGATCACCTGAGGTCGGTGGTTCAAGACCAGCCTGGCCAACATGGTGAAGCCCTGTCTCTACAAAAATACAAAAATTAGGCATGATGGCAGGTGCCTGTAATCTCAGCTACTCAGGAGGCTGAGGCGGAAGAATCACTTGAACCTGGGAGGCAGAGGTTGCAGTGAGCCGAGATCGTGCCACTGCACTCCAGCTTGAGGGACAGAGAGAGACTCCATCTCAAAAACAAAACAAAACAAAACAAAATCCTGACATTAGAACAATTGTGTTGTCAAGTAAATTAGAGGATGCTGGGACAGTGACATTCCTTCCCTCTCTCCTGGACCCTGGCAGTAAAGCACTGGAGGGGTTCAGACGCATCTGAATCATAGGGCGTGTGACCCAGGGGCTGCTTTTTCACCCAAGGACATTTCCAACCTCACAATGGCACTCTGGTTAGAACTTCCTCAAGAAGAGACACGCGTAACACCAAGGAACGCGGCACAATTCAGCAGTCCTGAATACAGCAGCATGAATGGTGCCTTCTAAGAGCGTTCAGAGCAGCTAACAAGCAAGAGATGATGGCTGGGATTTCTCAATAAACCACTGCAGTATATTAGCCTTTGGACATCAATCAATATTTTTCAACATCTCCTAGTGAGAAACTTAGATAATGCCTGATAAGAACACACATGGCAGCATAGAATCAGTTCTTCCATTTGCTTCTTTTAGGCAGGGATGTTTTTTGCTCTTGGAACTGACCCGACCCCAGAGTTCTAGCAGAGCCCTCATTAAGTGGGGTGGGATGGAGAATTGTTAAGAAACACTAATGACCAAGGCATGTATTTTCACATTCATATTTGTTCTCTCTGGAGCTACCAGACACTCACTGCAACAAAACCCACCCAACTCTGTGGAAAGGAAGGGAAATGTATTAGCCACATGCCTGTGCCTGCAGGAATCTGGCTCTGTAGCTGCCTGAATTCCAAAGTAAAAGCTGCAGTTAGGACAGGAGCGGTGGCTCATGCCTGTAATCCCAGCACTTTGGGAGGCGGAGGCAGGTGGATCACCTGAGGTTGGGAGTTCGAGACCAGCCTGACCAACATGGAGAAACCCCATCTCTACTCAAAATACAAAATTAGCTGGGTGTGGTGGTACATGCCTGTAATCCCAACTATTCAGGAGGCTGAGGCAGGAGAATCGCTTGAACTCAGGAGGCGGGGGTTGCAGTGAGCCAAGATCACGCCATTGCACTCCAGCCTGGGCAACAAGAGCGAAACTCCATCTCACAAAAAAAAAAAAAAGAAAGAAAAAGAAAAAGAAAAAGAGCTGCAGTCACTCAGATCTTCTGTCCTTACTCAGTTGCATGTTTCTCCAAGTTATGTGGTTCCATAGATGTTGAGATGTTTGTGACATCCATGTCCCCTTCGATTTTGGTCCTCTGTTTCTGATAGGGACTGTATGGTTGACTCCAATGACCAATCATCAAATTTCCATTATGCCAAAGTTGCGTGTGCGTGTGTGTGTGCGTGTACAACCATGAGTATGTACATGTGTAGGTAGGTATTTGTGTGCATGTGCATATCTCTGTGTATGTGTGTTTGTGTATATGTGTTCGTGTATGTGTGTAGGTGTAAGTATGCATGTATATTTGGTATGTATGTACATGTGTATCTGTGTGTATGTGTATGTGTGTATGTATTTGTGTTCATGTGCATATGTGTATATCTTTGTGTTTCTGCATGTGTGTGTATAAGTGTAAGTATGAATGTATGTTTGGTATGTATGCATATGCATATCTGTGTGTACATGTGTATATCCGCAGGCTTGTGGATATCTGTGTGCATGCATGTGTATGTGTGTATATGTGTGTAGGCATATATCTGTGTATATGTTTGTATGTATACCTGTGTATGTATGTTTTATATGTGTATATCTGTGTATAGTTTATGTGCATAGGTATATGTGTGTATCTGCGTGTGTATGTCTGCATACATGTGCATAAGAATGTGTATCTGTGTATGTCTGTATATTTGTGCATGTATGTGTGTTCATATCTGCATATACATGTGCAGTATGTATTTGTAAGATGTGTATAACTGTGTGCATGCATGTGTATGTGTGATATATGTGTGTGTGACTGTGTACACACAAGGATTTAAAACTTACTGCAATAGAACCTTTGTGAATAACCACGAGAACACACAATTGTGCTTCCTATTGGTACAGGAGAGCAAGAGGAAGAACATTTTATAAAACTCTCTTTTGTTAGTTTTAATCGTATAATGGTAGGAAGAAGTACGGCATGAAGGATAGTTTTGTATATGCTGCAGGAATTTCTACCCATCCAGGAGAAAGCTGGGACCACATAAATCTCAAAGATAACCAAGGAAATATCTGACTCATATTTTAGACTCATATTTAGACATATTTTGGTCATATTCTGACCAAAGAAGAAAAACTTCAATTTTATAAGCTCTTCAATGTACCTCTAGTGTATATTAATGCTTTTTATGCTTATATGCCTGATAACAAAAACTATCATAAGAGACTGCAAAAATCTCACCCTTGCAAAAAAAATAATTCCACAAGGACATCTGCTCAACAACTGGCTGTCCAAACTCAGACTGCTGTCACCATGTTATTGATCTTTTTAGCCAAGGATAATCATTTCAAAATAATTATGGAATCCTCTTCATTATTTCCTTTAAAATCCTTTTTTCCCCTTTACCTCCCTGAATATGTACATATTTTAATATGGCACATCTATTCTCATGGCACTACTATACTCCCAAATAAACATCTCTTCTATTACAGAGTATATTAGTCAGTCCTTACACTGCTATAAAGACATACCTGAGACAGGGTAATTTATAAAGAAAAAGAGGTTTAATTGGCTCACAGTTCCACAGGTAGTACAGGAAGCGTGGCTGGGGCGGCCTCAGGAAACTTAAAATCAGGGCAGAAGGCAAAAGGGAAACAGGCACGTTTTACATGGCCAGAGCAGGAGCAGGACGGGGGTGGGGAAGTTGTTGCACACTTTTAAACAACCAGATTGGATGATAACTCACCCTCACCACAACAGCACCATGGGGAACAGTGGTAAACCAGTCAACGGAAACCACTCCCATAATGCAGTCACCTCCCACCAGGCCCCACCTCCAAACTGGGGATTCCAACTCAACCTAAGATTTGGTGGGGAACCAGATCCAAACCATCTCTTTGTGTTTACTTAGGTTGACCCCATACTCTGTATCTGTACCTGTTTCATCCAATTTTATTCTTTTTTATAAAACCAATGCAGTAAAGATGCAACTAAATGTGGACCCTGGGAACAAGGAGTCCAGAGGTCGCCCAAAGAGTTGCAAAGTGAATCCGGAAACCTGAATCTGAAGATGGGTGACTGAGAGCCTGATGCCAGCCTCCTCTTGGGTCCTGATTGAAATCTTACCTATTGAAATTTTGCTATTGGATTTTGCATGTAAGGGCCTCCATCAGAGGACAGACTGAGGCATATGGTTTGCCCAGTGAAATAAACAATTTCCAGAGCTTATGAATTGAAGGGTGGGATGAATACAATACATAGAGCACCGAAGCAAACACATCAGAGTCGAGGCAACTCCCCTGGGAGAAAAAACAGAAACCTTGAACTGAATAGTTCAGAACAGGTTGTCACAAACTGAGCATCTCGGGGACCTTTTACCCACAAGAGCTGTAATCTGGAAAGATCTTTGCCTGTTTACCATGATTTCTTTTTCCTGGGAGGTATAAATTCCCAGTGCCCTCCTCTATCTTACTGTGGACGGAATTAGCTCAGGTTTTCGATTTTTAAACAGGTACCACCAAAAACTGTCTTCTCAATGCTTCCCACGCTATTCCACATGGACTTTTGGCTTACAGTTTATTTTCATTTTACCCACTTTTTATCTGTCCTCTAATCTGTCAATCGCCTATTAATCAATCATCTCTCTCTAAAAATATCTTCTATCATTCATATATCTATATATCCATTTCTATCATTGATCTGTCTCTGTGTATATTTATCTATCCATGTATTCATCTATCTATCTACCTCCCCTGTCTACGTATCTATTTATGTACTGGCTTTATCTGTCTATCATGTATCTAGCCATTTATTCATTTACCTATCCACCCACCCTGTATATATATCTATATATCTATCAGGTCCAATCTATGTATCTATCTATGTATCTATCTAATCTCTATCTAATCATCTATCAATCAATCTTGTATCTAGCCATTTATTCATTTATCTATCCACCCACCCTGTATATATCAGGTCTAATCTATGTATCTATCTATGTATCTATGTAATATCTATCTATCAATCATCTATCTACCTATCATGAATCTATCTGTATCAATGTATTCGTCTGTCTGTCTACCTATCTTTATTAACTTACTGACCATGAGTAACTCGAACAAGATAAATTCACAAATTTTCTGGGAGGAAATTTCAGGTTGATTCCAGCAGGTAGCAAACATAAAAGCTGTCTTACACCAGGAAACGGTTAAAGACCCAAAGGAGGAAGAACTTTTTCATCCTTTCATAAAAGACCAACAAGTCTGATGGGAGAGCTGCAGCTGTGCCTTAAAATGCAAAGTGACTCAGAGAACAAGGTGCAGGTGAAAGAAAGAAGAAAGCTCGTAAGGTCAGAGGTGGGAGAACCAACAGAGCTCACTTAGACGGAAACTCTTTTTTTTGTTTTGTTTTTTGAAACGGAGTCTTGCTCTGTCACCCAGGCTGGGTGCAATGGTGTAATCTCAGCTCACTGCAACCTCCTGCCTCAGCCTACAGAGTAGCTGGCATTACAGGCTTCCGCCACCACACCTGGCTAATTTTTGCATTTTTAGTCGAGATGGGGGTTTCTCCATGTTGGCCAGGCTGGTCTCAAACTCCTGACCTCAAGTGATTGACTGCCTTAGCTTCCCAAAGTGCTGGGACTGCAGGCATGAGCCACTGTGTCCAGCCAGATGGAAACTTTTTTTTTTTTTTTTTTTTGAGATGGAGTTTTGCTCTTGTGGCCCAGGCTGGAGTGCAACAGCACAATCTCGGCTCACCACAACCTCCGCCTCCCAGGCTCAAGCAATTCTCCTGCCTCAACCTCCTGAGTAGCTGGGATTACAGGCATGTGCCACCACGCCCGGCTAATTTTGTACTTTGAGTAGAGATGGGGTTTCTCCATGTTGGTCAGGCTGGTCTTGAACTCCTAGCCTCAGGTGATCCACCCGCCTTGGCCTCCCAAAGTGCTGGGATTACAGGCATGAGTCACCGCGCCTGGCCAAAACTTTTCAATCATTTAAACGAGTGCCTCATCTCTAGCTCAATGTCCTCTGCACCTTTTCATCCTTGAAGGGTGACAGCCCAAATCCCACTCTAGGCTGATGGAATGACGAAGCTCCATGAAATGTCTGTTTTCAAGCTGTCCCTGAGTGAAATGACCTATTTCCTTGCTTTCTTCACTGGTAGGGATGACTGGCCCAGCCAAAACCCTCCTGTGCCCGCAAGCCAATGCTGAAAATGAATTTCACCATTTAGTTAAGATATTATTTTAGTCATTTAAAAATAAAATCTGGTCAATAGCCAGACATGCTAGCCAGAAGCAAGCTAAGGCAATGCTCCATCTCTGTTCCGTGTGTCTTGAAAGTGTGCCTTTTGAGAATAATGAAAATCTCCACAATATGTTCTTGGGCTAATGAGAAGTCAAGTGTTTATTTGTATTTTTAATATTAAAGAGAACATCTTTGCCCCTGGGAAAATATTTATGAGAAACATAACTAAATGGAGACTAAGCTTTCCTTTTCATTTCCCTTCTGCGTCACAGACTCTTCTGTTTCTTCAAAGCACTAATTAAATATTTAAAGCTGTTATCAGTGCAGAAGTGTTCCTCCGTAAAATGCTTCAATGAGCTGGAAAAAAGCGGAGGATAATTTGTTACCATCTACGTATTCATCACATAAGGACGTCAGGAGGTATTAGAGTCACTATCGATGTGTCTGACGACACAGCATTGGTAATATTAGAACACTTCCAGCTTTCAAGGTGTAAATTTTTCATCTCCTCCTTTCCACTTCCTTCCATTGGTATCCAGGCCCCTTGGAGAGGTGGCTGCAGGTCACTTTTATTATTATTATTTTTTATTTATTTTATTTTAATTTTATTTATATTTATTATTATTACTATTTTTTTTTTTTTTTGAGATGGAGTCTTGCTCTGTCGCCCAGGCTGGAGTGCAATGGTTCGATCTAGGCTCACTGCAACCTCTGCCTCCTGGGCTCAAGTGATTCTGCTGCCTCAGCCTCCTGAGTAGCTGGGACTATAGGCGTGTGCCACCATGCCTGGTTAATTTTTTGTTTGTTTGTTTTTGAGATGGAGTCTCGCTCTGTCACCCAGGCTGCAGTGCAGTGGAGCCATCTTGGCTCACTGCAACCTCTGGCTCCCAAGTTCAAGCAATTCTCCTGCCTCTGCCTCCCAAGTAGCTGGGATTACAGGCGCCTGCCACCATGCCCAGCTATTTTTTTGTATTTTTAGTAGAGACGGGGTTTCACCATGTTGGCCTGGATGGTCTTTATCTCCTGACCTCAGGTGATCCATACGCCTCAGCCTCCCAAAGTGCTGGGATTACAGGCGTGAGCCACCGCTCCCAGCTGGTCACGTTTATTTTTCAGCCAGTTTCTGTGCACCAAATAAGGGACAGCCTTCTGGAAGCATTTTAAAAGGGAGAAAGTAAAAAGCTATACGAAGTTCATTCCAAAACATATCTCCCTGATTTCTCAAAGAACTAAAAAGAGAACTACTACCATTTAGTTCAGCAATCCCATTCCTCCATACATATGTAAAGTGGCTCAAGCCTGTAATCCCAGCACTTTGGGAGGCCGAGACGGGCGGATCACGAGGTCAGGAGATCGAGACCACCCTGGCTGACACGGTGAAACCCCGTCTCTACTAAAAAATACAAAAAACTAGCCGGGCGAGGTGGTGGGCGCCTGTAGTCCCAGCTACTCGGGAGGCTGAGGCAGGAGAATGGCATGAACCCGGGAGGCGGAGGCGGAGCTTGCAGTGAGCTGAGACCCGGCCACTGCACTCCAGCCTGGGCGGCAGAGCGAGACTCCGTCTCAAAAAAAAAAAAAAAAAAAAAAAAGAAAATAAATTATCCTGCCAAAGAGACTCCTGCACACATATGTTGACCACAGCACTATTTCCAATAGCAAAGACATGGAATCAATCTAAATGCCCATGAATGGTGGACTGGATAAAGAAAATGTGGTACCTAGACGCCATGGGATACTACACAGCCACGGAAAAGAACAAAACCACGTCCTTTGCAGCAACACGGATGGAGCTGGAGGTTCTTATTGTAATCAAACTAATCCAGAAACAGAAAACCAAATATTGCATGTTCTCATGTATAAGTGGATCTACACATTGGGTACTCATGGACACAAAGATAGGAACAGACACTGGGGGCTTCTAGAGTGTGGAGGGAGGGACAGGGGTAAGAACTGAAGAACTACCTATTGGGCGCTCTGCTCACTACCTGGGTGATGAGATCGATCATACCCCAAATCTCAGCATCACACCCACCTAACAAGCCTGCATATGTTCCACAAGTCAGCAAAATAAATCATGATGAAAATAATGAAATGTTCTTAGTTTTATTTTAACAAAAAATTAGAAATCCAACATTTTCAACTCTCTGGCTTGGACCTGATTCTAGGGGAAATATCCTAGGTCTGTGTTTTATAAAGATATGTGTAAATATATGTGTGTGTATGTGTGTGTGTGTGTATACATATATATATACACACACACAATGTGGGTATGCTTGTATATGTGTATATACCTATATATACCTATACATACATGGAGGTATACACACATATATATGTATGTACATATACATATACAAGCATACACACATAAACAACAGTGTCTTAGTCTTCACATTGAATTTTTTATTGTTCTGCAAATGGAATAACTGTTGATATTTTGAAATAGAACATGCATTTGCTATTATATTTCATCCATATTTTTTTAACCCCTTCTGTGTTTCAGGCAGTGTCCTAGATAGATCTGGGGATTTTGGAGTTGAACAAAACACAGTTCCTTCTTGAAACTGACATTTAGAGAAGCATATCTGAGAGACAAGCAAATGAGGTCAAGCATTAATAAGGCTATGAATAAAACACATCAAAACGCTGAGTAAGAAATATTTATTTATGTATTACTCACCTACTTGACAGAGAAGAAAGAACAAGAAAACTTGAAAGCCGACCTATGTGGTCATCAGGGAAATGCAAATCAAAACCACAATGAGACAGCTCATCATACACACTAGGATGGCTCTAATCACAAAGACAGACAATGACAAGTGTTGGCTCGGATGTGCAGAAACTGGAGTACTCTTACATTGTTTGTGGGATGGTGCAATGGTGCAGGTGCTTTGAAAAGCAGCCTGGCGGATCCTTCAATGGTTAAACATAGAGTTATCATATGACCCAGCCATTCCCCTCCCGGGTATTTACCCAAAAAATTGAAGACAAGTACTCAGACAAGTACGTACATAGAAGTCCTAACTGTATGCTAAGTGCTAAGCATTATTCATGGTAGTCACACAGTGGAAAGAACCCAATGCCCATCAGCAGGTATGTGGGTAAACAAAATGTGGTCTACCCATATAATGGAATGTCATTCGGCCATCAAAAAGAATGAAATTCTGATGCATGGTACAGAATCAATGGACCTCAAAAATATTATGCTGAGTGAAAGAAGCCAGGCACAAAACCACATGGGATGCCATTTGTTTGAAATGCCCCTGATAGGCAAATCCATGGATACGAAGTAGATTTGTGAGTGGCTGCATAGGGCTAGAGCAGATGGCAGGATGGTGGTGATGAACCAGGGAATGTTGCAACTATCCTTATGAACCAGGAAGTGCTACAGTTACCTGGATGAACAAGGAAGTGTGGCAATGTCCCTATGAACCAGGAAGTGCTATAATTATTCGTATGAACCAGAGAGTTGCAAATGTCTTTATGAACCAGGAAGTTCTACAGTTATCCATATGAACCAGAATGTGCTGCAGTGTCACTATGACCCAGGAAGTGTCACAATGTCCCTGCAAACCAGGAAGTACAATTATCCGTACGAACCAGGAAATGCCACAACTATCTGTATTAACCTCGAAATGTTACAGCGTCTCCATAAACCAGGAAGTGCTGCAATTAGACATATGAACCAGAAAGTGTTACAATGCCCCTACAAACCAGGAAGTTCTACAATTATCCGAATGAACCAGGAAGTGTTGCAATGTCCCTGTGAACCAGGAAGTGCTACTATTATCCATATGAACCAGGAAGTGCTACAATTATCCATATAAACCAGAAAGTGTTGCAATATCCTTATGAACCAGGAAGTGCTAGAACTATCTGGATGAACCAGGAAGTGTGGCAATGTCCCTATGAACCAGTAAGTGATACAATTATCCATATGAATCAGGAAGTGTGGCAATGTCCCTATGAACCAGGAAGTGCTACAATTATTCCTATGGACCAGAGGGTTGCAAATGTCTTTATAAACCAGGAAGTTCTACAATTATCCATATGAACCAGAAAGTGTTACAGTGTCACTATGACCCAGGAAGCATCACAATGTCCCTGCAAACTATGAAGTACTACAATTATCCGTATGAACCATGAAATGTTACAATGTCCCTATGAACCAGGAAGTGCTACAACTATCCGGATGAACCAGGAAGTGTGGCAATGTCACTATGAACCAGTAAGTGATACAATTATCCATATGAATCAGGAAGTGTGGCGATGTCACTATGAACCAGAAAGTGATACAATTATCCATATGAATCAGGAAGTATGGCAAAGTCATTATGAACCAGAAAATGTCACACTTTCCCTATGAACCAGGAAGTGTTACAATTATCCACATGAATCAGGAAGTGCAGCAATGTCACTATGAACCAGAAAGTGTCACACTTGCCCTATGAACCAGGAAGTGCTACAATTATCCAGATGAACCAGGAAGTGTAGCAATGTCCCTGTGAACCAGGAAGTGCTACAACTATCCGGATGTACCAGGAAGTGTGGCAGTGTTCCTATGAACCAGTAAGTGATACAATTATCAACATGAATCAGGAAGTGTGGCAATGTCACTATGAACCAGAAAGTGTCACGCTTTCCCTATGAACCAGGAAGTGCTACAATTATCCAGATGAACCAGGAAGTGTAGCAATATTCCTGTGAACCAGGAAGTGCTAATTATTCCTATGAACCAGAGGGTTGCAAATGTCTTTATGAACCAGGAAGTGCTACAATTATCTGTATGAACCAGGAAATGTTACAGTGTCCCTATAAACCAGGAAGTGCTACATTTACCCATATGAACCAGAAAGTGTGACAATGTCCCTGCAAACCAGGAAGTTCTACAATTATTCAAAGGAACCAGAAAGTGCTATTATCCATATGAACCAGGAAGTGCTACAGTTATCCATATGAACCAGGAAGTGTGGCAGTGTCACTATGAACCAGAAAGTATCACAATGTCCCTATGAACCAGGAAGTGCTACAATTATCCAGATGAACCAGGAAATGTGGCTATCTCCCTATGAACCAGGAAGTGATACAATTATCCATATGAATCAGGAGGTGTGGCAATGTCACTATGAACCAGAAAGTGTCACAATTTCCCTATGAACCAGGAAGTGCTACAATTATCCATATGAACCAGGAAGTGTTATAATGTCCCTATGAACCAGGAAGTGCCACAGCTATCTGTATTAACCTGGAAATTTTACAGGGTCTCCATAAACCAGGAAGTGCTGCAATTAGACATATGAACCAGAAACTGTTACAATGTCCCTACTAACCAGGAAGGTCTATGATTATCCAAATGAACCAGAAAGTGTTGTAATGTCCCTGTGAACCAGAAAGTGCTACTATTATCCATATGAACCAAGAAGTGTGGCAGTGTCGCTATGATCCAGAAAGTATCACAATGTCCCTATGAACAAGGAAGTATGCTACAATTATCCAGATGAACCAGGAAGTGTGGCAATGTCCCTATGAACCAGGAAGCAATACAATCATCCATATGAATCATGAAGTGTGTCAATGTCACTATGAAGCAGGAAGTTTCACTATTTCCCTATGAACCAGGAAGTCCTACAATTACTCAGATGAACCAGGAAGTGTGGCAATGTCCCTATGAACCAGGAGGTGATACAATTATCCATATGAATCAGGAAGAGTGGCAATGCCACTATGAAGCCGAAAGTGTCACAATTTCCCTATGATCCAGGAAGTGCTACAATTATCCAGATGAACCAGGAAGTGTGGCAATGTCCCTACGAACCAGGAAATGCTACAATTATTCCTATGAACCAGAGGGCTGCAAATGTCTTCATGAACCAGGAAGTTCTACAATTATCCATATGAACCAGAAAGTGTTGCAGTGTCACCATGACCCAGGAAGTGTTACAGTGTCCCTACAAACTAAGAAGTGCTACAATTATCCCTATGAACCAGGAAGTATTGCAGTGTCCCTGCAAACCAGGAAGTGCTACAATTATCTGTATGAACCAGGACGTGTTACAATGTCCCTATGAACCAGGAAGTGCTACAACTATCCGTACAAACTTTGAAATGTTACAACGTCCCTGCAAACCAGGAAGTTCTACAATTATCCGAATTAACCAGTAAGTATTGCAATGTCCCTGTGAATCGAAAGTATTGCAATGTCCCTGTGACCCAGGAAGTGCTACTATTATCTATATGAACCAAGAAGTACTACAATTATCTGTATGAAGTACTACAATGTCCCTATGAAACAGGAAGTGCTACAATTATCCCTATGAACCAGGAAGTGTTGCAAGATCCCTGTGAATCAGGAAGTGTGACAATTATCTGTATGAACCAAAAAGTGTTGCAATATCCCTGTGAACTAGGAAGTGCTACATTTATCCCTATGAACCAGGAAGTGTCACAATGTCCCCGTGAACCAGGAAGTGCTACTATTACCCATTTGAACCAGGAAATGCAACAATGTGAGCCAGAAAGTGTTGCAGTGTCCCTACGAATCACAAAGCATTACAATCTCCAGATAAACCAGGAAGTGTTACAGTGTCCCTATAAATTAGAAAGTGCTGCAACCTTTCAATGACCCAGGAAGTTCATTTACCATCTCTAGAAAGCAGGAAGTGCTACAACCTCCTCAGTGACCCAGGAAGTTCTCTTACCATCCCCAGGTAGCGGACGTACTACAAACTTCCCTAGTGACCCCGGAAGTTTATTTACCATCTCCAGGAAGCAGGAAGTGCTACAACATCCCCAGTGATCCAGGAAGTTTATTTACCATCTCTGGGAAACAGGAAGTACTACAACCTTCCCAGTGACCCAGGGAGTTCATTTACCATCTCTAGAAAGCAGGAAGTGCTACAACCTTCCAGATGATGGGGTACAGGACACCCCACCCTAAATACAAATGTAAGAGATTACGTGACACCCCAAAATATGCCACCTTGGCATACTGATTGCCTTGAGCTGAAATAAATCAAGAACCAGCCAAAGCACAACCCAAGGTCTCCTGACTTCACTGTAGTCACAGTGCTCTTGTCTGACATTTCTTATTGACTTTAAAATGTCCTGTCTGTGACATTCCTTATGACCAACAGGAAACCCGAAGCCAGGCAGTGGGAGCCAGGCCAGCCCCTGGATGTCAGGGGCTGCCTGCTTCTTTCACCGTGCACTGAATCTTGCAAATTTGCTGTGACCTCGCGTACAGGGGGAAAAAGCTGTTTTTCCTTTGACATGCACACCATTCTCATCCTTCACTTCTGACACTGAATGTGTAGGAACAATGGCTTTTTTCTATCCACATACTCAAAATCTCTGGGACTCTGTGCTGAAAAGCCTTTTTTCCAGGTTCATCTCAGCCCTCCCATCCCTGTGACCCAGGGCCCAGGTAGCCAAGAAAACCAGCAATCACTCATCAATAAATGACCACTCATTCAATCCTTATCGTCATGTATTGGATCCAGGTTACTGGGTCCTCACAGGCTAGATCCACCCTCCAACAGCTGCATCTCAGCTATCCAGTGGGCTGGTGCATCTTCCAGGCAAAGATGATTTGAGGCTTTAGGAGAATCTGAAGGGCTGGGGGCAGCCATGGTAACCTGGGTGCCAAAGTCTTTCAATTACTTTTTTTCAATGGTTCTCTCCACTTTTCTTTCTGTCTCTTTCCACATATGAACACCTCCTTCATCCTCTGATACAGGCCTCACTCTTATAAGGAACCTGTGATTCCATTGCAATTACACAGCTCATCCTAAATAATCTTCCCATGTCAAGATCCTTAATGAAATCCCACTTGCAAAGTCCCATGTGTTGCATAAGGTCACCCATTTACACGATCAAGGGGTTAGAATGTGGGCATCTCTGGGGACCAGTATTTCACCTGTCACATGGGGTTTGAACACCTGATGGAATCTGGGAGCCTGATGAGGAAGGGTGTCACCTCGGAGGAGCTGGGTCAAAGTGAACCAAGTAGCTGGAACAGGTGGGCATAGGAAGTTGGTGATTCCCAAGGGCACCACTTTGGCAGAAGACAGACAGTTGGGGACCCCTCTACCTCTCAGGTCTTGGATTTGTAGACAGAGACTGAGAGCCTCCCACCAGGAAAGGGCACTGTCTGCATATGAAGAGAAAGATACACCTTGCTAATGCAGTAAGAACAGGCCTAAAAGCAACTAACACTAATGAGAGGCTTTTGAACCTCAGAGAGGTGGACCCAAGTGATATCACTGGTTTCTTTTCGAGGGAAAATTTGAATTTTTTTTTTTCTTTAACTGCACTCTTTAGGGTCTCCCAGTTGGCTGTTATTAGTATAGACTGCTTTTCTAATGGGAAGTGAATTTTGCACTTAGCTGCTGAAGGGAATGATGACATTAGCAATGGGTACATGAGTGTAAGCAACAGCAGCGCGGGATCAGAGCCAGGATCTGAGAGATGCAGAGCTGGAAGGCAGGAGAGAGCTCTCTGGGAGCAAGCAGAGGGGAGCAAGAGTAATAAGCACTGAAAACAAGGATGGGCCCTGGGGACACTCAAAGGGACATTTTGAAGACTGGGCACTGACTGTGGCCTCACTCTGCTCCCCTCCATCCCATGCCATACCTCACTTCTTCTTTTCCCCCTCACTGAGCCCCACAGGCAGCCTCAGTTCCATTGACCACAGGCCCTTTGCACATGCCACACTTGCTACACAAAACTCCCTTTGGCCCACTCCTTGGGATATAAGTCATCCTCATTCCTCAGCTGTCATCTCAACTGTCGCATCCCCCCAGGGGTCCACATGTCCCCTGCCTAAGCCTCAGGCAACTAATATGGAAGCATCTAGAAGCCTCAAACCTTCATCACTGCTCTTCCTACAGCACTCCAAAAATACAAATAAACTATAAGCAATTCGGCAATAGAGGAGACTTTAAAGAGTTACTCAGTGTTTCGTTCACCACGAAGAAACATCTATGAAATCAAAGTTATCCCCTAAACCAGAGAAACAGGCTGTTACCACCAAAGTTCTGAGAGAAATGAGGAAGAAATGACCTGGAAGCAGATGGAGAAAACACCACAGGCCTGTGTTTCTAAGTGTTTTCTAAGTATCATTGTGACCAGGACCTTATAAGAAAAAGCAAATTCCTGATCATTTTCACATCACTCTTCTCTCAGATGCAAAGAGTAAAAGATGAGAGCAAGAGTCGGGGGTGGAAAGAGAGGGAGAGAGAGAAACAAAGTAATTTATAAATGAACTGCGCTGGCTGGAGGAAGTTGGAACTCCAACCCTGCCAACACATGATTCCCTCCTGTTGATTTCCCATCCCATCATCATCTCCCTCCAGGTAACCAACACCCTCCACCACAGAGGCCCTAAGAGATGGGGACACATGATTGTGATCAGATTTGGGCGACAGGGTGTCTAAAAAATGGCTCTATCAACCCAGACGTGCTGGACAAACTGACGTGAAAATTCACCGTGGTTTCAGAGGTTGCCTTCTAGTGTTAAGCTTTTCAAATCCCGACTAAGGTTGGAGACAATTTTATACTGAAAGGTGATAATAAGGAGGCTTAAATAAAAGAAACATGAAGGGCTACATCAAATCCAACATTTTTCCAAAACCATGTAAGAATACACTTACATAATAGTTTCAATGGGTAATCAATAACTTATATGGTTTTGACGAGTAATCAATAAAAACCAGATGATTATACAAATATATATAAAGAAGTAAGAAACCTCATGGTATGAAAACCAATAATATTATATATTTTGGGAAAAAAGTATACCAGAATAGAGAGACCCTTCCTGAAATGAGTACATTTTTTAAAAGGCAATTTACTTTATTTAAAGGTTAATATCTTTGGGTTTTCACTTTAAAGTCAGGAATTTAAAATATCTGCTCTCTTCACTCATATTTAAACCTGTCCTGGGTTTACTATCAAAGGTAATACAACAAAAATACAAATAAAATGTGAAGAGAACATATAAACACAGAAAATTGAAAAATATTTTAAAATCATGTGCAAATAATATGATTGTCTTCTTAGAAAGGTAAGAAATGAGAAAAAAATAGAAATTTAATAAGGGATCATAGCTCAGGATACAGTAAGGAAAAATATATTAAATCCTTTCTATGTTACAACAATAAACAGAAAGATAGTGGGCATAAAAATATATCCAGAGAAACAAAAAAAAAAAAAAGAAAAAAATTAGAACTGCATTAAAAGAAATCATCGGGGAAAGAGGTACGTCGAATATCAAGAAAAATCTCAATTTTGCAGGCATGTCGGCACTCTACAAGTCAACTCTTACTTGTAAACAATTCAAAAAAAAAAAAAGGTTTTATTTTTCCCAAAAGGGAAGGGAGCAATGAAAAAATGGTTCTGAGGTTCAAAGGAAAAAATGTCAACCGGGCGTGGTGGCTCACGTCTGTAATCCCAGCACTTTGGGAGGCTGAGACAGGTAGATCATGAGGTCAGGAGTTCGAGACCAGCCTGGCCAATATGGTGAAATCCTGTCTCCATTAAAAATACAAAAATTAGCTGGGTGTGGTGGTGGGCACCCGTAGTACCAGCTGCTCGGGAAGCTGAGGCAGGAGAATTGCTTGAACCCAGGAGGCAGAGGTTGCAATGAGTCGAGATCATGCCACTGCATTCCAGCCTGGGCGACAGAGCAAGATTCTGTCTCAAAAAAAAAAAAAGTCACCAAAATCAGAACGCTCAAATATAAGACACCATGAATAAAAATTTGAAGACTTGCCTGTCAAAAAAATACTGTTAAACTATCTAATGGCAAAAATAAGATGAAAAAGCATTTTCATAGTAAATGGCTGGCAATATTTAATGTCTATAAAAAAATGAAGAACACTTATAAAACAGTAGGGACATATCGGGAGATAAGAATAAAGGCAAAGTAACAAATACCTAAAAGAAGAAGTAGGCTGGGCACAGTGGCTCTTGCCTGCAATCCTAGCACTTTGGGAGGCCGAGGCGGGTAGATTGCCTGAGCTCAGGAGACCAGCCTGGGCAACCTGGTGAAACCCCGTCTCTACTAAATACAAAAAAAAAATTAGCTGGGCACGATGGTGTGCACCTACTGTAGTCCCAGCTACTTGGGAGGCTGAGGCAGGAGAACTGCTTGAACCTGGGAGGCAAAGGTTGCAGTGAGCCAAGATGGTGCCCCTGAACTCCAGCCTGGCGACAGAGCGAGACTCTGTCTCAAAAAAAAAAAAAAAGTAGTATATATGGCCAATTGATGTACTATTTTTTTTTTTTTTAATTACAGAAGTAAAGAACTGAAACTAGGCAAAGATTAATGTTCCATGTGATAGTACACGACAAAGGGTTTCTAGGTGATCACCAGCAGTAATGACGGTGGGAAGAAAGGGACATCTGCACATATCCCTGGCATCAAAATAAATTCATATAATTCTGGGGCAATTTCAGAACCAGGTCAAAAGCTATAGAAGTACTCGTACACATTGATCTAAACAATTTGCATTCTAGAAATTGATTCAAAGGAATAAAAACAAGTGCATAAAGTTGATTCAAATTGGCTTTGAAATCCGTAATTCTAAAATGTTAGAAGAAACATAACATGTTTGAAATTAAATACTGAAGTATATAATTATGTATGAAACAAATAAGAATATAAAATTGACAGTAAAAGTCATGTTAGAAAGACTTAAATGACATGAAAAAGTCATTAAGAAATATGAATATGCCAAAAATAACGTTACTAGCACATAACTATCAAAATGTCAACAGGATTTGGACACTATATTTTTCTGTGTTACAAGTTAAACAAGCGTGTAAACAAAAAAAAAAAATTCAGTAACTAATTATTCAAAAAGCACTCACTTCTCCACTGGGAATGCAAAGATCCCTTCCTTCATATCATGTCTATGTTTAAAACCTGGCATTCAACTTTTTAGAGGTGGAATCCAAAAAATCTCAGAATTTAAGATCCTATTTAAGATTTATGACTTATATCTTAAAATCTTAGAAGTAAAATCAGGACACTAAAAATGTAATCCAAATAAAAATCATATAGTTGAAAACTAGGTTTTTCGCCACTTCAACACTGGAATTTCCTTGTACAAGGAGTGAAGAGTGAGCACAGGTTTCACGTGAAATCTCCTCCCAGCTGACATGGACATCAGTGTCCTGTAAACAACATACAGATGACCCACAGGGTTACAGGCTCTTACCAGTGGAATCAGGCTGCTTGGGGTTTGGACTTGGCTTTGGTTTGGGTGCGTCAGGTGGTGCTGGCTCATCTGTTTGTAAGATGAGAGTTGCGATTATGAGTGCCTTGCAGTGAAGAAAATGAAACATCAATTTGCATACAGACGTTCACTAAACAGATAAAAACTGGACCTTGTTCTTTGTCATGGTGGGGATACCCATACAGTCTGCTGCCAATATCCTTCCAACATCTTCCAGCTACAGTACTTATCTTCAAGTATTTTCAATAAAACCTATCAGGCAGCTTTTCAGATCAGCTATAGAATTGGCAAGGTACTGTGTAAAACGAAAATACAGAAACCCTTGTTCAACTGTATTAAGAATTTCAAGATGACAACTACAGACTCATAAACCAATATGGCGCCCTTGTAAGCATGGGTCCTTGGGTGATCGAACAAGTCACCCACTCATGAAGCCTAACCTGGCCAGGGGAGTCACATTTGCCTTACATCATTCCAAAGACTGTAAGAATTTTAAAATAAAACTATGCATACTGGTAAAAAAAAAAAAAAAAAAAAAAAGAAAAAGAAAAAAAAAGAAAGAAAAAACAGTCCAACAACATCAAAAACAAACGACGACACACCTACCCTAATTTTCCACTGTGCAAACAGGTTTCATTGATCATTCACAAGAGATATGTTTTTTGGAAATGATAATAATTTGGTGGTAATAAGCAAGTCGGCAACAGAGGAGACTTTAAGGAGTTACTCACAGTTTCCTCTGTCATGTAAGGAATCTGCTAAGTCAAAGTCATCCCCTAAAGAAGGGAAACTGGCTGTTAACACCAAAGTTCTCAGAGAAATGAGGAAGAAATGATCTCGTAAACAGATGCAGAAAACGCCATAGCCCGACGTTCCTAAATACTTTTCTGGAAATCCCTCTAACCAGAATCTCAACAGGAAAAATGAATTCCTGATCATTTTCACATCACTCTCCCTTCTGATGAAAACAGCAAAAGACGAGAGCCAGAGAGAGAGAAATAAACTAATTTATAAACCAATTGTGCTGCCTGGACAGAGTTGGAATTCCAACTCTAACCTGCACATGGTTCTCTCCTGTTGATTTCCTGTCCAAATATCATCTCCCCCCAGGTAACCAACATCGTCCGCCAGGGAGGCCCTAAGAGGGGCTAGCGGGTGTCTAAAACGTGACTCTACCAACCCAGATGTGCCAGACAAACTGACGTGAAAACTCACCATGGTTTCAGAGGTTGCCTTCTAGTTTTAAGCTTTTCAAATCCCAACTAAAGTTGGCGAATTTTTTTTTTTTTTTTTGAGACGGAGTCTTGCTCTGTCCCCCAGGCTGGAGGGCAGTGTTGCGATCTCGGCTCACTACAACCTCCTCCTCCCCCAGGTTCAAGAGATTCTCCTGCCTCAGTCTCCTGAGTAGCTGGGACTACAGGTGCCCACCACCACACCCAGCTAATTTTTGTATTTTTAGTAGAGATGGGGTTTCACCATATTGGCCAAGCTGATCTCGAACTCCTGACCTTGTGATCCACCCGCCTCAGCCTCCCAAAGTGCTGGGATTACAAGGGTGAGCCACTGTGCCCAGCCAGGTTGGGGAAATTTTTATACTGAAAGGGGATAACAAGGAAATGTAAATAAAAGAAACATGAGGAGCTACATCAAATCCAACATTTTTCCAAAACCATGTAACAGTACATGAGTAATCAATAAAAATCAAATAAGTAGTCAAACATATTGCATATAAATAATATATTTCATGGTATGAGAAACTATATTATTATATGTTTAGGAAGAAAAGTATACTAGAGTAGAAAGAGGCTTTTTGAAGTGATTTATTTTATTTAAAGGTGAATCTCCTTGGGTTTTTGCCCTAAAGTCTGAAATAAAAGCTGTTTACTACACTTACAATTCTACATATGAAAAGCTGTCCTGGGTTTATCTAGCAAAGACAGTACAACCAAATTACAAATAAACTGTAAACAAAATGTACAAATATAAAAAAGAGGAAATTAAAAAAAATAATTTGCAAGCAATTTGTGGATCGTAAAGAAAAATATACAAAATCCTTTGTATATTATAGAAACAAACAGAAAAATAGTGGACATAGAAATAGATTCAGAGAAACAAAAAACAATTGAGAAATCCATTGACAGAAATCATCAGGAAAAACAGATGCATCAAATCTCAAGGAAAAAGCTCAACTTTGAAAATGTTTCCCAACTTCTTTGATCAACTTATGTTTGAAGACAATGCAAATGAAATTAAAAAGACGGTTTTACTTTTCCCAGATGGGAGACACGATGGCAAAATTATTCTCCATCAAAAAAAATTTAAAAACCAGAAAACCAACACAAACTTAAGACACCATTAAAAAAAATAGGTCTTGCTTGTGAAACATTCCTGTGAAAAATATTAAAAGGCAAAAATACATAGCAAAAACATTTTCATAGTGAGTGGCTAATAATCTTTAATATCCATAAATAACTGAAGAAGACTTATAAATCAGTAGGTACATATGATAATTTAAGAATAAAGGGTATAACATCCAATACACAAAAGAAGTATCCATGGCTAACTGGAATGCACTATTTTTTTTTTTAATTTCAGAATTAGAGATGTGAAACTAAGACAAGTTTGATACAATCCTTACACTATCTGACAAAGGTTTTGTAGGTGATAACCAGTAGAGATGGTGTGACGATAGGGACATCTGCACACACCATCGTCAAAATAAACTGGGACAATTCTGGGGCAAATGGCGAACCAGGTCAAAAACTAGAAAAGGACTCATCTACATTGATCTAGACAATTTGAATACCAGAAATCTCTTCAAAAAAAAAAAGCAGATGAAGTTGACTCAAATTTGCCTTGTAATTCCTAACTCTAAAAAGTCAGAAGACACAATAGTTTAGACATTAGGGATTAGTTAAATAAATTAATGTATTATATATCTATATAGAAGAGTATATAATTGACAGTAAATGTCATATGATATAAATGATAAAATGACATGAGCAAATGTTCAGTGACTATTAATAACTATAAAATAGGCCGGGTGCAGTGGCTCATGCCTGTAATCCCAGAATTCTGGGAGGCCGAGGTGGGCAGATCACCTGAGGTCAGGAGTTTGAGACCAGCTTGGCCAGCGTGGTGAAACCCCACCTGTACTACAAATACACACAAAAAAATTAGCTGGGCATGGTGGTGCATGCCTGTAATCCCAGTTACTCAGGAGGCTGAGGCAGGAGAATTGCTCGAACCCAGGAGGCAGAGGTTGCAGTGAGCTGAGATCGTGCCACTGCACTCCCACCTGGGTGACAGAGCGAGACTCCATCTCAAATAATAATAATAATAATAATAATAATGTTACAGTGCAGTATGAACAAAAGACTGGCTTTATTACTTAACATTTGCTTCATTTAAACTGATATATAAAATATAAGTGCAAATAACCATCAAAATGCCAAGAGCGCAGGCACATTATTTATGATTCTGTGTTAAAAATTAAAAACAAAAACAAAACTAAAACCCTGAATGTTTCACAACAATTCACTTCAAAAACCAGTTGCTAGTCAGATTACCCTGAGAATGCTCTCATGTGTCAAAATAGCTGATACAAATATTCAAGAGCAAAAACATTGAAAACACCCAAGTTTCTCTACAGGGAATGCACAGGCCATTTTCTCTATACCAAGTTCATATGAAAATCTTGTGCTCAGTGTTTTAGAAGTTCCATACAATCTTGGAAGTAAAATCAGCAAACTAAAAATAAAATGAAGTCAAATATCTATTTCAGAAAACTGTGTACTTCCCTCCCTGCCCGATGGAATAACTCTGTACAGAGTTAATAGCAAGCACATGCTCATCTGAAAGCCTCTCATCCAGCTGACGTGGATGCCACTCTACTATGGACAATATACAGACAACCCATAGAGTGAGAAGCACTTACCAATGAATCCAGGTTGCTTAGGGTTTGCATTTGGCTTCGGCTTGGGTGAATTAGGAGGTGCTGGGTCATCTCTTTGTGACAATGAGAGTTGCAATTGTGACTGTCTTAGAGTAAAGAAAATGCAACATCAATTTGCATAGAGATGGCTGACAGATCAGGTAAAAGTTGGAGCTTGCTGCTTGTCATGGCAGGGATAACCATACACACAGCCTCCTGCCAACTTTCTTCCATCACTTCCAGCTACATTGTTTAACATCAAATTAAACTAAAGCAGCTGTCTAGCCCAGTGACAGAATTGGCAAGGTCCTGTGCAAAACAAAAATGTGGGACCCTCATCCCAACTGTATGAAGAAGAGCAACATGGTAACTACAGACCAGTAAACCAATATAGCACCTTTGTAAGCACAGCTCCCTGGGTGACTTCACAAGTCGCATGCCTGTGCGCCTCACATGGCCAAGAGAGTCACATTTGCCTTACATCATTCCAAAGACTAAACAAAAGCAAGTGAACTGGCAAAAAAAAAAAAAAAAAAAAAAAAAAGTCCAACAACATCAAAAACAGACAACAACATCACACTTACTCCCTAAGTTTCTATGGTGCAAACAAGTTCCATTGATCATTCTCAAGAGGTAAGTCTCTTGCAAATGATAATAATTGAGTGATAACAAGCAAGTCAGCAACAGCGGAGACTTTAAAGAGCTACTCACGATTTCCTCCACCATAAAAGGCATCTGCGAAGTCCAAGTCAGCCCCTACAAAAAGGAAACGGGCTATTAACACCAAAGTTCTCAGAAATGAGGAAGGAATGAGCTCATAAACAGAGAAATCACCAGAGCCCCATGTGACTAAATACTTTTCTGAATATGACTCTCACCAGGATCTCATTAGAAAAAGCAAATTCCTGACCATTTTCACATCACTCTTCTCTCACATGAACAGATTAGAGATCAGAAGGTCGGGGTGTGGGGCTGGGGGGAAGAGAGAAAGAGAAAGAGAAAAAAGAGATAGACACAAAGAGAGAAAGAAATTCATAAATCAATTCTGCTCCCGGACTGAGTAGGAACTCCAACTTTGCCCGCACTGTTTGCTCCTGTTTATTCCCATCCCATCATCATCTCGTTCGACACCCCCAACGCCTTCTGTGAGGGAGACCCGAAGAGGTGAGGAAGAATGACTGTGATCAGATTTGGGCTAGAGAGCGTCTAAAAAGTGGGTCTACCCACCAGGTATGTTCTTGATCATTTCAGAGGCTGCCTTCCAGTTCTAAGCTTTTCAAATTCTAATTAAGGTAGAGCAACTGTTTTTGTTTTGTTTTGAGACAGGGTCTTCCTCCGTCACCCAGGTTGGAGTGCAGTGGTCTGACCACAGCTCACTGCAGGATCCGCCTCCTGGCTTCAAGCAATCCTCCTGCCTCAGCCTCCCAAGCAGGTGGGACAGGAGGTATGTGCCACCACGCCTGCTAATTTTTTATTTCATTTTAGAGAGGGGGTCTTGCTATGTTGCCCAGGCCGGTCTTGAACTCCTGGGCTTGAAAGATCCTCCCATCTTAGCCTCTCAGAGTGCTGGGATTATATGTGTGAACCTCTATTCCTGGCCATCAGGAGCTTTTTACATGGGGAAGGGGAAAAAAGGAGGCTTAAATGAAGGAAACATGAGGGGCTACTTTGAATCCAACACTTTTCAACACCATGTAACAACAGTACATTAGTAATCACTAAAAAACTGATGATTTTTCCAATATATTGTGTATAAAGAAAGAAGAAGTCTCACGGGATGAGAACCTATATATTATATGTTTAGAAAATAAAGTATACTAGAATAGAGAGATCTTCTTGAAATGAATATCTGGTTTTGCAAAGACAATTTATTTTATTTAAAGGTGAACCTCTTTAGGTTTTTGCCTTGAAATCAGGAATAAAAAAATGTCTCCTCTCTTCACTCATACTTAAAGCCATCATGTGTTCTCCAGCAAAGCCAATTCAATAAAAATACGAATGCACGCTGAAGACAACGAAAAAACACAGAAAAGCAGACAATTTTTAAAAATCACTTACAAATCATATGTCAGTCTTCTTAGAAATACAAGAAATGGAGAGAGAACAATTGGAGTTCATAAGGTTCATCATTCAGTGGAGAGTAAGAGAGAATGCACAAAAATGCTGCTATAGTTCAGAAATAGAGAGAAAAACAGCACACATAAAAATGTATTCAGCAAAACAAATCAATACTGACGGGAAAACACCTTAGAAATCCATTTAAAGAAATCACCAGGAGAAAAAGGCACACAGAAGAATTTGAGTCCCAATGAAAATGCTCGGTTTTACAAATATTTTAGCATTCTATAAATCAATTCATAGTTGTAAGTAATTCAAAAGAAAAGAAAAAGATGGTTTTCTTTTTCCCAAGAGGGAAGAGAGACAGTGATAAAATGGTTCTGAAGTTAAAAGGAAAAACATGGTACACAAAGGTGGAAACTCACACCAATCTAAGACAACATAAAAAAGAAAAATTCGAGTCTTGCTTGTAAATGGTTCTGTTCAAAATGTTTTCAGAGGCAACAATAAAGTGGAAACACATTTTCATAATATACTGGGCAATGTTAATTGTCTATAAGTAATTCAAAAATGACTAGAAATCAGGGCGGACATACTAGAACAGAAGAATAAAAGCCACACTATGCCATACACAGAAGAAGTGTCCACGGCCCACTGATGCATTGTTTTTGTTTCCAGTTTCAGAATTAAAGACATGAAACTGAGACAAGGTTAGCATGACATTTTGCACTATTGGACAAAGATGTTTTGGTGAACACCACTATCGGAGATGGTGTGAGGAAAGGGTCATCTGCGCACCCCGCTGCCATCAAAATAAATTGGTGCAATTCTGAGGCAATTTCAAAACCATGTCAGAAGCTACCAATGTACTCACAAACATTGATCTAAACAACTTGCACTTTAGAAACATATCTTCAAACATAAAGGAAAGTGCATGAAGGGCAGTCACATTTGCTTTGTAATTTATAATTCCAAAACATCAGAAGAAACATAACTTCAGAATTAGGGATTAAAGAAACCAAAGTATGTAATTAAGTATGTAGTATAATTGTAGTATAATAATGTAAAGTCATATGATACAAATGATTAAATGACACAAGAAAATGTTCAAGGAATATTCTTATGCCAATAATAACATTACCAGCAAAAAACCATAAAAATGTCAACAGGATTTAGACCATCTTGATAATGTTCTGTGTTAAAAATTAAACAAACATGTAAAGAAAAACACTCAGTAAAAATCTAATTATTCAAAACAAGTTGGCTTCCCCAAAGGAAACACAGAGATGGTTTTCCCCATAGCAAGTCTACATCTAAAAGCTCTTATTCAGTTATCTGGAAGTTCCGTTTATCTTTGAAGTGACATCAAGAAAAGAAAAATAAAATCCAAACCGAAAACTATTTTTGAAATCTAGGTTTTCCACTACTTGAGCACTGCAATCACCTTGTAATTCAACAGCAGGAACAGGCTCACCTGAAATCTCCTCTTCTCAGATGACATGAACATCACTGCCGGGTAAACGACATAGAGACCACCCGGAGGGTTAGAGGCTCTTATCAGTGAAACCAGGTCGGTTGGGGCTTGGATCTGGCTTTGGTTTGGGGGATCAGGCGGTGCTGGGTCACCTGTTTGTAAAACATGAGAGTTGCGATCATCAGTGCCTTGCAGTCAAAAAAAAAAATGAAAAATCAATTTCCATAGCGACCAGAAAAATGAAAAATCAATTTCGATAGCGACCAGAAAAGAAAATGAAAAATCAATTTCGATAGTGACCAGAAAAGAAAATGAAAAATCAATTTCAATAGCAACCACAAAAGAAAATGAAAAATCAATTTCCATAGTGGCCAGAAAAGCAAATGAAAAATCAATTTGCATAGAGACTGTTCACTAAACAGGTAAAAAGTGGCCCTTGTTTTTGTCATGGTGGGGATGTCCATACACACAGCCTCTTGCCAATTCCCTTCCATCATCTTCCAGCTACAGGATTTAAGTATTTTCAAGTATTTTCAAAGAAAACTAAGCCAGGTGTCCAGACCACCTCCAGAATTTTAAAGGTCCTGTGCAAAATGAAAACGCAAGACTCACTGTTCCCATTTTATGAAGAATTTCGAGATGGCAGCTACAGAGTAATACACCAATATAGTGCCCTTGTATGCACAGGTCCCTGTGTGCACAGGTCACATGCCCATGAAGTCTGACCCGGCCAGGGAAGTGACATTTGCCTTATATCATTCCAGAAACTGTAACAATTTTAAAATAAAAGCCAGCATACTGGTGGAAAAAAGAATCCAACAACAACAAGAATAAATCACAACAAGGCAAATATTTCCAATATTTCCACTGTATAAACCCAATCCATGGTCATGCAAAAGAGATAAGTCTTTTGGAAATGACAGTAATTTGGTGACAGTAAGCAAGTCGGTAACCAGACTTAAAAAGAGAGGCCGGGCGCGGTGGCTCAAGCCTGTAATCCCAGCACTTTGGGAGGCCGAGACGGGCGGATCACGAGGTCAGGAGATCGAGACCATCCTGGCTAACATGGTGAAACCCCGTCTCTACTACAAAATACAAAAAAACTAGCCGGGCGAGGTGGCAGGTGCCTGTAGTCCCAGCTACTCGGGAGGCTGAGGCAGGAGAATGGCATAAACCTGGGAGACAGAGCTTGCAGTGAGCTGAGATCCGGCCACTGTACTCCAGCCTGGGTGACAGAGTGAGACTCCGTCTCAAAAAAAAAAAAAAAAAAAAAAAAAAGAGTTACTCACGGTTTCCTCCACCACCAAAGGCATCTGCTAAGTCAAAGTCAGCCCCTAAAGGAGGGAAACAGTCTGTTACTTCTCAAGTTCTGAGGAAGGAATGACTTCAGAAACAGATGGAGAAGTCACCAGAGACCCACATGACTAAAGACTTTCTGAATATCACACTGACCAGGATGTCATTTGAAAAAGTAAATTCCTGACCATTTTCACATCATTCTTCCTTCAGATGACAAGAGTAAGAGATGAGAGCAAGAGAGAGAGGGAGAGAGAAATAATGTCCTTTGTAAATCAACTGTGCTGCCTGGACCCAACTGGGACTCAGAATCTACCTGCACACAACTCTCTCTGATTGATTCCCCATTATCTCCTCCCAGGTCCGCAACACCTGACCTGGTAAGCGGACCGTAAGAGGTAGGGCAGGTGACTGTGATCTCATCTGATCTGTGACTGACAGATTCTGATCTGTGTCTGAAAAGTGGCTCTACCCACCCAGTTGGGCTCCATAAACTAATGTGACATTCATGCTAGTTTCAAAGCCAGCCTTCTAGGTTTCTTTGTTTTGTTTTTGTATTTTTTTTTTTTTTTTTTTTGAGATGGAGTTTTGCTCTTTTGCCCAGGCTAGAGTGCAGTGGTGCAATCTCAGCTCACTGCAACCTCCGCCTCCCGGGTTCAAGCCATTCTCCTGCCTCAGCCTCCCAAGTAGCTGGGATTACAGGCGCACGCCACCACACCTGGATAATTTTTGTATTTTTAGCAGAGGCGGGGTTTCTCCATGTTGGTCAGGCTGATCTTGAACTCCTGACCTCAAGTGATCCAGCCGCCTCAGCCTCCTAAGGTGCTGGGATTACAGGCGTGAGCCACCTTACCCGGCCCAGCCTTCTAGTTCTAAGCTTTTCAAATCCCAATTAAGGTCGAGGCACATTTTATATTGGGAGTGATCAAGGAGGCTCAAATGAAAGAAACATGAGGGGCTACATCAAAATGAATCTTTTTTTTCAAAACCATATGAAAATACACAAGTAATGAATAAAAAGCACATGATTTTTCACATATATTGTATAGAAAGGAATAAGAAATCTCATAGCATAAGAACGTATGTGTTCAGGAAAAAAGCATACTAGAAGAGAGAGACACTTCTTGAAATGATTTATTTTATTTAAAGGTGAATCTCTTTGGGGTTTTGCCCTAATGTCTGGAAAAAAGCTGTCTACCGTATTTACAACTCCATGTATTAAAAGTTGTCCTGAGTTTTCTAGCAAAGGCAATAGAACTGAATTACAAATAAACTGTAAAGAGAACATATAAATCCAGGAACGGGGAAAATTTTTAAAACCCATTACCAAATAATATGACAGACTTCTTAGAAAAGGTCAGAAATGACGAGAAAAAAATTGGATTTTAACAAAGGGTCATCATTTCATAGATAGTAAAAAAATACATACACAATCGTTTCTACGTGACAGAAATAAACAGAAAAATAGTGGACACGAAAATGGATTCAGAGTAACAAAAACAAGGAAAAAACACTTTAGAAACCCATTGACGGAAACAAGAGAAAGAGACAAATCTAATCTCAAAGAAAAAGCTCAGGCCAGGCGCAGTGGCTCACACCTGTAATCCCAGCACTTTGAGAGGCTGAGGTGGGCAGATCACCTGAGGTCAGGGGTTCAAGACCAGCCTGGCTAACATGGCGAAATCTCGTCTCTACTCAAAATACAAGAATTTGCCTAGCATTGTGGTGCATGTCTGTAATCCTAGCTACTTGGGAGGCTGAGGCACAAGAATCGCTTGAACCCAGGAAGTGGAGGCTGCAGTGAGCCAAGATCACGCCACTTGAGGGTCTGTCTCAAAAAACAAAACAAAACAAAAAAAAGAAAAAGCTCAACATTGAAAACGCATTACCATTCCTTGAATCAACCTATGATTATAAACAATTCAAACGAAATTAAAAAGAAGGTTTTACTTCTCCCAAGAGAAGAGACAACAGCAAAATGATTCCCAATTTAAATGGAAAAGAAAAAGTTACATGAAGCAGGATACCCACACAAACGTAAGACACCATTAAAAAAAATAAACATACTGCTTGTAAAACATTCCTGTTAAAAATATTCAAAGGCAAAAATAAAGTGCAAAACCATTTTCATAATAAGTGGCTGGTAATCTTTTATATCGATAAATCACTGAAGAAGGCTTATACATCAGTAGGTAGCGAGGCCGAGACAGGCGGAACAAATGAGGTCAGGAGTTGGAGACCAGCCTGGCCAACATGGTGAAACCCCGTTTCTACTAACAATACAAAACTGAGCCGGGCCTGGTGGCGGGCACCATGAATTGAAGGATAAAGGCCAAAGCATCCAATACACACAAGAAGCAGTCTCCATGGCCCATTGGGATGCATTATGCTTTGTACATTTCAGAACGAGAGATGTGAAACTAAGACTAGTGTGATATAATAATGACACTATTCGACAAAGGTTTTGTAGGTGATCATTGCTACTGGAAAAGGTTTGAAGACACAGACATTTGCAGATACCCTGGTATCAAATCAAACTGGTGCGATTCTGGGGCAAGCAAACAACCAGGTTAAAAGCTATAAAAGTAGTCATATGCATTGATCTAGACAATCTGAATACCAGAAATCTCTTCAAAGGAATGAAAAAGAATAGATAAAGTTGACTCAAATTGGCTTTGTAATTCATAATTCTAAAATGTCAGAGGACACGATGTTTTCAACGTTAGGGATTAAAGAAATTAATGTATTTTATTATATACTTAGATAGAATAGTATTTGTCAGTAAATGTCATATGATAGAAATGAGAAAACGACATGAGAAAACGTGAATAAATATTCTTATTAATAAGTATAAAATAATGTTACAATAAACAACATAGAGACCACCCGTAGGGTTAGAGGCTCTTACCAGTGAAACCAGGTCAGTTGGGGTTTGGATCTGGCTTTGGTTTGGGGGGATCAAGGGGTGCTGGGTCACCTGTTTATAAGACATGAGAGTTGCGATCATCAGTGCCTGTAGTCAAGAAAATGAAAAATCAATTGCCACAGCGACCAGAAAATGAAAAATCAATTTCAATAGCGACCAGAAAAGAAAATGAAAAATAAATTTTGATAGCAACCAGAAAATGAAAAACCAATTTCGATAGCGACCAGAAAAGCAAATGAAATATCAATTTGCATAGAGACTGTTCACTAAACAGGTAAAAATGGACCCCTGTTTTTGTCATGGTGGGGATGCCCATACTCGTAGCCTCCTGCCAATTCCCTTCTGTCATCTTCCAGCTACAGGATTTAACTTCAAGTATTTTCAAAGAAAACTAAATCAGGCGTCCAGACCACCTCCAGAATTTGGGAGGTCCTGTGCAAAATGAGAATGTGCGACCCATTGTTCCAGCTTTATGAAGAACTTGAAGATGGCAGCAATACAGCAATAAACCGTGGCACCCTTGTGAGCACAGGTCCCTGTGTGACTGCACAGGTCATATGCCCATGAGGCCTGACCTGGTCAGGGGAGTCACATTTGCCTTACATTGTTCCAAAGACTGTAACCATTTTAAAATAAGCCAGCATACTGGCTGGGCGTGATGGCTCGCATCTATAATCCCAGCACTTTGGGAGGCCAAGGTGAGTGCACAGCTTGAGTTTAGGAGTTTGAGACCAGCCTGGTCCACCTGGCAAAACCCAGCCCTTACCAAAAGACAAAAATTAGCCGGGCATGGTAGTGGGCGCCTGTAATCCCAGCTGCTGGGGAGGCTGAGGCCTGAGAATCGCTTAAGCCCAGGAGGCGGAGGTTGCAGTGAGCTGAGATCGCACCACTGCACTCCAGCCTGGGCCACAGAGTTAGACTCTGAAACTACACTTTAAAAAAAAAAAAAAGCCAGCATACCGGTAAAAAAATAATAATAATAATCAAAAATGCAACAACAAAAATAAACAACACATGTACTTCCTCTGTTTCCACTGTCCAAACTCAATTCATTTATCATGCAAAAGAGATGTCTCGAAAATGATAATAATTCGATGATAATCAGCAAAGCCAGCAACAGAGGAGACTTTAAAAACTTCCTCACTGTTTCCTCCATCACGAAAGGCATCTGCTAACTCAAATCAGCCCCTAAAGGAGGGAAATCAGCTGTTAATACCAACGTTCTAAGGAATGAGGAAGGAATGACCCCAAAACAGGCGGAGAACACACCACGGCCCCACATTTCTAACCACTTCAGAAAAAGTGAATTCCTATTTTCACATCACTCTTCCCTCAGGTGAAAACAGTAAAAGATGAGCATGAGACAGAAAAAGAGGGAGTAAGAGAGAGAGAGACAGACATAGAGAGACGGAGAGAGAGAGAGGGGATGAGAGAGAGGCGGGAGAGAGAGAAGAGAGAGGAGAGAGAGAGAAGAGAGAGGAGAGAGAGAATAGAGGGGAGAAAGACACAGGAGAGAGAGAGCGGAGAGAGGAGACGAGAGAGAGGAGAGGGAGGAAAGAGGAGAGAGGAGAGAAGAAAGAGAGGAGAGAGATGAGAGAGAAAGGAGAGAGAGAAGAGGGGAGAGGAGAGAGAGGGGAGAGAGGGAGAGAGGAGAGAGATAGGTGAGAGAAAGGAGGAGAGAGATGAGAAGGAAAGAGGAGAGAGAAAAGAGAGAGAAAGGAGAGAGAGGAGAAAGGAAAGAGGAGAGGAGAGGAGAGTGAGGAGAGAGAGGAGAGAGAGAGAGGAGAAAGAGGAGAGAAGAGAGAGGAGAGTGAGGAGAGAGAGATGAGAGAGAAAGAAGAGAGAGAAGGAAGTAGAGAGAGGGGAGAGAGAGAGAGGAGGGGGGAGACAGAGAGGAGAGAGAGGAGAGAGAGGGAAGGGGGAAAGAGAGGAGAGAGAGAAGAGAGGGGGAGAGAGAGAGAGGAGAGAGGGAGAGAGAGAGGAGAGGGGGAGAGAGAGAGGAGAGGGGGAGAGAGAGAGGAGAGGGGGAGAGAGGAGAGGGGGGGGGGGAGAGAGACTAGAGAGGGGGGAGAGAGGAGAGAGGGGGAGACAGAGAGAGGAGAGGGGGAGAGAGAGTAGAGAGGGAGGAGAGAGGAGAGAGAGGGGGAGACAGAGAGAGGAGAGAGGGAAGAGAGAGGAGAAAGAGAAGAGAGACGGGGAGAGGAGAGAGAGAGAGGAAAGAGAAGAGAGGAGAGAGAATAGAGAGCGAGAAAGGAGAGAGAGCACGAGAGAGGAGAGAGAGAAAAAATGTATTAAATCAATTGTGCCACCAGTACCAGGTTGGAATTCCAACTCTCCCTGCACACAAGTCCCTCCTGCTGATTCCTCATCCCACCATCCTCTCCTCCCACGTCCCCAACAGCTTTTTTGAGGGAGACCCTAAGAGGTGGAGACAGATGACTGTCATCACATTTAGGCTAGAGGGTGTCCAAGAAGTGGCTTTCCCAACCCAGCTATGCCCCACAAACTGATGTGACAATTTACCATGATGTCAGAGGGGCCATCTAGTTTCAAGCTTTTCAAATCCCAACTACAGTTGAGGCACTTTTCAATTGGGAAGGGCGAATAAGGAGGCTTCCATGAAGGAAACTCGAGGGGCTACACAGAAACCAACACTCCTGCAAATCATCGTTATTGATGCAAGTATGGTGGTCCCTGTCGCCCTATCGCCTGTCTGCCTGTTACATGCCTTTCTTCTCCAGGAAACAGAATTCTTAGGCCACCAGAACTCCCTTGGATATATTTTCCTGACCCCAAGCACACCGTAGGTGCAAAGGAAGGAAGGAATGCATGAAGGATGAAGAAATGAATTTGCAGAGAGACAAGAGAAAAACCCTTTCTGCAGGTGGCTTGGGAACAAATGCAGCCGATAAAACCCTACAGAGCCATCATGTCTACGGTGGTAGCCTGCCAGGAAGAAGGAAGGACAGTTAAGAAGAAAAGAGAAAATACCCAGTAGCGGGATTGCTGGGTCAAATGGTAGTTGTACTCTCAGTTCTTTAAGGAACTTCCATACTGTTTTCCATAGTGGAAAAGAAGTCATCCTATGAAAAAAATACCTGCACACGCATTTTAAAAGCAGCACAATTTGCAATTGCAAAAATGTGGAACCCACCAAAATGCTCATCAATCAACAAGTGGGTAAAGAAACTGTGGTATGTATATGCAAAGGAATACTACTCAGCCATGAAAAGGAATGTCATTCGCAGCGACCTGGATGGGATTGGAGTCTATTATGCTAAGTGAAGTAAGTCAGGAATGAAAAACCAAACATCGTGTGTTCTCACTCACATGTGGGAGCTAAGCTGTGAGGATGCAAAGGCATAAGAATGACACAATGGACTTTGGGGAATCACGGGGAAAGGGTGGGAAGGAGGTGAGGAATAAAAGACTACCAATAGTGTGCCGTGTATACCGCTCGGGTGATGGGTGCACCAAAATCTCACAAATCATCACCAAAGACCTTCCTCATGTAACCACACACCATGTGTTCCCCAATAACCTATGGAAATAAAAAAATTAATTTAAAAAAATCTGGGAGGCCAAGGCAGGTGGATCAGTTGAGGTCAGCAGTTCAAGACCAGCCTGGCCAACATGGTGAAACCCTGTCTCTACTAAAAATACAAAAATTAGCCGGGCGTGGTGGTGGGCACCTTTAATCCCAGCTACTTGGGAGGCTGAGGCAGGAGAATCCCTGGAACCCAGGAGGTGTAGAGTGCAGTGAGCCCAGATTGCGCCACTGCACTCCAGTCTGGGCAACGGAGCAAGACTCTGTCTCAAAATAAATAAATTAAATAAATAAAAAATAAAGAAAACGGAAAAACATGAAGCCCTGTTCGGAACCTCCCCTGCAGGCTGCCAGCTCCTCTAAGGTTCCCCCTATGGAGCAGGCCTCACTGTCTCTAATCTCTACCAATTGAAAGCACAATTTCTAGGATGCCCAGGGCACATTTTTTGAAATGTGGAAAGCCATTAGCAATTCCTCCTTAAACATAGAGGGCCGGACTCCTAAGAGATGCTCTAGGCTGAGTTACATACTATTAAGAAGAAATTTTGCTGAGCAAACCCGGCCTCCTCTGTCTTCCCCAGAGCCGGGCATGCAGGCTTTTAATCCTAAATATATTCAGCCCTGGTAAGTGTGGGTGGAGGATTACCCAGATGCCGAGGCAAGAAACTGAAGGCACAAACTGTTTCAGTGTAATAAAGAAAACGGTTAGAATAAGAATAGTTGTAATATAAATTAGACATAGAGATGATCATGGACATTATCAATCACTAGTATAAATATTACTAATCATTAGCTTTTAATATTACTCTTTGTTGTATTACTCATATAACCAAGGAATAACCGGGGGGTATAGGGTCAGGTGCTGAAGGGACATTGTGACAAGTGACCTAGAAGGCAAGAGGTGAGCCCTCTATCACACCCGCATAAGGGTCGCTTGAGGGTTCCTTGGTCAAGCGGTAATGCCAGTGCCTAGGAAGGCACCCGTTACTTAGCAGACCACGAAAAGGAGTCTCCTTTCCTTTAGGAGCCAGGGAACACTGCTCCACCAGCTTCTTGTGGAAGGCTGGATATGATCCAGGCCTGCCCGCAGTCATCGGCCTAAGCCCCCTCCTGTGGTGCTGTGCTTCAACGCTCCTTGTCCACTTTCACGTTCCTCCCATACTCCAGGTTCCTCTTTAAAGTTCTTAGAAGATAGTGGTAGAAGAAATAGTGAAAGTCTTAAAGTCTTTGATCTTTATGATAAGTGTATAGAAGAAAACGTTGACGTATGCTGCCTTCCCTCTCTGCTACTTGACCTTATCAATCACTTGGATGACTCACCCTCCTCACCCTGCCCCCTTGTCTTGTATACAACAAATTATCAGCGCCCAACCATTCAGGGCCGCTACCACTACCGGTCTCGGTGTCTTGGTGGTAGTGGTTCCCTGGGCCCAGCTGTTTTCTCTTTATCTATGTGTCTTTTGTCTTTATTTCTTATGATCTCTCGTCTCCACACACGGGGGAACACCCGCCAAGCCCTGTAGGGCTGGACCCTACAGGTAAGGCCAGTCCAGACACGACACTGCCTGCAAGCCGGTCTACTTAAAAGCCTGACTAGGCTGGCGTGGTGGCTCACCCCTGTAATCCCAACACTTTGGGAGGCCGAGGCAGGAGGATCACCAGAGGTCAGGAGTTCAAGACCAGCCTGGCCAACATGGTGAAACCCCATCTCTACTAAAAACACAAAAATTAGCCAGATATGGTGGTGGGTGCTTGTAATCCCAGCTACTCAGGAGGCTGAAGCAGGAGTATTGCTTGAACCCGGGAGAAGGAGGTTGCAGTGAGCTGAGATTGCACCACTGCACTCCAGCCTAGGCGACAGAGCTAGACTCTGTCTCAAAAAAAAAAACCTGACTATATTAAGGACCAAAAATGCACCAGGGAGTGGAAAAAGGAATTTATAACACAGGACAGCCAGCAGGTTCCCCTGTTTTATTTTAAAAGGTTGGGGATAGAAAAATGTTGTTAAAGAGTATAATTGAATTGCTCGCTACGCAAAGGATAAACGCGTGAGGGGATGAATACTGCATTCTCCATGATGTGATTATTGCTTATTGCAAGCCTGTATCAAAATATCTCATAGACTCATAAATATATACACCAACTATGTACCTACAAAAATAAAAAATAAAGAAAAACACTGTTAAGGTAACAGTGTCGGGGATGGCAGGGGAGCCTTCCTTCCCGGTATTTTTTCTGTTTTCCGAATTCTCCTCTGGCACACACGGACAATCTGGTAGGGGCACATTTCTACCCCCACGTGTCGCTTTTCACAGGGACCTGTCGCACAGCGCACGGGCTTAAATTCCTGGAGCCTGTATCCGCTAATTTTTTTTTTGTTTGTTTTCAGACAGAGTGTCACTCTGTCGACCAGGCTGTAGTGCAGTGGTCCCATCTCGGCTCACTGCAGCCTCCGCCTCCTGGGTTCAAACGATTCTCGTGCCTTAGCCTCCCAAGTAGCTGGGATTACAGATGTGCACCATCACACCCAGCTAATTTTTGTATTTTTAGTAGAGATGGGGTTTCACCATGTTGGCCAGGCTGGTCTCGAATTCCCGACCTCAAGTGATCCTCCCGCCTCGGCTTCCCAAAGTTCTGGAATTACAAGCGTGAGCCACCGCGCCCGGCCCGCAAAGTATTTTTGAACGTTTTCAGGAGTGAACATTTTTTCTAACTTTCCTTCCCCTCCCCCACCCCGGGTCTCAGGCTCCCAGCAATTCCAAATTTAGGCCCGGGATGCAGGGCGTGGCTCCGGGAGGCTGCTCCAGGGAGACCTCCCCAATTGCCCTAACCAAGACCCAGGTCCCAGAATCCTGGGGGGCGGTGGGGAGATAACAGGGGACGTGAGGGGCTCATGCAAAGGGGCAGAGATCCCTAAGAACGTCACCAGGGTTGGGGTGAATCGGATGCCACCTCTTCCCCAGGTCCCTCTAAATTTAAGAGCTTGCGATTCTGAAAAGTGTAGAAGGAAAATTAAAACTTGGAACCCCAGTTCACTCTGCCAAAATAATGATGATAATAATAATAATAATAATAATAATAATAAAAAATAAAGCTGGAAGCTGAATTAGGCAAAAAGCTGTCTTTCCTTCTGTTCCCAAGCAGATAGATGCAGAGAAAGAATGCAACAACTCTGTTGACCTTATCTTAGTAAAGTGCCAATTTAGTGAGCGTAAGACAAACACATAATTGACTATTCTACCTGCTCCTTTTCTTTTGCAACAAGTAAATTGGGTAAAATGAGCCTTCCTCCTCCTTTCCCCTCCAGCGTGCTTCCCCCCCTTTAAATACCTAAGCCCTCAGTATCACCTTTGGAGAAAGGGTTCCTTCCTGACCTCCGCCAAATTAACTCAAATGTATTGAGACTTGTCCCAGGTACTTTTTGGTTTACAAAAGAAACGCCGACCTTTCCCTCTGAAACGGCTGCCACTAGGCCCCAGGAAGAGCGTTGTGGAGAAAGTAGGCGCCTCCTCCGGACCTGGGCCCCCGTGGGCACAGCGCGTCCCGCCGGGCAGGGAACAGGGACCGGGTGTCCCAGCGGGGTGCACCACCCCGCAACCCACATCCCCAAGCGGATCTCCAGGCCCGACCCGCGCCCCACCGCGTCCCCCGACCCGGATCCCGCCGCTCGCTCACCAGGGGCGGCCACCAGAGGGCGGAGCAGGCCGAGGAGCCCAGCGCGCCATGGTGCGCCCAACGCGAGCAGGAACCGTCCCCGAGAGCAGCGCGCCCGCGAAGGCTGCGGGACAGAACCTCCCCCACTAGCCGGGTGGGGCGGAGCCCGCGGAGGACTCGAAGAGGTTGGGTGAGTGGAGCAGCCCTGCAAGCTCAGCCCGGGCTGCGCCTGGCCCGCCCCGCCCCGGCCTCCACGTGCACACGGAAGGGGCGGCAACGCCGGGCCCCGGGGAGGGGGCGGGGGAGGGGGCGGGGGAGGGGGCGGAGGAGGGGCCCCGGGGAGGGGGCGGAGGAGGGGCCCCGGGGAGGGGGCGGAGGAGGGGCCCCGGGGAGGGGGCGGAGGAGGGGCCCCGGGGAGGGGGCGGAGGAGGGGCCCCGGGGAGGGGGCGGGCGGAGGTGACCCAGGCGGCGCCGAGGGGAGCACGGGACGCCCCCCCTTCCCTTCTCAGGAAACTGTGAGTGCCCCCAGCCCACAGGCCCGTCGCCAGGACGCCCAGGACGGCGCCAACTAGAGCAAAGTGCAACCCCCGGGAAAGTGCGGGTCCCTCCCTCTTTACAGCCCCTTAAATGCACGCCCCGAGGTGGTCCCTACCTGGAGCCAAGAGAAACCACTGCCCTTCTTGGAGAGGTGTGGGCCTCTCCGCACTCGCCCTTGCTGTCCCTTCTCTGTTCCTAACAGGCACCCTCCCAGGCAGCCCCAACGGGGAGAAAATGAAACTTTTCCTGCTTCTCTGCTCGGAAAACTATGGGGCCCTCTTCCCGCTGCTCGCGGGGCGCTCAGGGCGCTCCCCAAGGGGTGCAAAGTGCAATCCCTTCCCTGCTCAGAAAGGCGTAGGCCTCAACAGGCAGCCACTGCCCCTGGTCCTTTCTGGAGCGTCCGAGCTGGGGGCGCTCAGTGGAGAGGGATGGCGGGGGTGAGGGGCTTTGGGACACACTGCGGATACCCACTCTGCGCGGGACCAAGGACGTTCGGCCACAAGGTCAGAGACAGGGTTGGGAGTGAGGACTTGTGGCCGTGGTTTGGGGTTGGGGGTAAGACCCCTATCTGGGTGGCCTGGCTGAGTCCTGGTCCTTGGCGACTCGCCCCCGCAGGCTGAGTCAGGGGCCCTTCGGTAACACTGGTCTTGTGTTGTGCCAGGCGACACCTACGGCGACACCGTCTTTCCCCAGACCATCTGTGGCCCTGGATCAGACACAGGCAAGGCCAGAGGGCCTGGCTCCGCACCCCAGGGCCCACCTCAGGGGTTTGAGGATTGCAGCAGTGAAACTATGCACTCCACTCCTGGAGGCGGAATCACTTTTCTTTTTTTTTTTTTTTCTTTCTTTTTTTTTTTTTTTTGGTCTTTGCTTCGTCCTGAACCTGCCTGGGATAATGACGTGATGACTGAAGTCCCAGCAGCCAGTTTGGAGCAGGAAGTCTCCTACAGGATAGAAGTTGTGTATGTGTTGTTTGTTTGTTTTGAGATGGATTCTTGCTCTGTGGCCCAAGCTGGAGTGCAGTGGCACCCTCTTGGCTCACTGCAACCTCCGCCTCCTGGGTTCAAGTGATTCTCCTGTCTCAGCCTCCTGAGTAGCTGGGATTACAGGTGTGCACCACCATGCCTGGCTAATTTTTGTATTTTTAGTAGAGACAAGGTTTCACCCTGTTGGCCAGGCTGGTCTCGAACTCCTGACCTCATGATCCACACACCTCGGCCTCCCAAAGTGCTGGGATTACAGGTATGAGCCACTGCGCCCAGCCAGAAGTTGTATTCTAAGCATGGCAGAACACGTTGAGCAAAGGTGTCAGGGTGGCTGGTGACATAGCACGATGGCCATGCCAGCCCCAGACTCACTCTCCCAACTTATTTTACAGGACAGAGGCGTACATTTTTATCTCACTGTTTGCTAAAGTCAGGTCTCCATCAGCTTTCTTTAAATCACTTTTATTTCTGTTTTTCATTACCAGGGTCTGAACCCAACTTAGAGACCTCCTGTGAGGTTCTTGTGGACAACCAAGACCCTTAAGAGATGTCTGAGCGTTACATACCATGTCTGCTGCACAGACGATCAAATGAAGTTTTTGAGGTCAGTGGATGATGGGTGGATATAGATGGGTCTGAGGGTAGGAAGTGGTGGATGGATGAATGAATGGACAGACAGCCATCTGCATGCACGAATGGGTGGATCACTTGCTGTAAGGATGGATAAAGAGATAGATGGCTGGATGAATGAATAAATGGGCAGACAAATGGGTGGATGGATGAGAGGATGAGTGGATAGATGTATGGAAAGATGAGTGGGCGATTGGGTGGATAGATAGTTGGATGGATGGATGAATGGATGGATACATGTGAATAAATGGATGAATGGATGGGTGGGTGGATGAATAGATGAATGAATAGATGAATAAATGATGAATGGATGGGTGGGTGGAGGAATGGATGGATAAATGGACAGATGAATAATGGATGGATGAAAGCGGGGATAAATGGATTGATCTATGGATAGATGGATAGATAGGTGAGTGGATGGGTGGGTGGATGGATGGTTGGAAGGATAGATGGATGGACAGATTACTGGGTGGATGGAGGAGTAGAGAGATAGATGGGTAGGTGGGTGGATGGATGGATAAATGGGTGAACAAATGGATGGATAGATGGGTGGACAGATTACTGGCTGGCTGGATGGGTAGAGAGATAGATGAGTAGGTGGGTGGGTGGATGGATAGATGGATGGATGGATGGATGGATGGATGGATGGATGGATGGATGGATGGACGGATGGATAGATGGATGGACAGACAGACAGGTGGATAGATAGCTGGATAGATGGGTGGGTAGAAGAATAGATGGATGAATGGATGGATGAGTAGGTGAATAGATGGATTGATGGACAAACAAGTAAATTTTTACCTGACATTTTTGTATTGTCGTATAACTTTCTATGTGTTGATTCACTGGGAAATAATTGTGATACATGGATATTGGACTTATTAGCTCATGTCTGCTGAGAAGAAAACAACACAGGGCCATAGAGTTCATTAGCAATGGGCTGGGATCAAAACGAAGGGCTCTTTGATTCTGAGTTCAGGCCATTTGGACCACTTTGCCTTGTGACTGCCCCCAGATCACTGGAATTTTCCTTGCGGTTCACAGCGCCCAAAGGTAAGCAGTATTTGGTAGCCTAGAGTTCATACATTGGAAATTTCATGATCTGTGTCCCCTCAGTGGTACAAAGCATTTTTACAGCAATAATTAATTTGGCAATAACTTGTTGTGTGAGCCTGTGTATGCGTCTTTTCAGCTGGCTAGTACAGTATCAGTGATGCCATGTTCGCATGCTAAATACCAGCCAAAGACATGCAAGAAAAGAAGGGCAGGCCGGGCGCGGTGGCTCGTGCTTGTAATCCCAGTACTTTGGGAGGTTGAGGTGGGTGGATCACCTGAGGTCAGGAGTTCGAGACCAGCCTGGCCAAAATAGTGAAACTCCGTCTCTACTAAAAATACACAAATTAGCTGGGCATGGTGGTGAGTGCCTGTAATCCCAGCTACTCAGGAGGCTGAGGCAGGAGAATCACTTGAACCTGGGAGGCAGATGTTGAAGTGAGCTCAGATCACACTACTGTACTCCAGCCTGGGCAACAGAGCAATATTCCATCTCAAAAGAAAAAAAGAAAAAAAAAAAGGGGGGCACAGCCTACCAGAGCTGCTCAGACACATGTTCTTTATCTGAATTTTTGGGGGTCAACTCAAAATCCAATCAACCGATGACAATGACATCCTAGAAACTGTTCCCAGATCAGACAGTAAAATTTCACAGATTCTGCCTTTGAGTCATGGGGATTTGAGTCTCTGTAGGTTCAGGAGAAATATCTCATGCATACAATTCCAGAGAGTCAGGGGCCAGCCTTTTCTGTAAAAAGAGAAACAAAATGGAATTGCACATTGGCATGGACCGGATGCAAGGAAACATCACTAATTTAAGCTCCTTTACAAACCCTATCCTAGGAAGCACTTTCCTTCTTCACTTTCAGCAGTCAAGCCTCTCCAGTGTCATTGCGTCTAAACCTGTTGACATGATGGGGCTGTGCTTCACCTGGAAGATGGTCTCTATTCCTGACCATTCTGAAGGCAAAGAACTTGAAATAAGTTCAAATTCAAGTTGCAGCACATCCACGGAGCAGCTGGAAGTGCTGCCTGTGGCCTGTCGTAATGGCAGGGTAGCAGGGAGAGAGAAATGTTTTTCTTCACCCATCATCGGCTTTATGACTAAGGCCCCTAGAACAAAAACAGAATAGCAAGAGAAAAGCAGGTCCCTGTATTTAGGTTTTATGTGACATGGAAGCCATCATAAGAAATAAATAGGGAAATCTGAGTATTTTTGTGCTTCGGTTTTGGTTTTTTGTTTGTTTGTTTTTTGAGATGGAGTCTCACTCTGTCGCCCAGGCTGGAGTTCTATGGCGTGATCTCAGCTCATTGCAACCTCCACCTCGTGGGTTCAAGCGATCCTCCTGCCCCAGCCTCCCAAGTAGCCGGGACTATAGGCAAGCACCACCACGTCCGGCTAATTTTTATATTTTTAGTAGAGACGGAGTTTCACCATGTTGGCCAGGCTGGTTTCAAACTCCTGACCTCAGTTGATCCACCTGCCTCGGTCTCCCAAAGTGCTGGGATTACAGATGTGATATGCTTAGTTTTAATGAAGAGTGAACAGTGATGGAGAAGTGTGATTATTGGACAAGTGTGACAGGAATGGGGTCTCGAACCAGACCCCAAGAGAGGGTTCTTGGATCTCAAGCAAGAAAGAATTCAGGGTGAGTCCACAGAGTAAAGTGAAAGCAAGTTTATTAGGAAACAAAAGGAATAAAGAATGGCTACTCCATAGACAGAGCAGCCCCGAGGGCTCCTGGTTGCCCATTTTTATGGTTATTTCTGTGGATATGCTAAACAAGGGGTGCATTATTCATGCTTCCCATTTTTAGACCATGTAGGGTAACTTCCTGATGTTGCCATGGCATTTGTAACTGTCATGGCGCTGGTGGGAGTGTAGCAGTGAGGATGACCAGAGGTCACTCTTGTGGCTATCTTGGTTTTGGTGGGATTTGACCGGCTTTTTTTTTTTTTTTTTTTTTTACTGCAACCTATTTCATCAGCAAGGCCTTTCTGACCTGTATCTTGTATCAACCTCCTATCTCATCCTGTGACTTAGAATGCCTTAACCATCTGGGAATGCAGCCCAGTAGGTTTTAGCCTCATTTTACCCAGCCCCTATTCAAGATGGAGTGGCTCTGGTTTACACACCTCTGGCAAAAGGATCTGATCTAATGAGAATAAACTGCGGGAACTTAGCAGGGCCTGTTTGTTCAGATTCTTCTGCGTCCCTGCGTGTTCAGAGTTAAGGATATTCTCTTCCTCCTGGTATAGGGAGGGGACCTCCGGAGTGGGGGTCCCGTGACCTGCTTCAGGGTAAGATCAGAGAGTCCTTCTGAGCTTTTATGACCTACGTTAAGGAAGACCCGTGAGGGTAAGGTGAAAGTGACCTTCTTACTTACATTGTTTTCTCAAATGCCACAGTTCCGGGTGGAATGTTTCCTGACCCCATCAGGAAAAGCAAAGCAAGGAGAAAACAATTTCGGGGGACAAGACAAGTAGATATAGCAGATGGGGGAGGTTTGTGGTCAACTGTATCACTCTGAGAGGCATTCAAGGAATATTTCAGAATTTCTGATAGCACACACCAGGAACAGCCTAATCTCCCTAAAAGGAGTCTAGTTCATTACTGAGTTTATGGCTTCCCTACATTTACTTGTTTCTGACCACAATCAGATAGATAGATAGATAGATAGATAGATAGATAGATAGATAGATAGATAGATAGATAGATAGATAGAATTTTTTTTTTTAATACAAGGTCTTCCTCTGTCCCCCAGATAGATAGATAGATAGATAGATAGATAGATAGATAGATAGATAGATAGATAGATAGATAGATAGATAGATAGAATTTTTTTTTTTTTAATACAAGGTCTTCCTCTGTCCCCCAGGCTAGAGTGCAGTGATGCAATCTTGGCTCACTGCAACCTCTGCCTGTCCGGTTCAAGTGATTCTCTTGCCTCAACCTCCTGAGTAGCTGGGAGTACAGGCATGCACCACCATGCCCAGCTAATTTTTGTATTTTTAGTAGAGACTGGGTTTCACCATGTTGGCCAGGCTGGTCTCAAACTCCTGGCCTCAAGTGATCCATCTGCCTTGGCCTCCCAAAGTGCTGGGATTACAGGCATGAGCCACTGCATCTGGCCTGACCACTGCCATATTTAATGAAGAGGAGACCCCTCCCTCCCTGAGGGTGACGGAGGGCATCACATCCAGCCTTTGTGACAAGGAGAAAGTGTTGGTCAGCACTAGAAGTAGAAAGGGTGTGTTTTAGTCTGTTTTCTGTTGCTATCACAGAATACCACAGACTGAGTAGCTTATTAAAAATAGAGGGTGTTTTTAACTTGCAGTTGTGGTGGCTGGGAAGTCCAAGGTGGAGCAGCTGAATCTGATGAGGGCTTCATTCTGGTTCATAGCTTGGAGAGAAAGTGGACGAGGAGAGAAGGTATGTGCTCAAGAAAAACAAGGGGGCCACAGTCCCACAATAGCTAGCCCCTTCCTTCCAGAGACATTAATTCCACTTAATAACCTAATTACCTCTTCAATGTGCCACCTGCAAATGCCATTGCTCGACGAGTAGAAAAGCTTTTCAGACCTTCTCTCCTCTTCCAGGGCCAGGCACAGTGGCTCATGCCTGTAATGTCTATGGGAGGTCAAGGCAGGAGGATTGCTTTGAGGCTAGGAGTTCAAGACCAGCCTAGGCAACTAAGTGTGGTCTCATCTCTACACAAAAAATTTTTTTTTTTGAGATAGAGTCTAGCTCTGTCGTCCATGCTGGAGTACAGTGGTGTGATCTCAGCTCACTGCAACCTCCGTCTCCTGAGTTCAAGCAATTCTCCTGCCTCAGCCTCCCAAGTAGCTGGGTTTACAGGTGTGCGCCACCACACCCGGCTAATTTTTGTATTTTTAGTAGAAACAGGGTTTCACTATGTTGGCCAGGCTGGTCTCAAACTCCTAACCTCAGGTGATTCCTGTGCCTCAGCCTCCCAAAGTGCTGCGATTACAGGCATGAGCCACAGTGCCCACCTCCCCCGCCTCCCCATTTTTTTTTTTTTTTTAAATTAGCCAGGCATGCTGATTGCTTGAGCCTGGGAGGTGGAGACTGCAGAGATGTAATTGCACCACTGCACTCCAGCCTGGGCGACTGAGACCCTATCTCAAAATACAACAAAATAAAAAACAAGAATGCAGACTCGGAGCACAGCCGAAACCAAGTTTTAGCTGCAAGACAGGTTATGGGAGGGAGAAAGGAAAAGGCTTTGCTAGCAAAAGTGGGCTCGTTATGTAGATGCAACTTCACAGGTAGAAGCCCCCAGAGAGAAGAGATGGTGAATATTTCTTTTCAGGTCTTTAAAAGCTCCATACTCTCAGTTAATCTCTCCTAGATCCGGACAAGAGAAGAGTTGGTCACTTTACAGCTGACTGTCTAATCCAGACAAGAGAAGGGCTGGCCGCCTTACAGTAGACCCTCTACAGATCAACAGACGCAGGGTTCCCCCACAAAAGACAGTGTTTCTTCTTTTTTGTTTTCCTTCACCTTTAATTTAAAATTCAAGGGTGCATGTGCAGAATGTGCAGGTTTGTTACCTAAGTAAACATGTGCCATGGTGGTTTGCTGCACAGATCAACCTATCACTCAGGTATTAAGCCAGCATCTGTTAGCTATTCTTCCTGAGGCTCTCCCTCCCCTTACCCCCGAGCTTTTCACAGTCCCCAGTGTGTGTTCTCCTCCCTGTGCTCTCATTCTTCAGCTCCCACTTATGAGTGAGAACATGCAGTATTTTATTTTGTGTTCCTGCATTAGTTTGCTGAGGGTAACGGCTTCCACCTCCATCCATGTTCCTGCAAGGGACATAAACTCATGCTTTTGTATGGCTGCATAGTATTGCATGGTGTATATGTACCACATTTTCTTTTTTCTTTTTTTCTTTTTGAAATGGAATCTTGCTCTGTCACCCAGGCTGGAGTGCTGTGGTGCAATCTCAGCTCATTGCAACCTCTGCTTCCCAGATTCAAGCGATTCTCCTGCCTCAGCCTCCCGAGTAGCTGGGATTACAGGCACCCGCCATCACACCAAGCAAATTTTTGTATTTTTGGTAGAGACGGGGTTCCACCATGTTGGCCAAGCTAGTCTTGAACTCCTGACCTCAAGTGATCTGCCCGCCTTGGCCTTCCAAAGTGCTGGGATTACAGGCGTGAGCCACTGTGCCTGGCCACCACATTTTCTTTACCCAGCCTATCATTGATGGGCATTCAGGTTGATTCTGTGTCTTTGCTATTGTGAACAGTGCTGCAGTGAACATACGCATGCATGGATCTTTATGATAGAATGATTTTTCCTTTGGGTACATACCCAGTAATGGGATTGCTGGGTCAAAGGGTAATTCTGCCTTGAGGTCTCTGAGGAATCGCCACACTGTCTTCCACAGTGGTTGAACTAATTTACACTCCCACCAACAGTGTAACAGTGTTCCTGTTTCTCCACAACCTCACCAGCACCTGTTGTTTTTTGACTTTTTAATAATCGCCATTCTGACTAGTGTGAGATGGTGTCTCGTCATTAGCTTTGATTTGCATTTCTCTGATGATCAGCGGTGTTCAGGTTTTTCCATATGTTTTTTTTTTTTTGGCCACATGAATGTCTTCTTTCGAGAAGTGGAAAGATAGCATTTCAGGAGTACTCCCCAATATATTAAAGAAATATATTTTGAGATAAAATATTTTTATTTCCTTTAGTATGTTTTATTTATTTATTTTTATTTTTTATTTTTCTTTGAGACAGGGTCTTGCTCTGTCACCCAGGCTGGAATGCAATGGTGTGATCTCGGCTCTCGACAACCTCCACCTCCTGGGTTCAAGCAATTCTCCCACCTCAGCCTTCCAAGTAGCTGGGATTACAGCTGCCTGCCACCACAACTGGCTCATTTTTTTGTATTTTTAATAGAGATGGGATTTTGCCATGTTGGTCAGGCTGGTCTAAAACTCCTGAGCTCAGGTGATCAACCCGCCTCCCAGAGTGCTGGGTGTACAGGTGTGAGCCGCTGCGGCCAGCCTGTTTCTTTTCTTATACAAACAAACCTATGATGATAAAGTTTAATTGATGAATTAGGCACAGTGAAAAATGAACAACAGACTCATAATGAAATAGGACAATTATAACAATATACTGTAGTAAAAGTTATGTGAATGTGGTGTGCTCTTTCTCTCTTTCATGTGTGTGTCTCAGTCTCTCTCTTGAAATATCTTAGTATTTTCAGCCTATAGTTGACCAGTGATAACGGAAACCACATGTTGTAGGCTGTTCTTGCATTGCTGCAAAGAAATACCAGAGACTGGGTAATTTATATGAAAAAAAAGAAGTGGGCTGGGCACGGAGACTCACGCCTGTCATCCCAGCACTTTGGGAGGCTGAGGCGGGAGGATCACTTGAGGTCAGGAGTTTAAGATCAGCCTGGCCAACATGGTGAAACCCTGTCTCTACCAAAAATACAAAAAATTAGTCGGGGTCGTGGTGGGCACTTGTAATCCCAGCTACTCAGGAGGCTGAGGCAGGAGAATCTCTTGAATCTGGGAGGCAGAGGTTGTAGTGAGCTGAGATCGTGCCACTGCACTCCAGCCTGGGCGACAGCAAGACTCCCGTCACACACACACACACACAAAAGGTGTCATTGGCTCACGGTTCTGCAGGCTGTGGAGAAAGCACGGCACCAGCATCTGCTCAGCTTCTGGGGGGCCTCAGGAAGCTTCCAGTTATGGTAAAAGATGAAGTGGGGGTGAGCATATCACACGAGAAAAACAGGAGCAACTCGGGGGTGGTGAGAGGTGCCACAACACTGAACCAGCCAGATCTGGCAAGAACTAACCCACTATTGTGAGGACAGACATAAGCCATGAGGAATCTGCCCCCATGACCCAAACACCTGCCACCAGGCCCACCTCCAGCATTGGGCATGACAATTTGACGTGAGATTTGACAGGGACAAATATCCAAACTCTTTCACCACAGAAAGCAAAACCACAGATAAGGGGGGCTACTGTGCATTGTGCAGGAAGGCAGTGCCTCGGAGCCGGCTGGGGGAAGGAGCAGGTCTCTCAGCTGCCAAACAGTTTTGGGAGATTACCTACCATCACTTCTCTCTGTCCCAGAATCACACAAAATGGTCAGCTGTGCCAGGTACCTTGCCCACTTGCCCAATTCTCTCCACCTTTCCTTCTGTCTCCTTCCACATGTGACCACCCCCTTCACACTCCCATCGTCGCGTCTAAAGCTTGCTCCACGCATTGCATGACAGCCAGTAAGTCTAGAGACAAGGTGTGAAGGTAAGGACAGCAGCTTTATTTTGAAGAACCAGCAAGTCGAGAAGACAGAAGAGTGCCGTCCTAAAAAGCCATCTTTAAAAAAAAATTTATTATTATACTTTAAGTTCTGGGATACATGTGCAGAATGTACAGGTTTGTTACATAGGTATACATGTGCCATGGTGGTTTGCTGCACCCATCAACCTGTCATCTAGGTTTTAAGCCCCACAGGCATTAGGTATTTATCCTAATGCTCTCCGTCCCTTTGCCCCCCACCCCGCAACAGGCCCCGGTGTGTGATGTTCCCCTCCTTGTGTCCATGGGTTCTCACTGTTCACCTCCCACTTATGAGTGAGAACATGCGGTGTTTGGTTTTCTGTTCCCGTGTTAGTTTGCTGAGAAAGATGGTTTCCAGCTTCATCCATGTCCCTGCAAAGGACATGAACTCATTCTTTTTTATGGCTGCATAGTATTCCATGGTGTATATGTGCCACATTTTCTTTATCCAGTCTATCACTGATGGGCATTTGGGTTGAAAGAACCATCTTAATAGAATTTTAGGCTCCTTTTATGCTAGGGGGAGAGGGAGGGTGATAGAGGGCAGGAGGTGAGCAATGATCGTAGACATCTGGGCGGCTGTTATGGTCCAGGGGGCCTTGTGGAACTTCCTCGTCCTTGGTCAGGTCACAGTGCTCTTACAAATCTTTGACATAGCATTTTTCCTTCTGTGTACATCCTCCTGATCCCCTTGGGCGTTATTTTTGGGAAGGGACTATGATCATTCTTGCTTTAAAGTTAAACCATAATCTGAATTCATGATTAGCTTGGCCTATTTGTAGGAATGAGCAAACGCAGTTAGCTTGTGAGGTAAGAAGCAAGACGGAGTGAATGGTGCTAGATTTTTCTCACTATTAGACTCACACATAGGTTCTTGGCCAAGGAAGTACATGACGAACACATTCTCTCTCCCTTTTTTTTTTTTTTTTGAGACAGAGCTTCGCTCTTGTCCCCCAGGCTGGAGTGCAATGGTGCGATCTTGGCTCACTGCAAGCTCCGCCTCTCCGGTCAAGAGGTTCTCCTGCCTCAGCCTCCTGAGTAGCTGGGATTACGGGCGCCCGCCGCCATGCCTAGCTAATTTTTTGTATTTTTAGTAGAGACAGGGTTTCACTATGTTGACCAGGCTGGTCTCGAACCCCTGACCTCAAATGATCCGCCTCGGCCTCCCAAAGTGCTGGGATTACAGGTGTGAGCCACCACGCCCACCCCAACATGTTCTCTTGTTAGAGGCATTTGAACCAGAGCAACTCCATCTTGAATAGGAGCTGGATAAAATGAGGCTGAGAACTGCTGGGCTGCATTCCCAGGAGGTTAGGCATTCTTAGTCACAGGATGAGATAGGAGGTCAGCACAAGATACGGGTCATAAAGACCTTGCTGATAAAACAGGTTGCGGTAAAGAAGCCGGCCAGAACCCACCAAAACCAAGATGGTGACGAGAGTGACCTCTGATCGTCCTCACTAATTATATCCTAATTCTAATAAATTTGCTTCTCAAAGATACTCCCACAAGTGCCATGACAGTTTACAAATGCCATGGCAACATCCAGAAGTTACCATATATTGTCTAAAAGGGGAGGAACCCTCAGTTATAGAAACTCCCGTTTCCCAGAAAACTCTTATATTTAGCATATAATATGGTATTTAGATTATATGCTAAATGCCCTTTGTTTAGCATATGATCAAGAAATAACCATAAGTATACTCAGTCAAGCAGCCCATGCTTCTGTTCTGTCTGTGGAGTGGCCATTGTTTTATTCCTTCCTTCCTTTTTTTTTTTTTTTCCCTGAGACAAGATGTCACTCTGTCACCCAGAGTGGAGTCCATTGGCACAATCAGAGTTCACTGCAGCCTCAACCTGTTGAACTTAAGCAGTCCTCCCACCTCGGTCTCCCAAGTAGCTGGGACCACAGGTGCACGCCACCACACCCAGCTAATTTTTGTATTTTTGGTAGAGACAGAGTTTTGTCTTGTTGGCAAGGCTGGTTTCAAACTCTTGGGCTCAAGCATTCCGCCCGTCTCAGCCTCCCAAAGTGTTGGCATTACAGGCATGAGCCACCCTGCCCAGCCCTTTTACTTTCTTAATAAACTTGCTTTCACTCTGTGGACTCATCCTGAATTTTTTTCTTGCATGAGATCGAAGAACTCTCTTGGGGTTTGAATTGGGACCCCTTTCTAGTAACACTTTGACTCCTCTGTTCAGATGTCATCACTCCCTCCAGCAAACCTGGAGTGTTCAAACTCTTTTCCATCCATCCTTTCCTCTCAAGGCAAAGAGGCAACTTGGCTATTCTCATAGACAAACAGATAGGAGATGTGGGAATTCATAGGCAGATGTCCGAGCTATTGGTAAACAAGATGGCAGCTTGTCTTGCTGCTTAGATATGAAAGATGCCATTGCTTGCTCGTGGAAAAAAATGAAGCATGTTCCTGGAGTTCACCAACATGGCGTGGACTTTATCTCCTTATCAGTGTCAGTCAGTGCAAGACGGTCCAACCTCTGGGTGCCAAGACACGCGCTCATTTTCCCAATGGCATTCTCTTATCCCTTGAGCCTGCTTTCCCACCTGCTATGGTTTGGATCTGTGTTCCCACCCAAATCTCATGTCAAATTGTAATCCCCAATGTTAAAGCTGGGGCCCGGTGGGAGATGGCTGGGTCATGGGGATGGTTTTTCATGAATGGTCTAGCATCCTCTTCTTGGTGCTGTTCTCATGCTAGTGAGTGAGTTCTCACAAAATCAAGTTGTTTAATAGTGTGTGGCACCTCCCTTCTCACTCTCTCTCTTGCTCCTGTTCTAACCACGTAAGATGCACCTGCTTCCCCTTTGCCTTTCACCATAATTGTAAGTTTCCTGAGGCTTCCCTAGTCAGGCTTCCTGTCCAGCCTGCAGAACTGTGAATCGATTAAACCTCTTTTCTTTATCAATTACCCAGTCTCAGGTATTTCTTTATAGCAGTGAAAGAAGGGCCGAATACACCACCCATTGAGCAGATTGGAAGTGCAAGAAAACTAGCACATGCCCCCATCCTAGAAGCAGCCTCAGCCAACACATTTTGGGAAATGACCGAAAAAGACCCCAGTCTTCCTCACTCCTCGGGTGGGATGACCCTGAGTCTCCAAGCTCTCATTGCAGTCACTGGCTTGATAATATCTTCTACTCTCTGTCTTCCTTCCCTCTCCCCTCCCACCCTCCCCAAACACAAAGGCTTTGTAGTAAAATCGTGGTCTCAAGGTCTGCTTTCACCTCCTTGAAATCTAGACTTTCTGTGCTTCCAGAAAACATGTTGAAATGTTACCTGTCAATTAAATTCTGGGAAGCCTGGGTGTATCACAGTTTGAATCATACAGAGAGACACCATGAAGCGCCTGGAGTTTGGTGAACTTTGTTGAAACCCCTCCTTCACTTTCCTTGTTGAATCCAATCCAGTCCTCATGTCCTCATGAGTTCGTTTTCATTTCCTAAATGACATCCATGGAAAAATAATGGGGAGAAAGGAAAGCACAATTTTACATTTGTATCTGACAGGCTCTGAAAGGGAGCCAGAGAATGTAGTTAGCATCCACAAATTATGGAATAAGGTATTTCCCATCTTCTTAACACACACAGCACTTCTAAGGGGCCTGCAAAAACCCCAGCGGCCTTTCAGTGTCCCACACATCTTAGCACACATAGATACTTATATCTCTCCTATCAAGAAACAAATATGCATGCATATCATTATTTTGGAGATATAGCATGAGCACTTTGTTTGCAAGAAACAAATATGCACGCATATCATTTTGGAGATATTGCGTGAGCACTTACATTTTTTGCAAGAAACAAATATGCATGCATGTCATTATTTTTGGAGATACAGTGAATGCACTTTTCAGTTACATGCTCAAAATGTTTGGTAAACTGAAAGTGGTTGTCATTACCCTTAATTTCTGCAAGGAATAAGCAAGTATGTCCTGGTGGCACATTGCTACGAATAAAGCAGACTATGTCAGTGCTACGGGAGTTCTATGGAAAGCATGAACCACAACATGGTTTTTCCTGTCTTGTTCGTGATGCTTATTTATAACGGGAGAGAACAGAATATTGGCTTCATTCATGTCCTTGATTTATGATGGAATCCATAGGAATCTGCCATCTTGGGTGAATGAGCAATACCTAAAGGAATGTCCTATATGATACCGAGCTATACCACCACCCAAAATATGACTTAGGAGACCAAGATTGCGATTTTTATAAAAAGCTCGTAAGCAATCATTGGTGTTAGTGGGTTTTTTTTGTTTGTTTTTGTTTTTGACAGAGTCTCACTCTGTCACCCAGGCTGGAGTGCAGTGACATGATTTTGGCTCACTGCACACTGCAACCTCCATCTCCCAGGCTAAACCAATTCTCATGCCCCAGCCTCCCAAGTAGCTGGGAGTACAGGTGTGTGCCACTGCACCTGGCTCATTTTTGCATTTTCCTTTTAGTAGAGATGGGGTTTCACCATGTTGGCCAAGCTGGTCTCTAACTCCAGGCCTCAAGTGATCCACCTGCCTTGGCCTCCCAATGTGTCGGGATTACGGGCATGAGCCACTGCACCTGGCCAGTGTATGTTTGTAAGGTTCACCCACATTGTAGCATGTGTCAGTACTTGAAACCTTTTTCTGCCCGAATCACATTCCACTGTATGGATATGCCATATTTTGTTAAATCCGTTCATCGGCTGAGGGATGTTTGGGTCACCTCCACTTTTTGGCTATTGTGAGTATTGCAGCTATCAACATTATGTGTACAAATGTACGAGCTCTTGGGTGGACACATGTTCTCATTTTTCTCTTGAGTATATGCCCAGAAGCAGAATTGCTGGCTCATAGGGTGATGTGGTTTGGCTGTGTTCCCACCCAAATCTCATCTTGAATTCCCAGGTGTTGTGGGAGGTAATTGAATCATGGGGGCAGGTTTTTCCTATGCTGTACTCATGGTAGTGAATAAGTCTCATGAGATCTGATGGTTTTATAAAGGGGCGTTTTCCTGCACAAGCTCTCTCTTTGCCTGCCACCATACATGTAAGACATGAGTTCCTCCTTGACTTCTGCTGTGATTATAAGGCCTCCCCAGTCACGTGGAACTCTAAGTTCATTAAACCTCTCTTTCTTCTGTTAATTGCCCAATTTTGGTACGTCTTTATCAGCAGTATGAAAACAGACTAATACTTATGGTATGTCTTCGGTTAACCTTTTGAGGAAACATCAGACTCTTCCATCTCTGTATCTTTCCAATTTCAATCTAAATGGACTCAGATCTGACTCTTAGACTCCACTCCCATGGGAAATGTGATCTCAGCTATTATTGCAGTTCCTGTCCTCCCTAGAGTCTCCTAAGAATTTGGGTCACGCTCCATTTTGAGCCGATTTGAAAACTGGTCCATCATGGTCTCTGCTCTGAAAAGCTTCATTCTCATCCCACCTCCTGCCCCGGCTTCCAGCAGCCTCCCTTACAATTCTGGGGATGCAGATATCTGTGCTGAGGCTGAGAAGCCAGGAGCCTGGAGACCAGTGTCCCTGGGCAGGTGCAGTAGAACCAGCTGGCCATGCACCAAAATTCCTGTGACCCTGGTACTGTGCTGTCTGCGCTGAAAGCTGGCCGCCTGCTTAGGCGTCCCTGGATCTTACACTGGATAACTGGATAAGTAAGAAATAATTATTTAATTGTTAAGCCACAGAAATTCTAGGGCTCATGTGTTACAGCCAGTCATTTCTCATGAACTAATACAGTAGATGGCTTGGATCAACCCCCTCTGATGGGATGCTGCTTCTCTTCTCGGTTGGTGGAAAACAATTTCCATCAGTCTCTCTGTGTGTATGTGTGTGTGTGTGTGTGTGTGTGTGTGTGTGTGTCATTCTCTCTCTCTCTCTCTCTCTGTATTCCTTTCCCTTTCTGTCTCCATCTCCCCCTCCCTGACTCTTCTAGTCCCTCCCTACCATTGTAAGATAAAAGATCAGGTTGCACGCGGTAACGCACATGTGTAATCCTAGCACTCTGGGAGACTAAGGCAGGAGGATTTCTTGAGTTCAAGAGTCCAAGACCACCCTGGACAACATAGTGATACCTCATCTCTACAAAACAAACAAACAAACAAACATATTAGCTGGGCATGGTGGCACATGACTGTGATTTTAGCTGGTCTGGAGGCTGAGGTGGGAGGATTACTTGCCCCCAGGAAGTCAAGGCTGGAGTGAGCTGTGATGGCACCACTTCTTTCTAGCCCAGGTGACAGAACAAGACCCCCATTTCAAAAAAAAAAAAAGACACAACATCATCAAAAATAATACTTAAATATAAAGGTTTGAATGCTTAAAAATCTCCCACAGCAAGCAGGCTTTAAAACTCCAAAATCTATCTGAACACAGTAAGCATGTTTTTTTTAATTTCACTCTTCTCAGATCTGAAAACAATGACAGGTGGCCATGGTGCTTTACATCCCCTTGCAGGGATGCAGGGGTACACACACCTTTTTTTTTTTTTTTTTTTTTTTTTTAGACGGAATCTTACTCTGTCACCCAGGCTGGAGTGTAGTGGTGAGATCTTGGCTCACTGCAAACTCTGCATCCCGGGTTCACGCCATTTCTCCTGCCTCAGCCTCCTGAGTAGCTGGGACTACAGGCGTCAGGCCATCACGCCAGGCTACTCTTTTGTATTTTTAGTAGAGACAGAGTTTCACCATGTTGGTCAGGCTGGACTCGAACTCCTGACCTCATGATCTGCCTGGGCTTCCCAAAGTGCTGGAATGACAGGAGTGAGCCACTGCGCCCGGCCTCCGTGAAAACCTCAGAGGCAGGCAGCTTATTCCCTGCAGAACCGGTAGGTGGCGCAGCCAGATAAGCATTAACTAAATCACAGCTCACTCTCCCCATCAGAATCTAGAGGGTAACCCCAAACCTGAGAATTTGGTCAGGTCCCCACACACACAGGCATCATCATTCTTTAGCACCATTATGAAGGGCTCTTCTCCCACCGTTAAAGGAAACTAACACATAGTCTTCTGAAACAGCCAGTCAAAAACTCTGTGATGCAGGAAAGAAAAAAAAAAGGATGATTACAGAATAAATATTTACATTTCTGCCTATAACACAGACTCTGAAGCATTGGAATAATGAGGACTTGCACACTGCAAATGGGCATCAAAATCTGGCTTTAGCCTGGAAAAATGAAGATTTGTGTCAAAGAAAAGGAACATTTCAAACACCACATTTATGTTTGACCCATATATATATGTATATACGTGATTTTAGCTGGTCTGATATAATATTTAATGTTATATTATAATATATAATATATATAATAGATTGTAATATATATTATATATAATATAATAGATTATATTATATATTTGTTTGTCTTGAGACAGAGTCTCACTCTGTCGCCCAGGCTGGAGTGTTATGGAGCAATCTCGGCTCACTGCAGTCTCCGCCTCCTGGGTTCAAGTGATTCTCCTGCCTCAGCCTCCCAAGTAGTTAGGACTACAGGCGCCCGCTTCCATTCCCTGCTAATTTTTGTATTTTTAGTAGAGATGGGGTTTCACCATGTTGGCCAGGCTGGTCTCGAACTCCTGACTTCAGGTGATCCACCTGCCTCTGCCTCCCAAAGTGCTGGGATTACAGGCGTGAGCCACCGCGCCTAGCCAGTACCTTTATACCCTTCTGGAAACAGAACATGTTCTTTCCCCTAATGACACTGAATTATGTCAACAGTTCTCCCCCAAGTAATGCACGGGTTTAAATCACACGGGTGATTTCACCTGGCTGCCCCCACTATTTCGTTTGAAAAAGGGACACAGTCATGCCTACGTGAGAGGCAGTGGCTCTATGTAAAAAGTTTTAACACACGGGAAACACCATTAAATGGTTAGTGACTAACCTGTATTTCCTGTTTTTGTTTCTTGTTTTTCCCAAATATCCCCACTGGCCTGAATGAGACCTCAGGGTGTCTCATTCTTACTTTATCTTACAATCGCTCTGATGGTCAAGAAGGTTGACCACATGGGAATTCTTAAATCAAGGCACATGATTGTTACAAAGAATAGACACCGAGGTGGGCGGATCACCTGAGATCAGGAGTTTGAGACCAGCCTGGCCAATATAGTGAAACCCCTTCTCTACTGAAAATATAAAAATTAGCCAGATGTGGTGGCAAGTGCCTGTAATCCCAGCTACTGAGGAGGCCGAGGTAGGAGAATCGCTTGAACCTGGGAAGCGGAGGTTGCAGTGAGCTGAGATTGCGCCACTGCACTCCAGCCTGGGCAACAGAGTGAGACTCCATCTCAAAAAAAACAAAAAAGTTGTTGTCAAATGTCCAGTGGATAAAGCCATGAGATCTTCTTGGTATGCCTGTCTTTTTGGAAAGGCATGGGGTTGAGACAGAGGGACAGCTTGTCTTAAAGGAATTAAAGGAGAAGAGTTAAGCTTGTTCGAGCTTTTCTTCTCCAACTCAGCGTTTTCATACACGCTGTCCCGGAGCAAGTATGTGACAATAATCTGCATCTGCTTCCACCCCCACCCAGGATATTTTCTACTTTTCAGTAGGTTGGAAAGCCATCCTGAATAATGATTATAGAAAGTAATGTAAACTGGCTGGGTGCTGTGGCTCATGCCTATAATCCCAGCACTTTTGGAGGCCAAGGCAGGTGGATCACACAAGGTCAGTAGTTCGAGACAAGCCTGGTCAGCATGGCAAAACCTCATCTCCACTAAAAATACAAAAATTAGCCAGGCATGATGGCAGGTGCCAGTAATCACAGCTACTTGGGAGGCTGAGGCAGGAGAATCGCTTGAACCTAGGGAGCGGAGGTTGCAGTGAGCCGAAATCGCACCACGGCACTATGGCCTGGGTGAAAGAGCGAAACCCCATCTCAACAAACAAACAAAAAACAAGATAGCAATATAAACTCTCCTAGACTTGGAGATTTTGCCCCCTTCTCACAATTCAGACACAGACCATCCGTTTTTGTCAGGCAGCTACTCTACTATCTACATAAAGGGCAAAGCTATAAAATATGGATTGAAGTTGGGTCTCAACACCTCATAATTAAAGATTGTTTCAAATGTTAATTGAGAAGCCACAGATTTGTATGCAAATCATAACAAATCCCATATTCTGTACATAGTAGCCTGAGAAATAAAATGATTGCATACAACTTATAAAAAAATTTTAAATGGAGACGATAAATTCAATCAGTACACAGTGTTTTATAGCTTCCAAACACTGTATAAAGAAATTTATCGCCAGGTGTGGTGGCTCATGCTACTAATCCCAATATTTGGGGAGGTCAAGGCAGGAGGGTCACTTGAACCCAGAAGTTGGAGATCAGCCCTGGAAACATAGCAAGGCCCCATCTCTACAAAAAATTAAAAATGAGCTGGGCATAGTGGTGCGCACCTATAGCACCGGCTACTTTGGAGGCTGAGGTGAAAGGTTAGCTTGATCCTGTGAGGTCAAGTCTGCAAGGAACCATGACTGCATCACTACACTCCGGCCTAGGTGACAGAGCAAGACCTTATCTCAAAACACAAACAAACAAACAAAAGAGAAAGCAAAAAATGTGTGATAATAATTCAACTTTTTCCAAGTGAAAAGGCCTTTCCTTTCCAAGACACGGAGGCAGGAAGAAATATTAACTTATGTGAGATGCCAGTTGAAACAGCCTACAATATCAAAAAGCAATGTACAGCCCTTAACAAAACTCCCCTCAAACCAATGCTGAAACCACTAGTCGACAAAGAAATTCAGTTTGATTCGACTTAATTTCAACATTTTTTTATGTCGCCAGGCACGGTGTGGCTCATGCCTGTAATCTCAGCACTTTGAGATGCCGAGGCAGATCGATCACCCGAGGTCAGAAGTTTGAGACCAGCATGGCCAGCATGGTGAAACTCTGTCTCCACTAAAAATGCAAAACTTAGCCAGGCGTGGTCGTGCCTGTAATCCCAGCTACTCAGGAGGCTGAGGCAGGAGAATCGCCTGAACCTGGAAGGCACAGGTTGCAGTGAGCCGAGATCATGCTACTGCACTCCAGCCTGGGTGACAGAGTAAGACTCCATCTCAAAACAAAAACAAACCAAAAAAACAAGTTAATTAGAATGCATGGCCAATGTTGTGTTCCCCAACTCTGTTGGTTTTCATATTTTTTCCCACAAACTAAATAAAAATGAGAGCAAAGCTTAAAGCTAAAAAGCATACCCATTTAGACAATCTGGAAATATATACTCATTGTTGAAACAACACTATGAGAGTTTGTGCATATTTCTTTGGTCTTTTTTGTCATCTGAATCTATGACTGACTGGTTCCCGCTCTGCTATTTTAGAAATAAAATGTCCTTTCTTCTGTCATTCATATGGTTTTGTCACCAACCCATATTTGCTGGAATAAGGTAGTAAAAAACATACATTAAAGTTTCAACTCCCCATCAGCTCTGCTAACTTATTACTAGTTTTCACACATACTGAGTTTAATGAATCTGTGTTTTGGAACAAAGCAATTACCTTAGGAACCTAAGAGATGTTTCTGGCCGGGCGCGGTGGCTCACGCCTGTAATCCCAGCACTTTGGGAGGCCGAGGCGGGTGGATCACAAGGTCGGGAGATCGAGACCATCTTGGCCAACATGGTGAAACCTCGTCTGTACTAAAAATACAAAAATTAGCTGAGTGTGGTGGCACGTGCTTATAATCCCAGCTACTTGGGAGGCTGAGACAGGAGAATCGCTTGAACCCAGGAGGCAGAGGTTGCAGTGAGCTAAGATTGTGCCACTGCATTCCAGCCTGGTGACAGAGTGAGACTCTGGCTCAGAAAAAAAACAAAAACAGGCTGGGCGCGGTGGCTCAAGCCTGTAATCCCAGCACTTTGGGAGGCCAAGACGGGCGGATCACGAGGTCAGGAGATCGAGACCATCCTGGCTAACACGGTGAAACCCCGTCTCTACTAAAAAATACACAAAAACTAGCCGGGTGAGGTGGCGGCGCCTGTAGTCCCAGCTACTCGGGAGGCTGAGGCAGGAGAATGGCGTAAACCCGGGAGGCGGAGCTTGCAGTGAGCTGAGATCCGGCCATTGCACCCCAGCCTGGGCGACAGAGCCAGACTCCGTCTCAAAAAAAAAAAAAAAAAAAGAAAAAAAAAAAAGAAAAAAAAGACAAAAACAAAACAAAACAAAAACTAGAGAGATGTTTCCTTGTAAAACTACCCCATTCTAAAAAGCAGGTGGGTGATACCTGCTTCCCTGTAAAGGTAACTCTTTGCAGTGTGAGCTCCTCTGTTCATAGAGGAAAAATGCTGCACACCTAAAATGTTGGTTTAAATTTATTAATAGCATCTACATAAAATCTTAGCTATTTTACACAACACTGCCCTGTATCATCTTTGAAATAATTTGAGCAAATAGTAAAAAGACATATCCCAAAGGCAACAATACTGGCGGACTACAGAAAAGCAGCAACCATGAACTAAGAAAGTAAAATGCTTTTGAACCTCTAAGCAACTCCTGCTACTACAGAAACATCCGTTTTCGTCCATTGGGTTTTATCGGTTTTTATCACTGGCTTTGTGTTTTGCCTAAATTAGCAAATATAGCAAGTCTGTTTATGCCTCAGTTAAGCTGTAGACTTAACCTCACTAAAAATAACACATTAGGAAAAAGTATCAGAAAAAACAATAACTGTTATTTTGACACATGTCCACATCTCCACACAAAGGCACACATAAAGAGGGACTGGACACAAATCCATACCACAAACTTGATTTGGTTTACAGACTTGATTTTGTAACCCAAATCTTTTTTGTTTTTGAGATAGAGTCTCACTCTGTCGCCCAGGCTGGAGTGCCCTGTGCAATCTCAGCTTGCTGCAACCTCCGCCTTCCGGGTTCAAGCAATTCTCCTCCCTCAGCATCCCGAGTGACTGGGACTACAGGCGCATTCCACCACGGCCAGCTAACTTTCGTAGCTGGGACAACAGGTGCCTGCCACCACACCCAGCTAATTTTTGTGTTTTAGTAGAGACAGGGTTTCACCATGTTGGCCAGGTTGGTCTTGAACTGCTGACCTCCAGCAATCCATCCACCTCAGCCTCCCAAAGTGCTGGGATTATAGGCGTGAGACACCACACCCAGCCAAATGAGTTTCATATAGCAAATTGTGAAAGCTGGTCACTGGATCACCTGAGTTTGAATTATTTTCAATATCGATGACCTAACATGCAGATCCAGGAGACAGAGCCAGGATCCAAGATTTTCAGTCCTCCAAAGGAGCCCAGGATTGTAAAGAATTTGGGCAAGTTTCCTCTGGTTAAAAAACAAAATGCATGTTTCAGCATTCAAAGTGAAACAGAGGAAAAGCACTTATTATTCAATTACTTTAGGCGATTGAGTCAAGCCAGAGATAGACACGGTCCAAAAACTCTTGGGAAAGATGTTCCATCTTCTATATGGAATGCTGGACCTATCCCAAAGTTCTCCAGGGATACCCTGAAGAGTTGTAGCACATTCAAGAAAGTGCACACATTTCTTCAATAAACAGACCCAGAGAGAGCTGTCCACCTGGAGCAGATTCTGGTCAGCCCATGAGCAGCTCTTACTCACACAGATACTGAGCCAATCAGAAATGATAAAATCCTTCCAATACTTTCAATCACCCAGTAATGAATTGGTCAATGGGGGACTTTCCCTGCCCTCATCTGCCTGCCCCAGGGCTCATGGTTCATCTTGTCCATGAGTTTCTACATGCAACTATAAGCTAAAATAAAAACACACCGGCCCAGGCACGGTGGCTCATGCCTGTGAGCACTTTGGGAGGCCAGGCAGATCACTTGAGGTCAGGAGTTCGAGACTAGCCTGGCCAGCATGGAGAAACCTCATCTCTACTAAAAATACAAAAATTAGTTGGGTGTGGTAGTGGGTGCCTGTAGTCCTACCTACTCGGGAGGCTGAGGCAGGAGAATCACTTGAACCCAGGAGGTGGAGGTTGCAGTGAGCTGAGATTGCACCACCGCCCTCCAGCCTGGGTGACAGAGTGAGACTATGTCTCAAAAACAAAAACAAAAACAAACAAAGAAAACCCAGATACACAGATTAAAAAGGAGAAGTCCTAATCACTCATAGTAAATCAATAGATTACTGTCCCTGTTAGAAGCTCTGCATCTCAGGAGCAAACAACCGCAAGCCATATATAGAAAGAGCATTTAGTAGTTCACACATCGTGATTTAGGAAGCAACCACTTCTCTGATTCTAAAATAATTCCCTCTAGGGAGAGTGGCTGCACTGAAACATTGCCTTCCCACCGGATTTAGTTCGAGAAGTCACTCAGGGATGAGGAAAATGAAGGATATGTACCTGACTGCAGGATTAAGCAGCAGAAACAGCATCTTATTTTTATTTTTATTTTTATTTTTATTTTTGAGACAGAGTCTCACTCTGTTGCCCAGGCTGGAGTGCAGTGGCGCGTTCTTGGCTCACTACAACCTCGGCCTCCTGGGTTCAGCATGTTGGCCAGGCTGATCTCCAACTCCTGACCTCAAATGATTCACCCGCCTCAGCCTCCCAAAGTGCTGGGATTACAGGTGTGAGCCACCGCACCCAGCCACTAGCTTCTAATAACAATAATTCTACTCTCTACTTCTATGAGCTCAACTGTTTTTTAGCTCCCACTTATGAGTGAAAACATGGGGTATTTATCTTTCCATGCCTGACTTTTTTCACTGAAAATAATGTCTTCCAGTTTCATCTGCGCTGTTGAAATGGGAGAATTTCATTTTTTATGGCCAAATAGTATTCCATGGTGTATAGATACCACATTTTCTTTATCCGGTCATGTGTTAATGAACATCTTAGCTATTATGAAGAGTGTTGCAATAAACTTGGGGGTGCAGATACCTCTTGGATAGATGGACTTTCTTTTAAGAAATGTATAAAGTAGTGAGATTACCGAATCATATGGCAGTTCTACTTTGAGTTTCCTGAGAAAGTGCCGTGTGGTTTTCCATCCTAGCTGTATTCATTTACATTCCCACCAACAGGGTATGAGTTTCCGTTTGGCCCAGTCCTCACCAGCATTTTTTACTTTTTGTCTCTTTGATAATAGCGAATCTAACTAGGACGAGTTGGCCATGAGTCTCTCTTCGTTGGGTGAAATTTGTATTCAGATCCTTTGTTTTTTGTTTTTTTTTTTAAGACAGAGTCTCACTCTGTACCCCAGGCTTGGCACCATCTCGACTCACTGCAACCTCCGCCTCCCAGGTTCAAGTGATTCTCCTGCCTCAGCCTCCCAAGTAGCTGGGATTACAGGTGCCCCACCACCACACTCAGCTAATGTTTTGTATTTTTAGTACAGACAGGGTTTTGCCATGTTGGCCAGGCTGGTCTGGAACTCCTGACCTTAGGGGATCCATCTGCCTCAGCTTCCCAAAGTTCTGGGATTACAGGCGTGAGCCACCACGCCTAGCCCCTTTGGTAATTTTTAAATTGGATTACTGTTTTTACTCTTGAGTTGTTTGAGATCCTTGTAATTTTAGAGATTCATCCCCTGTCAGATGAGTAATTATTGTCTCCCAAATATTTGTAAATATTTTCTCCTATTCTGCAGCTTGTCTCTCCACTCAGTTGATTGTTGCCTTTGCTGTGCAGAAGCTTTTCTGGTTTAATATAACCCATTTATCTATGTTGGGCTGTGGTACCTGTGCTTTCGAGTTGTGGCCACAAAAGTGTGGCCTGGACCAAGGTCCTGAAGCATTTCTTCCTCTTTTAGCTTTAGTCATCTCATCGTTTGGGGTCTTATATTTCAGTCTTTAATTCATGTGGAGTGTGTTTTTGTGTATGGTGAGGGATGGGGGCTAGTTTTATTCTTCTGAGTACAGTATCCAGTTTTTCTAGCACCATTTATTGAATAGAGGGTTCTTTTCCCTGTGTACATTCCTGCTGCTTTTGTCAAAAGTCAGTTGGGTGTAAATCCATGTTTCTTTTCCTGGGATGTCTATTCTGTTCTGTGTCTTCCTACATTAAAAATCACATTCTAGGCCAGGCACAGTGGCTCATGCCTGTAATCCCAGTACCTTGGGAAGCCAAGGTGGGTGGATCACCTGAGGCCAGGAGTTGGAGACCAGCCTGACCAACATGGTGAAAACCTGTCTCTATTAAAAATACAAAAAATTAGCTGGACGTGGTGGCGGGCTAATCCCAGCTACTCAGGAGGCTGAGGCAGGAGAATCACCTGAACCCGGGAGGCAGAGGTTGCAGTGAGCCAAGATCGTGCCACCACACCTCAGCCTGGGTGACAGAGCAAGACTCTGTCTCAAAAAAAAAAAAAAAAAAATCAAATTCTATTTGTGACAAAGGAATCGTGGTGTATTAGCTCTGACACCTGCCTTATACCTTTCCACCTGGATGTTCTTTCTGCTCTTGGCCTCACTGTGGGTGTCCGATAAATCGTACAGACAAAATTAAGTTTAACCAACTGTCTGAAACTTTGGTGTTTCTTCCCCTGAGGAATTCCCCTGAGGAATACCAACTCTTCATGTGCAGAGAAGTGGAAGTATAGAAATTCAATTATCCCTCTTCTCTCAGCCGATGAACAGCTAGAGGCTGGAAATGCAAGTTCAATTGAAAGTTAGAAGCTGCTGCCCTGGAAATGTGCGCGCTATCGCTGCTGAGCGGGGACCTTTTCATGCAGCACACTGACAGTTCACCGTGTGGGCACGTGCGCACACACACACATACACACACACGCGCGTGCGCACGCAGAGACACGCACACGCACACACACACACAGGCGCGTGCACACACACACATACACACACAACGCGCGTGCGCACGCACAGACACATACACACAGGCGCGTGCGCACGCACAGACACACACACACAGGCGCGTGCGCACGCACAGACACACACACACACAGGCGCGTGCGCACGCACAGACACACACGCACACACACAGGCGCGTGCGCACGCACAGACACACACACACACACGCTTGATTTCCTCTCTAAAGTGGCAAGAAGAAGCTGCCTGGCTGCAAGCCCTGCTGGCATGGGTCATACCATCCACAAAACTCTTCCCTTGCTCCCCACTTTTGCTTGAAAACCTTTCACAGACTGCAGATTCAAGGGAAAGCCATGCCAGCCACGCCGCTGTCTGCTGGGAGACCCTGAGGTGGGCTCTCCTCTTTGCCCTCAGCAGGAAGAGGGTCTCCTCCCTCCCACCTGTGTCATCTGGGGGAAGAGCTGTCTCTGGAATGGAAACACTGGGAAGGAGGGTGCAGAGGACAGACTGCATCACCACTTTAGTGCTTGACGAATTCCTTTCCCCCAGACCCGCACAGCCCTCTGATATTGTGGTACATTTTCCTGGCATCCTTACTCAGCTGCAAATCCATCCTAGACCATAGCAGGGGAGGCTATTTTTACCTGGGTCAGGTCGTATCTTCTCCTTTGTTCCTGTTTCTGAAGGTCAGGAATGCCTTACCCTCGGGAGCCAGGATCTCAGACAAAGGCTCTCCAACCCTGAAGCTCTTTCTGTCTCCCAGAACCGCAGGGCATCGGTGCTGGGGTCACTGCATGCAGGTATATAATTTTCCCTCAGCAGTGCGTCACTGCAGGCAAGCCAAGACTTCTACCAGGCATCGGGGACCAGCTCCTGCTCACCGGTGTTAGGGGCCACAGGTAGCGGAGACAAAAATCAGGGCATGAAAGGCCCGAATTGTGTATTTGCTGGGAAACTGGGTGGTCCCCGTTCTTCCATGTCATGGATTCCTGGTGCAAGCCCTACACCCCTGTCCAACACTGCCAGCTCCCTCCCTCCCTTAAAGAGAGTATTCAGGATGCCCAGCTGGGGAGGAACTACCTCCTTTCCCGATAATTTGGGCTCCTTCGGCCTTCTGTGCTGTGCCCTGACCTGTTCGTGTCTCCACCAGACATCAGCCCTAAACGCAGCTCACGCTTCAGGAAAAATGTGTGTGCACCCACGTGCCGCAACGCCTGTCTCTCCATTCCCCAGGGCTAAGCCCCAAAGAGTAAGAGACAAACGTGGTGTGGAGGGCTTTCTGTGATGCAAGGGCAGAAACCTGGATTCTTAAACTAAGGCGTCTGTGTGTATCGCCCTTTATCACGGGACTGTGAGTCTCACACCAAGACATCTTCCTCACCCCTTCATCACAGAACCCAGTCGCCCCCTTCCCCTTATGTAAGCTGTGACTCTGGGCAAGGGTGTATGCTTTTTTCCTGCCTGGACCCATCCTGCTTGGTGTCAGCAATGAGTTAGGTGCAACTTGAAACCCCCTTCCCTGTACAAGAGACAGAGAGAGAGAGAAGGGGCAGCCTCTCTCCATTAGCACCTTCATTCTTTGATGAGAATATCTCAGCTCACCCATACCGGGGTGCAGGGTGAGAGTGAGGGAAAGAGGAAAGAAAGGGGACTTCCAAAGAAGGGGTGACATGCAAGACCAGGACGAGAGAGACATCCACCGCTGCGCTGGAGGGAGGGGACCGGGGAAAGCAGAGAGGTGGGAGGGGTGATGGAGAGGCGCGCAGTAGGGGACGCCTGCTCTCCCCGCACCCTCCCCATCTGCAAAGGGAGGCCCCCCGCCCAGCGCCGCAGCCCCTCCCCGCGCGCTCGCCCCCGCGCCTCCCTCCCGCGCCCCCGCACCCCCCGCCGCCGGTGGACGGCAGCGCGCTGCTGCCCGCGGGGCTGGCGTTTCCACCTGTCACCGCGCCGCCGCCGCCCCAAGTTTTCGGGGGACTTGCCCGGCGCGCCGCCTTCCTCCTGCTCTCCCCCATGGCCGCCGCCCCCTCTTCCCGGCCGCCCCCCGGGGCCCCCGTGCCCCCCGCCCAGCCCCACGGCCGCCGGGCCCGGTGAGCGCCAGCAGCTGGGGGCACCCGGACGGTGGGAGCCCCGCGCGCAGCCGCCTGCACCCGAGCGCGCCGGCCTCCGAGCAGCCACCACTGCCACCACCGCCGCCGCCGAGCAGCCACCCAGGCAGCGTCTGTCCCGGGCACGGAGCATTGCGGATGCGGCGCGGGGCCGGCGCGGGGCTCCGGGCGCGCTCGGGGGTCGTGAGCGCCGCGCCCCGCGCCCCCGCGCGCCCCCCGCCCTCCCGCGCGCCCCGCTGGGGCCATGCAGTCTCTCATCTCGCCGGTGACCAAGGCGATCCTGGTGGCCCTCTTCATCTTCGCCATCCTCCTCATCCTCTATGTGATCCTATGGTACATCTGCCGCGATGTGGACTGCGACCATGGCATCTGAGCGCCGCGGACCCCCGGGGTCGCCACGCAGGGGGCGCCCCCAGCGCCGGGGCCATGGGGACTGAGCCGTCCCGCAGTGCCCCCCAGCTCAGCGCCCGCGCCCCCTACTCCGGGCCCCGCCGCCCGCCCTGCACCTCCACCGCCTCCTGGCCTTGACCTTCAGGGACGCACTGGAGAGAGCGGGTGAGTGCGCTCGTGCGGGCGCTTTGGGGGGCCACGGTTGGGGAACCCCAACTTCGGGGAAGGAGCTGAATCCGGACGCGGGACTGAACCCGAGGATTCACTGAGCCCGGGGCTCCCCCATGGGGCACGGGAAGCGGCAGGTGCGCGTGCAGAGGGGTGGGCGCAGGTCCTCCCGTGCCCCCTCCAGGTCCGTCCCACCCACCCCCTGGGCGCCTTGGGTTCGAGAAGCATAGGCGCTCCCGCCTGTGGCCGCCACTGGTGCAGCAGAACGCGGGTTCTCAGGTGGGTCTGCTGCGCTATGGCACACCAGGCGCTATCAAGTCCTCAGCCCTCTGCTTCGGCGATGGGGACCCTGCACTCAGGTCCCCTATAACCTCCACGGACAAACACGGTGAGCGCGGGGCTAGGAACCGAGCGAGGGTTATCCACGGCCAAGGGACACCTCTAGGGAGCAATGGAAAACAAAATTTAAACCAGGTCGGAAGACTGTTTGCCTTTCTCACACTTCCGAGCGCCCCCAGGGAAGCCGAAGCCTTGGGGGTGGGGGGAGGAGGTGTCCTCCAAAGTCCTCTGGCCCCTGCTCCAGAGGGGAGAGGGACAGATGTGACAAGGATGAGGCTTTGCCCTACACCAAGCGTGCCGGGCAAGTTTGGGACGGTGAAGCAATCTGTGACTTAAATAAATATTTTCTTAGCCAGAAAAATGCCTCCCTTTGAATATTTCTCTGGGAAACAAATAAATAAATAAAACGGTGAGGAAAAACACCCAGTTTACATAGACTGCCAATTGATGCGTGGGTATGGCTTCCTTTGGTAATCAGGGCAGACAGAAGCTGTTTGGGGGCTCACTTCGGATTTGAGAGAGCTCGGCTTGGTGTTATTTATGTTCATGGATTCCTCTCAGATTAACAGTTTCCAGCCACTTATGGGTTAAGGAAACTAAAAATCCTGGGAATTTTTTTTTTGGGGTCCAGGATAACCTATGGATTGCTTGTCCCAGGAATCTTTGGAAATCCAATGGGACTGCAAATGTCTGATTTGGGATGGTTAGGGTGTGAGTGTGAGTGTGACTGTGTGTGTGTGTCTGTTTTCTGTAGTTAAAATTGGAGTTGACACAGTGAGTGATTCTGCAGCACCTAACTCATGTCCACAGACAACAGTGTCTGCAAAGGTGGCGGGGGGCCAGGGGGTGTTAGGCGGAAGACACACCACTTTCAGAATAACAGATATGCCCTGAGAAAATGAAAACATTTGCAAAGTCCCCCACATTCTCCATTAAAATACCTTCTCATGGGACTCTGTGGCTGGGTATGTGTATTACATCTCCCAAGATGCCAAGTTTGTTTCTGGAATTTGTTGCCTCTCCTCAACCTGGCCCCCAACTCCCAGGTCACGTACCCAAATGTACCATTTTTACAGCTCAGTCCGAAAAGACTCTCTGACACCAGAACGGACCAATATTTTTGAAGTACTGCCTGTGCTCCAGGTATTAAATTAACTGAAAAGAAATATTATGAAAATCCAAAATGGGACGCTTTGCAGATTATTCCCGGCATAGAAGAAAAGGCTACTGGAGATTCACACAAGCACATCCCACCCAGGGGATCCAAAATTATGCCAAGCACATACCCAGTGGGCTAGTCGAATAGAAAAAGGAAGATTTAATCCAAGAAGCCTGTTTCTCAGGTTAGGATTTGGGAAGAAACAGGGTTATAGAGTCAGCCACTAGCGGGGCTTGTCTGGGAATGATATGAAAATACAGTTGCAGCTGAAACTGGATGTGAGCCGCTAACCAAGCTCACCCTAAACATGATAGCTGAAGTCCTATTCACATCTGATAATTCCTTAGGGCTTGTACATTCTCAGCCTCTCTTGGATTATTTTTTTACATAAAATTTCCATTCCAATTGAGCACTGTTTATTCAATTTCCCAGAGAATGCCTTCTCATAAATTAGAAACTAGCCATCTACATATTGATTCTATGAATGATTACATTAAATTTCCTGCTTAATAGTCACTGCCATGTCTGCTGAAAGGCTCATCACCAAATGAGAACAAAACGCAGGGATTCAGAATTCAAATGGCAGGGCGCTCACCAAGTCACCAAGTGAACAGCTAATTAACGCTCTTGGAAAAGAACACTCACCCCCATCACATAGCCTTGTCTCCTTCCCCCAGATAGACAAGGCTAGAACCAGAAAGAAACCTTTAGACAAAAGGAAATCACAGTAACTCATGTCTGTGTAGCCTCCTGTGTAATCTACAAAAGCCCTTCCCATGCAGTGTTCCTCCACATCTACGCCACTGTCCTGGGAAGACGCCAGGTTGGTGCTAACATCCCTGTTTCAGGTACACAAACCAAGGCAGGTAGAAGTGCTTCTTGCCCAAGGTCACACAGCAAGTCAGTGCAGAGCTGTCACAGTGACAGCAGACTACCACTTGGAGCTTTTGGCTACAGATTGGGGGGCATTTCTTTCCACGCGTGTGACTCTTCTCTGTGGTCCTGTTTTATGTCCATCAGTGCACACTGACATCCAACAGTTCTCCAAGGGAGTCCTTAGATCATGGTGACCATTTGGGTATTTCTTTTCTTTTTTTTTTTTTTTTTTTTTTTGAGATGGAGTCTTGCTCTGTCACCCAGGCTGGAGTGCAGTGGTGCAGTCTCGGCTCACTGCAACCTCTGCCTCCCAGGTTCAAGCGATTCTCCTGCCTCAGCCTCCTGAGTAGCTGGGATTACAGGCACGTGCCACTACGCCCGGCTAATTTTTATATTTTTAGTAGAGATGGGGTTTCACCCATGTTGGCCAGGCTGGTCTTAAACTCCTAACCTCATGATCTGCCCGCCTCAGCCTCCCAAAGTGCTTAGGATTACAGGTATAAGCTACTGCTTCTGGCCCGTTTGGGTATTTCACACCTAAAGAAGATATGAGTATCAAAACAGCAGCATGGTCACTCAGGATGCTTTCCTGGAACCTAGAAAGATAAGCCCTGACTGGAAAAAAGGACAATCTCAATTAAGCTGGGAAGAGCATGATGACACAGAAACCTGTGTGCTATTATCTTAATTTTCTATGGACAACCCACACATGCCAGGGTGGTTATGATTACTGTCAAAAGACCTACAGTTTCCTATGAATAACAATTACACCTAATAGTTGCTGAGTCTTTTACTGAACACCAGACCTGGAGCGAAAATAATATTATATACATTGTATTTTACCCTCCTGACAGCAACATGAATATAATTAGTATCCCAATTACACAGAAGGGAAAAATAAGGCTGGGAAAAAAAAAAAAAAAGGTTATGTAACTTCCCCAAGAATAAAAGAAAAATCTCAATCATCAGTAGCCAAGCTTTTACCAACGGACCTGTGGCACACATGTGTGTTTATGGGGTGTGTGTGTGTGTGCATGTAAAATCTCACATATATTGCAGTGGTATTACACAAAAGTTTTAAATTATATTTCTACTTGCAGCTCTCCTTTAGGGTTTAAAATTAATCATTCTCTTTAAAGTTTTTAAAAAATTGATTATGGAATAACTGCTAATTATCTGTTTCTAGATGCTGCTCACACAGGTTTCCATTTTTAAAACTTTTTATGTATTTTTTTTTTTTAAGACAGGGTCTGGCTCTGTCACCCAGGCTGGAGTGCAATGGTGTGATCTTGGCTCTCTGCAACCTCCACCTTCCAGGCTTAAGCAATTCTCATGCCTCAGCCTCCTGAGTAGCTTGGACCACAGGCCTGAGCCACCATGCCCAGCTAATTTTTGGACTTTTTAGTAGAGACCTCATTTCATCATGTTGGCCAGGCTGGTTTCGAACTCCTGACCTCAAGTGATCCACCCACCTCGATCTCCCAAAGTGCTGGCATTACAGGCTTTTGATGTATTTTTTGATATTGACAATCAGTCATAAAAAATTTAAAAAGTCAATTCAAGAGTTTTTCCATCTTTTAGAAGTTGTCAGTTATATCCCTAGAATAAGGAAAACTCTCTTATTTTGCAAGAGGATCTTTATATATATATAATGTGTGTGTGCGCGCTTTTTTTTTTTTTTTTTTTTTTTTGAGAAGGAGTTTCTTTCTCTGTTGCCCAGGCTGGAGTGTAGTGGCGCAATCTTGGCTCACTGCAACCTCTGCCTCTTGGACTCTAGCAATTCTTCTGCCTCAGCCTCCCGAGCAGCTGGGATTACAGGCTTGTGTCACCACATCTGGCTAATTTTTGTATTTTTAGTAGATATGGGGTTTCGCCATGTTGACCAGGCTGGTCTCCAATTTCTGACCGCAAGTGATCTGCCTGCCTCAGCCTCCCAAGGTGCTGGGATTACAAGGGTGAGCCACCACACCCAGCCAATATATTTTATGTGTTCCAAACTGTAAAGATTTTTATGAGTCTAAAAAAAAATGAACCTTAAAGCGAAGATGCTGAAAAACTGGCCCTAAATGCATTTTTTCTTGGGATCCCATGTAGTGTGAATCCCGCTCCTAAAATCTCCCTTTTATGGTTTTGGCAGCTTCCGAATTTAAGGGGCAGGTCCCCCAAGGGGCAGAGAGGGCCTCCTGGAAACCTCAGCTTCTGTACAAGAAGAGTTGAGGGAAGAGGGTAAGTTAGATGTGTAATGAAGCCTGAGATGTAGCAAGACAAAACATCTAGACACCATAATGAGGGACAGTTGGTGGCAGTGATGAGAGAGATGTGGTCAACTAGATGAGGGAGAACTTTCTCAAGCTGATCGTTAAAGACAGGGTGGGCACGGCGGCTCACGACTGTAATCCCAGCACTTTGGGAGGCCGAGGTGGAAGGATCGATTGAGCCCAGGAGTTCGATACCAGCCCGGGCAACATAGTGAGACTCTATCTCTATAAGAAAAAAAAAGTAGGGGCCAGGCACGGTGGCTCACACCTATAATCCCATCACTTTGGGAGGCTGAGGCGGGCAGATCACTTGAGGTCAGGAGTTCCAGACCATCCTGGCCAACATGGTGAAACCCCGTTTCTACTAAAAATGCAAAAATCTGCCAAGCATGGTGGCACACATCTGTAATCCCAGCTACTTGGGAGGCTGAGGCAGAAAAATCGCTTGAACCTGGGAGGTGGGGGTTGCAGTGAGCCGAGACTGCGCCACTGCACTCCAGCCTGGGCAACAGAGTGAGACTCCATCTCAGAAAAAAGAAAAGAAAAGAAAAGAAAAAAAAACGGGCTGCCTCAGAAGTGGTCAGAGGTGTTTGCCTTGTTGTGTACACTTCCCCAAGGGAAGTGTAGCGGGGAGGAGACACGAAGAAGCAAGTGTTTGGCTCATAGGACTTCACACTCAATAAGAATATTTACATACCTTTCAAATTTATATCACTGGAAAAAAAAAAAAACAAGGTTCTTTTGCAGAAGAAAACATTTTGGAATTCAAGATAAGTGACGCGGGGGACAAAGAATTGGGTTGAAAATCTCACTGTTGCTTTCAAAGCTGTTCTCAGTTAATGAAGATGGAGTCTGAGAATGTGGCTCAGGTTATTGAGATGCTCCTTAGCGATTCTTCTCCTCCTTTACCCTAAAATTAAGATCCTTTTATATCTCCTCTTCTCAGGCCCTGTTCCACAGATGTTCATATTGGAACTTGCCTGCATTGCAGATGTCTGTAAAAAAAAAAAAAAAAAAAAAAAGAAAGAAAGCAGGGGGAGAGGGGAGGCAGAGGCTGAAAGATAATAGAGAATTGCAAGGTGCCAACAGAGAAGGAAAGACCAGTCTGGCTCTTCCATATTAGCTCCGTGATACTCTGAGCTCCACAGTGTCAAGCTAAATCCCATTTAGAAGGTGAAGTAGGAAATAGATGTGGATTTGGAGTAGGAGGGACAGTACTGAGGCCTGACTCAGAGAGCTGGGTCCTTTCAGGATGTGGGAGACACGAAACGGAGGGCTCCTAAGGGGAAGAGGAAGCTGCGTTCACTTTCACGCACTTCCCAAGGCAGCGTGTCAGGCCGGGAAGCTGTACAGTGGGAAGAAGAATCTGTAACAGCGCCTCAAAGCAGGAAAACAACACCGTACCATAAGCCAAACCCCTGCTGTGCTTTCTGAGTAATGCCATTTCTAAAAAGATCATGTTTCCATGAGTTATTTTTTCCCCTCCGCCGATTTGGTCTAGCAACATGTAAAGTGTAAATTCAAGGGAAACATGAGTGAAATAGAAAGGGTGACTTTGGAGGTACCTACAGTCAATGCAGTGCTGGGGTAGGGCGTGCTGACCTAGAGGGGGATATACCCCCATCTGAGAAGGGTCCCAGCGCCCTGCTGCTGTCTCACAAACCTGAGCGCTTCCTTACCGAAACTGTCCCCAGAGGCAGGATCTTTCAAGAAATGTTGTCCTTGGTCCTTGTCTTGCATCCTTAGCTAGGGAGCCTTCCAGGCAGAGGCAAGGATTTTTGGAAATACCTAAGCCTCCTTCAGCGCCAAGTCTGGGGGATAACTTTAGAAGCCAATTTAATCAATATGGCTTTTAGCTCAAAATAGCGCCAGCGTAAGGTAAGGTCTAGACAGGCGCTTGGAGGCAATTCTGAAACAGTTCCAAAAATAGTTTGAAGCAAACTGGGCCCTTTGAATGAGTAGCCTGCCTACTGGAGGGAAGGGATCAAACTCACTCGTGTGCAAAACCTCAGGTGCAATTTCTGTTGTAAACTCTCCTCGCTCACCTCCTAACTAGGACTTTTCGGGTGTGGGAGCAAGATGTATACATTTATTGAATACCTACTGTGGATTTACGACAATTTTATGCTTTTATTACGAAACCTTTGGATAGGCTGTTATGTTTTCTTCTGGGGAAGGTGAAAACTGTCTGTAATTATGTGCTCTAAAAGCTGTCCATGGCCGGGTGCGGTGTCTCACGCCTGCAATCCCAGCACTTCGGGAGGGCCAGGCTGGCAGATCACTTGAGGTCAGGAGTTCGAGACCAGCCTGGCCAACATGGTGAAACCCCGTCTCTAGCAAGAATACAAAAATTAGCCAGGTGTGGTAGTGCACACCTGTAATCCAAGCTACTTGGGAGGCTGAGGTGGGAGAATCACTTGAACCCGGGAGGCAGAGGTTGCAATGAGCTGAGATCGTGCCACTGCACTCCAGCCTGGGCGATAGAGCGGGACCCTGTCTCAAAATAAATAAATAGTAAATAAATAACTTTCCACTAGCGATCTCAAGGCCAGGTTGCCCGCGGTCAGCGGTGGCTATTTTTCATGTCATTGTACTATCTCTTACCATCTGACCAGGCACCCTTCCATTCCGTCCGCCTACCCCCGTCTCTGAGTCATCGGATGACTAAGCATACCTATGCTTTGGTTCTGTTGGCGTGAATGCAGTGATTCAGGTCAGAAGTGAGCCCACCATACAGAAGGCTCACGAAAAGATCCTCGGGGAAAATGGACGGACATCATTCGTGAAAGAGAAAAGCAAAGTATCCCCAAAACCGACCCATTAATGGTGGTCTGACACATGGCATTGCTGCATTACTCTTCATTGCTCCCTCATTCCCATGTGTGTGAAGTGTGACTATAATTACGATGAAAGCTAAATGAATTAAATATGATTCTCTTTTTTCTTTTTTTTTTGGAGACAGGGTCTCGCTCTGTTGCCCAGGCTGGACATGGCGTGATCTCAGCTTACTGTAACCTCCTCCTCCCGGGTTCAAGTGATGCTCCTGCCTCAGCCTCCTGAGTAGCTGGGACTATAGGCACCCACCACCACACCCAGCTAATTTTTGTATTTTTAGTAGAGATGGGGTTTCACTGTGTTGGCCAGGCTAGTCTCGAATCCTGACCTCAAATGATCCGCCTGCCTTGGCCTCCCAAAGTGCTGGGATTACAGGCATGAGCCACCATTCCAGGCCAATTTTCTTTAATATCTCATCTTTTAGTATGACACCGATGGACAAGTCTAATGGGAATTACAATAACATGGAAATTGGATCTTTCCTACCGTCAGCAAAAATGTCAAGACCACAAAAGACAAAACAAAAAAAAACTAAGTGAATAAAATAGTAGAGACAAACAGAAATATGAGAACAAAGGCATCTTAAAAAGATGCTTAAGAAAAAAACTTTGGGGAGACCAAGGCAGGCGGATCACTTGAGGTTCAGGAGTTCGAGACCAGCCTGGCCAACATGGCTGTAGAGACAGGCCAACCCTGTCTCTACTAAAAAAAACAAAAACAAAAAATCAGCTGGGTGTGGTGGCAGGCAATCACCTGTAATCCCAGTTACTCAGGAGACTGAGGCAGGAGAATCCCTTGAACCCAGTAGGTGGAGGTTGCAGTGAGCCGAGATCCGGTTCAAGTGATTCTCCTGCCTCAGCCTCCCGAGTAGCTGGGACTACAGGTGATTCTCTCACCTCATCCTCCTGAGTAGCTGGGACTACAGGCATGTAACACCACACCAGGCTAATTTTTGTATTTTTTGTAGACATGGGGTTTCACCATGTTACCCAGGCTGTTCTGAAACTCCTGGGCTCAACTGATCCTCCTGCTTCAGCCTCCCAAAGTGCTGAGAGTAGAGGTGTGAGCCACCCTAACCATGGCAAACATCATTTCTTTTTCTTCTTCTTTTTTTATTTTTAACTGTTTTTTTGTTTTTGTTTTTGTTTTGAGACAGGGTCTCACTCTGTCGCCCAGGCTGGAGTGCTGCAATGGCACGATCTCAGCTCACCGCAACCTCTGCCTCCTGAGTTCAAGTGATTCTCCTGCCTCAGCCTTCCGGGCAGCTAGAATTACAGGCATGTGCCACTGCGCCTGGCTTAATTTTGTATTTTTAGTTTTGCCATGTTGGCCAGGCTGGTCTCGAACTCCTGACCTCAGGTGACCCACCCACTTTGGGCTCCCAAAGTGCTGGGATTACAGGCCTGAGCCATCCTGCCCAGTGCAAACATCACTTCAATATCCCCTTGCATCCTGCAAGGGCTCTCCGTCTGGGGACAGATGATGGGGCAGTAACCTTCAGAAGTGCAGAGACACAAGGGTGCTTTCCTCAGGGGTAGGGGAGGTGAATTCAACCAAGAACACGACTTGTGAGGAGGAAGACAACTGCAGTGTTGGAACCACCAACCATAAGTGGCTATTGAGTATGGATTCATTCAAGGCTTGAATATTTATTTTTATTGAGCTATAATTGATTTAAACATAAACAGCCACGTGTGGCTGGTGGCTATTCTATTGGATAGCACAGCTAGAATTGTAATCTATGTGCTGTTTGATTCATTCATTGTATTAGTTTGCTAAGGCTGCCATAACAAAGGACCACCAACTTGGGGGCTTCAACAAGGGACGTTGATTCTCCTGGAGTCCTGGAGGCTGGAAGTCGGAGATCCAGGTGTAGACAGAGCTGGTTCCTCCTGAGGCCTCTCTCCTAGGCTTGGAGACACTGTCTTCTCCCTGGGTCCTCAGAGGATCGTACCCCTGTGTGTGTCTGTGTCCTCATCTCCTTGTCTTATGAAGTGTCTTAGTGCATCTCAGGCTGCTATCACAGAATACCATAGACTGGGTGGCTTATAAGCAACAGGCATTGATTCTCCCACAGTCCTGGAGGCTGGACGTCTGAGATCAAGGTGGGGGCAGGGCTGGTTCCTCCTGAAGCCTCTCTCCTGGGCTTGGAGATGCCGTCTTCTCCCTGTGTCCTCACAGGGTCAACCCTCTGTGTGTGTCTGTGTCCTCGTCTCCTCTTCTTTTAAGGGCACCAGTCTTGTTGGATCAGGCCCTATCCTTATGACACAATTTTCGCATAATTACCTGTTTGAAGGCCTTATCTCCAAACACCGTCACAATGAGGGCGAAGGTTTCAACATAGGCGTTTCGAAGAGACACAGTTTAGCCTGAAACACTCATTTCACAAACCTCTCCTAGTTCTTCTGTACCAGCAGTTATAACACTGGACAAACCTGGTTCCTGCTCTCTGAGTGTAAATTCTCAGCTGGGGAGATGGCAAGGTCATTGGATCATCATGGTACATTTGGATCCAGGGTGTAACAGAAGTCTGGGCCACATGCCATAAAACAGCTGGCAGACAGATCTCAGAGTCTCTGTGCTACAGGAACACGGAGGAGGAACCCAGGTGGGCCTGGGAGGAGATGTTTAAGGCATTGTGATGCTTGGTGTAACCCTGAAGGTCAAGATACGGTTATCCAGATAACGCGAAGATTCATTTCAGGTAGAGGAAGCCACAGCAAGTGAGATCATGCATGCATACATATGCGCGCGCGCGCGCACACACACACACACACACACACACACACACACTCTTTCATGCCCAAAGGCAGCAAATTCTGCAGCCCAGTTTGTATTCCAGAGCCTGCTGCTGACCACATTGAGCTATGTCCTGAGACCAAATCATGCCTCAGTGCCTTTTTTTTTTTTTTTTTGAGACAGAGTGTTGCTCTGTCGCCAGGCTGGAGTGCAGTGGCACGATCTCAGCTCACCACAACCTCCGCCTCCTGGGTTCAGGCGATTCTCCTGCCTCAGCCTCCCAAGTAGCTGGGACTACAGGTGCACGCTGCCACGCCTGGCTAATTTTTGTATTTTTAATAGAGACGAGGCTTCACTATGTTGGCCAGGATGGTCTTGATCTTTTGACCTCGTGATCCGCCCGCCTCAGCCTCCCAAAGTGTTGGGAGTACAGGCGTGAGCCACCACCCCTGGCCGGTTTAGTGCCTTTTTAAACGGGCTTCCCTCCCTCTCTCTGCAAATGCTCTATGCCTTTGAATCCCAACCTCAGTCTCTGTGTCTGGAGAACCCACCTTATGACAACACCTTATGCACACATGAGCTTTGGCGGGTAAGTAACATGATCCTCACTCGCAGACGTGCTGCCTGAGACCCGAGTCACCTGGCCGAGGTCCACCACTCACATGGAGCACCATGGTTCTCCATGTTGGAGCTCTACCTCAAGAATTCATGAAGAAACAGAGAAAGTAAGGGGCTGATAAAGGTTCTTGTGTACTAAAATTGCACCTCTGGAAACTGACTCTGAAAGCGGTGGCGTACCTGGAACATAATTAGTGCAGTTCAAAAGCAAAGCCATCATCCTGCGTATTGTTCCCTCTGGCCCTTCTTCCTGCTCCCCGGAGCCGTGTTGGCGTTAAACAAGACAGCATGAGTGGGTATGTTTACACCTCTTGCAGTATTGTCGGATTTTCCTGGGACCTCCCAGAATCTCTGTGTCTGAAAGCAAGCCAGGGATGCTTTGTGAAGGTGGCAACCCCAACTCTAAGGCCAGCCAGAAACAGCACTCTCTGTGCCTCTCGAATTACTCCAGCTTCTTGGCCGTCTGACTCAACCCTGTTGGGCGTCAGTCTCATGGAAACACACAGGAATGGGTGGAGACCTACCCATTCTTTTTGTTTGTTTGTTTGTTCTTTGTTTTGAGATGGAATCTAGCTCTGTCGCCCAGGCTGGAGTGCAGTGGCATGATCTCAGCTCACTGCAACCTCCGCCTCCCGGGTTCAAGCGATTCTCCTGCCTCAGCCTCCCGAGTAGCTGAGACTACAGGCGCCCGCCACCACGCTCAGCTAATCTTTGTATTTTTAGTAGAGACAGGGTTTCACCATGTTGGCCAGGCTGGTCTCGAACTCCTGACCTCAGGTGATCCATCCGCCTCAGCCTCCCAAAGTGCTGGGATTATAGACTTGAGCCACCACGGCCAGCACCCACCCATTCTTAAAGATAAGATTTAGAGAGTTACAGGTGAGGAAAAGACAGACAGGAATTAGACTCCTTGCAAAAGCTGAATTGGATGCGGCTGGTTCCTGGGGCTAGCAAGTGTGATCATCGTGATACTTTGTGGGGATCAACCCATTCTCTTACCAACAGCTGCGATTCAGGAGGTGGTAGAAGTCATTCCCAGCTGAACATTTGAGATACTCAAGTGAAGGAAAGCCCTTTTCAGTAGGCTTTGAATTCTTTGAGAAAGTATCAAGGAATTCCCTGTACCCCCAAGCTTCGTCCCAAGTGCTCAGAATAACTATCTAGTCACTTCCAAGTTGCTCCAGCTGATTTGCCTGGAGCAAGGACGGCTCCCTGGGACACTGAGTCTTCCTTGATCCAGCTGTTCAGGTCATCCTAATTGGGAAGAGTCTTCAAGCCGCTGTGAAAGGTGGAGGGGCTGGGGTTCACAGGGGTGAGAGATGGAGCGGCAGCCTGCCCGGCCCAGTGTCCATAGAGATCATGGGGGTTTGGGGGGCCTCTGGGGAACACAGCTACGTGACTACAGCCCCACCTAGTACTCCACTGAGGTACCCGGAGCCCTGTTTCTGTATTTTCCCTGGATGCCCCAGGTTTTCAGGGTCTGGAACAACTCTGCCCGTTAGAAATACAATATGGGCTGGGTGTGGTATCTCACGCCTATAATCCCAGCACTTTGGGAGACCAAGGTGGGTGGATCACTTGAGGTCAGGAGTTTGAGACCAGCCTGGCCAACATGGTGAAACCCCCTACTCTACTTAAAATACAAAAATTAACTGGGTGTGGTGGCAGGTGCTTGTAATCCCAGCTACTCGGGAGGCTGAGGCAGGAGAACTGCTTGAACCCAGGAGTCAGAGGTTGCAGTGAGCCAAGATGGCGCCATTGCAGTCCAGCCTGGGCGACAGAGTGAGACTCAGTCTGAAAAAAAAAAAGAAAAGAAATACAATATGATCCACATGAGCAATTGAAAACTCTTTGCTAAACACATTAAGAAAGGAGTAAAATGAAAATGGTGAAATCAATTTTAATAATATGTTTAATCACTATATCTAAACAGTCTCCTTTTAACAGGTATATATATTTATATTTACATAAATATATAAATTTATTTTTATGTATGTTTTTAAATTTATTAAATTTGTATAAATTTTATTAAAATATATATGCAAATATGGTATTTAATAATAAATATGGTATTTAATGGCACTATTTAGTGTCATTTTAACATGTATGTATATTTCTATGTTTACATAAATATATAAATTTAGTTTATATTTTAAAATTAATTAAATATGTACAAATTTTATTAAAATATATTTTCATATATATTCAATCACTATATCAAATAGTCTCATTTCAACATGTATATATTTATATTTACATAAACAAATTTAAAGCTTATGTGTATTTTTCAGTTTATTAAATTTGTACAAATTTTATTACAATATATTTATATGTAAGATACTTTATCACTATATGAAATAGTGTCATTTCAAAATGTATATTTATATAAATATATAAATTTATATATATTTTTTAATGTTAAATATTTACACATTTTATTAAGATATATTTCTGGCCGGGCGTGGTGACTTATGCCTGTAATCCCAGCACTTTGGGAGGCCAAGGCAGGCGGATCATCTGAGGTTGGGGGTTCGAGGCCAGCCTGACCAACATGGAGAAACCCCATCTCTACTAAAAATACAAACAATTAGCCGAGCATGGTAGCGCATGCTTGTAATCCCAGCTATTTAGGAGGCTGAGGCAGGAGAATTGCTTGAAACCGGGAGGCAGAGGTTGCAGTGAGCTGAGATCGTGCCACTGCACTCCAGCCTGGGCAACAAGAGTGAAACTCAGTCTCAAAAATATATTTTTTTTTCCTATATAAACATATGTTTATAAATATCATAAATGAATATATGTATTTTATAAGTATATGAAATAATTGTATACATATACACATAATTTATTTCAAATTTATATATTTTTAAATATGTGTAAATATATTTAGAATTGTATATATGGGTATAATTATTTAGAATTGTATAGTTATTTAGAATGTATTTAGAATTTTCTATATATAGTTATTTAGAATAGATTTAGAATTGTATAGTTATTTAGAATAGATTTAGAATTGTATATGTAGTTATTTAGAATAGATTTAGAATTGTATATGTAGTTATTTAGAATAGTATATAAAGTTATTTAGAATAGATTAGAATTGTATGTATAGTCATAAGTGAGATAGTGCACATTCTTTTTTCGCACCAAGTCTTCAAATCCAGTGTCTGTTGTACACTTAGAGCACATCTCAGTTCAGATGAACTGACATCCTCTGGGGGTTTGTCCCTTCCAAATCTCCTGTTAAAATAGAATCCCCAGTGTTGGGGGTGGGGCCTGGTGGGAGGTGTTTTGGTCACGGGAACAGATCCCTCGTGAATGACTTGGTGCTGTCCTCACGGAAATGTGTGAGTTCTCACAATATTCGTTCATGTAAGAGCTGATTGTTAAAAAGAGCCTGGCTGCTCCTCCTCTCTCTCTTGCTCCGTCTCTCATCCTGTGACACTCTGGTTCCCCTTGCCTTCCTCCACGCGTAAAAGCTTTTTGAGGCCTCACCAGAAGCTGAGCAGATGCCAACGCCATGCCTGCTTCTGATACCGTTTGCAGAACAGTAAGCCTAATACAGCCCTTTTCTTTAGTAAGTCACCCAGCCTCAGGTATTCCTTTATAGCAACACAAAATGGACTAAGACGCAAACCACATCCAAATGCCATTTGTGACTGGTGCCCCCAGTGCTGGGTAGCACAAGTCTCATTTTGTCTTCCAGCTAACACTATGCTGTTCTTATGGAATTTCTCTGCCCTGGCCCTGAAGACAGCATCTCTTCCTTCCCTGGCTCTTCTCTCGTCATCACTCTCAACCATCTGGTAGTTTTCTACGTGTGCTCTTTAGCCAGAACTATCCCCGACAGAGGGGCCTCCCTGCACACAGCCCAAGCAAATTCACACAGGACTAAAGTCTGCTTCTTTATTGGATCATTGCCTTTCTGGGTAAACTGAGAGTCAGTGGGGGTTCAGAATTTCTGTCAACCTCCTAGATAGGTCTTCTCAGGCTCCAGACACCCTAGATGCTTGTGTCTTGACTTTCATTTGGTTCTACCATATACAGAATACAAATAATCTATAAATGGAAAAATGCGGCTAGGCGCGGTGGCTCACACCTGTAATCCCAGCCCTTTGGGAGGCCGAGGCGGGCGGATCACGAGGTCAGGAGATGGAGACCATCCTGGCTAACACGGTGAAACCCCATCTCTACTAAAAATACAAAAAATGAGCCGGGTGTGGTGGCGGGTACCTGTAGTCCCAGCTACTTGGGAGGCTGAGGCAGGAGAATTGCTTGAACCCGGGAGGCGGAGCTTGCAGTGAGCTGAGATCGCGCTACTGCACTCCAGCCTGGGTGACAAAGTGAGACTCCTTCTCAAAAAAAAAAAGAAAGGAAAAATGCTAGTTATATGCTAGTTATGCAGGTACTGGTTAGGGTGTCCTGGCCGCCCCCCACCCCACACCCTTTGTAATCTCAACTCTTCTGTTGACTGGACTTCACTGCTTTCCTCCTGATATCCTCTTTCTGTCCCAGGATCTCATCCAGAACCCACATTACATTGAGTCATGTCTCCTCTTGGCTGTGACAGTTTCTCAGACTTGTCTTGTTTTTCATGACCTTGAAGCAAGGTCTTGTACATGACTCTTGTATGGGTTTTTTGATTTAAAAAGATATTTATTTGGCTCACGGTTCTGCAGACTGTTCAAGAGTCAAATACAAGACCTTACTTCAAGGTCATCCAAAGCAAGGCCTGCAGACCATACAAGGACCCCTAGCCACAAATGGCACTTGGATGTGGCTTGTGTATTAGTCCATTTTGTATTGCTATAGAGGAGTATCTGAGCTGCATGATTTATAAAGAAAAGAGGTTTATTTGGCTCACGTTCCTGCAGACTGTACGAGAAGCATTGTCTTGAGGACAACGGGTCAGGTATTTTGTCAAGCTGTCCCTCTGTTGGGATTTGTCTGCAATTTTTCTCATGGTGAGACTAGGGTGCTTGGCTTTGGGGAGGATGACGGCAGAGATGAAGAGTCATTCTCATTACATCATATCAAGGTACATACTGTCAGCATGACCTACCACCGTTGACATTGGCTTGATCACGTCTGAGGTGGTGTTTGTCAGATTTCTCCACTGAAAAGTTATTGATCTCCCTGACCATGCTCTTTGAAAGGAAGTCTCTACATGCAACCCACACTTAATGGAGTGGGGAGTTGTATTTCATCTTCTTGCGAATAAAATACCTACATCAATTATTTGGAACTCTTCTGCATGGGAGATTTGTATCTCCTCCTTCCTTTATGTATTTATTCAATTATTGACTGCCTTGGGTTACCATCTAATATTATTTCATTTTATTGCCCAAGTCATTTCAGCTTTGAGCGCCAGGAGCTCTTTCAGGTTGGCTTTTGCTTATCTTTCACACACCCTCAGTTTTTTGTGTGTTTGAGCATTTTCTTATTTGCTTGTACTACAAGATGGTCCAGGCATATCTGTATCACCCAAGCTCCATTCTTAGAATTAACCATTATTCCAGAGAGCCCTGGTACTTTTTATCTGAACATGATACTAGGAACCAAAGTGCTGGGTGAAATGACTTGTCAGTAGCATTAAAGAGACGTACTGGCTGGGCACAGTGGCTCTTGCTTGTCAGCACAGCACTTTGGGAGGCTGAGGTGGGAGGATTACTTGAGTCCAGGAGTTCAAGACCAGCCTGGGAAGCTTAACGAGACAAAAAAAAAAAAAAAAAAAAAATTTAAAATTAGCTACTTGGTGCACACACCTGTAGCATTAACTACTCAAGAGGCTGAGGCAGAAGAATTGTTTAAGCCCAGGCATTTAAGATGACAGCTATGGTTGCGCCAATGTGCCCAGCCTAAGCAACAGAGCCAGGCCCCATCTCGAAAAAAATTTAAAAGTGCAAGAGTTTGAGATTACAGTCAGCTGTGATTGTGGCACTGCACTCCAGCCTAAGCAACAGAGCCAGGCACCATCTCTAAAAAAATTTAAAAGTGCAAGAGTTTGATCGCTATGATTGTGCCACTGCACTCCTGCCAGGGTAACAGAGCCAGGCCCCGTCTCTAACAAAATTTAACAAGTGCAAGAGTTTGAGATTATGGTCAGCTCTGATTGTGCCACTGTACTCCAGCCTGGGTAGCAGAGCCAGCTCCTGTCTCTAAAAAAATAAAAAAGTGCAAGAGTTTGATTGCTATGATTCTGCACTCCAGCCTGGGTAACAGAGCCAGACCTTGTCTCTAAAGAGAATGAGGGGGTGGCAGGGAGTTGGGGGAGGTAATCTTTCATCAGATCACCATTGATTTTTTTTCTTACTCTTTTTTCCTTTCCTTTGCATCTACTTAGGGCCCCTACAATGATGGAGAGCCCTGGTGGCTGTGGAGTCTTCAGTTTGCCTGCATGCCAGGTGCAAGCCAGGGAGTGGTAAGATCATCCCCCTCGTAAGCCACCAGCAGGCCAGGACTCCAGTGTGGAGGGATGGATCTCTGAAGGTCACTGCTCGGCCCTTCTCTGAAGACTGTCCACCAGCATGTCAACCCAGCTGCACTGCGGGGGTGAAGGGTGGGATGACTGTCAATAAGGATTAAGGCCATCTCCCCCACCCGTCACTCATTCTGCCAAGCCATCACCGGGCAACCAGGACTCATGGGCAGTGCCACCTCCGGGGCCGTGCTGGCATCTGTAACCTCCATCCATCCTTGTGGTCCCATCCAGCCATCTCTGACCCCCTGCCTGGCCCACTCTGTTGTGAAGTTTTCATCCGCCTTCCTCTTGTGCAGAGTCAGAATTCACAGAGGTTCCAATGCCCAAGGGAAGCCCAGTGGAACTGTTCACTCTTAGTACTGGCTGGAGACGTCCAGAGGACAAATCGGCTTCAGATTATACCATCGTTAAAGTGGGTGCAACTCGGAGGCTTGCCCTACTTAACTCTCCGATGCAATCCCTGCTGCCAGCTTCATACAGACTCCATCCAGTGCAAATGGCTTCCTTCTGCGTGCAGAGCAAATGCTCCAGGGAAGAGACACACAGGATTCCCCGTCGCCATTGTTGCCAAGTGACCCCAAATATTCCTATCCTGTCTGTTGCAAAGAGGAAAAGTCACGTCTTGGAAGAACGGCATCACCCTACAAATTCAGACTGGACGCTTTGCACATGAAACAAGAATCCCAGAAATTTCTTGAAGCACATCTTGCATTCGTGACCGTCGGACTCTATGGGATGTGTAAGGCACATTCCCAGTCTCATCACCTGTGACAGTTGCATTGCCGAGTCCAGCAGCCGCGGAGGACTCTCTGCTGTTCCTCCTCTGCTTCACTTAACATATGAGAGTGAAGAGATGAAGATTGAGGCGGGCCCTGCACCAGGGGACATGTGTATCTCTCTGAATGTCCTTGACAGACAGCAGCAGCCCAGCGACACCCAGCCCCCATCCTGTCCGTATGCACCCTGGTGAGCATTTTCTACAGTCTCCTAAACACTCCCATTGTTCTGTTTTGCTGGTGTGATGTGTGACACCTCAGTGTCGTCATAGCTTCTGCCTCCTCCGTGTGGAGAGAGGGCATAAAGACAGAGCTGAGATATTATGGCTATTCCAGAAAATAAAATATTTTTTGAAACCACAAGGCTCAGGTGCAGCTCTTTGTGTCATTGTGAAAACAGAGCCCTAGCCTGTATACCATTAGCTTGGTGGCACTTGGATAACAGAGTATTCACTGGCCCTGCAGAGGAGCATGGGTGGAAATGTATTTATCAGCTGATGTTGGCGCAGTGTGCTGTTTGTGCACTATTATTATTATTACTTTATTATTATTATTATTTAGACGGAGCCTCACTCTGTCGTCCAGGCTGGAGTACAGTGGCACGATCTCGGCTCACCACAACCTCCGCCTCCCGGGTTCAAGCAATTCTCCTGCCTCAGCCTCCCAAGTAGCCGGGATTACAGGTGCCCACCACTAGGTATGGCTAATTGTTTTGTATTTTCAGTAGAGACGGGGTTTCGCCATGTTGGCCAGGCTGGTCTCGAACTTCTGACCTCAGGTGATCTGCCCGCCTCGGCCTCCCAAAGTGCTGGGATGACAGGAGTGAAGCACCGCGCCCGGCCTGTCGGTGCATTCTATAGAATGAGATGCCTCTCACAGGGTCTCCAGAGCTGTGGGAAGGGATGCTTTCCATTAAAACAACAACAACAAAAAGTGGCTGGCAAAGTTCACACAATGATGTTAACAATCGAGTTATTCAACAGTCATTTTCCTCAAGGAGGTCTGGTTTCTCTGTGTCTCAGAAAAACTCAGGAAGGCTCCTAACCCTTTGCACAGGGGAACACGGCACTCCACCCTTGCTGGTCTCAGCTTTGACTGGGCAGGCGCTCAACGTGCCAGTCAGACAACTAGGCAGAAAAACTCACACAAGTACCTCGACCTACCCCAGAACAGGGTCAAAAGCTAAGAGACAAAGTTTGAAAAGGCATATTTCATAAGCACAATTTTAATTGTATTTATGATTAAAGAATAACATGTTTTTCTTTTTCTTTTTTTTTGAGTCAGAGTCTCACTCTGTCCCCCAGGCTGGAGTGCAGTGGTTCCGTCTCAGGTCACTGCAACCTCCATCTCCTCAGCTTCAGGCGATTCTCCTGCCTCAGCCTCCCGAGTAGCTGGGATTACAGGCATGTGCCACCATACCTGTATACTTTTTTTTTTTTTTCAGTAGAGACGGGGTTTCGGCATGTTAGCCAGGCTGGTCTTGAACTCCTAACCTCAGGTAATCTGCCCACCTCGGCCTCCCGAAGTGCTGGGATGACAGGCGTGAGCCACCGCATCCCATCGACTCAAGTTTTAATACATTTAGTTTATTATTAGCCCCAAGAAGGAAAACTTGGCAGACATATGGCTAAGGGTTAGTTTTCATATCTACACAGCTAACAAGATGTCTGGGTGTTTGAGGGGGCTGTGAGGAGGATACATTCCTCTGGGAAGGGGCCTTTATTATCTTGGGGTGACAGATGGCATAAGATAGTTTTCGTTCATCTAAGAAAATGTGGGAAGATCATCAAGAAGTGGCTGAGACTCGGTGCAGTGGCTCATGCCTATAATACCAACACTTTGGGAGGCCATGGAGGGAGGATCCCTTGAGCCCAGGAATTCAAGACCAGCCTGGGCAACACAGTGAAACCCCATCTCTACTAAACATTTTAAAAATTGTCAGGTGCAGTGGCTCATGCCTGTCATCCCAGCAGTTTGGTAGGCCAAGGCGGGCAGATTACCTGAGGTCAGGAGTTCAAGACCAGCCTGACTAACATGCCGAAACCCCGTCTCTACCAAAAAAAAAAAAAAATACAAAAGTATACAGGTATGGTGGCACATGCCTGTAATCCCAGCTACTCGGGAGGCTGAGGCAGGAGAATCGGTTGAACCTGGGAGGCGGAGGTTGCAGTGAGCTGAGATTACGCCACTGCACTCCAGCCTGGGTGACAAAGCAAGACTGCATCTCAAAAAAAAAAAAAATTTAAAAAATTACCAGGCATGGTGGTGTGCACCTGTGGTCCCAGTAACACAGGAGGCCAAGATGGGAGGATTACTTTCGCCTGGGAGGTCAAGGCTGCAGTGAGCTATGATCGCACCACTGTGGTGAGCCGAGATCGTGCCACTGTACTCTGTTACCCTTGTCCTGGGTAACAGAACAAGACCCTGTCTCAAAATAAAAAAAAAAAAAAGGAAATAAAAGTGGCAGGCTTGGTGGTAGTAGGGGGGCCCAAGCATTGGTGGGGAGAGCTCTAGAGGAAGGCAGAGCTTCCCGACGGGTTGACGGAGCATTGTCGTAAGACACATGCAGACTCATGGGTGCATACCCAACATTCAACATTGCCGTACAGACTTGATCTCTCTACCGCTTGTCCTTAGGTATAAAATAAGGTGAGAAGCCTCTCTTAACGGAAGGGGTCAGGGTCCATCCAGTACAAAGGTCTGGACAGAGAGCATAGTCTAGATCTAGAATCGGGTTGCTTTGGCTTAAAGCCCAGTTTGGGCATACAGTTGTAACATAACCAGAGCCAATTCCTTAACCTTTGCCTAACTAAGCTACCCCAGTTTGAAAAACAATGATAACAATAATATAATGCCTACCACAACACAATATTTCTACATGCATATCACACAGAAATATGTTAATACGGACTGGGCACAGTGGCTCACACTTGTAATCCCAGCACTTTGGGAGGCTGAGGCAGGCAGATCACTTGAGGTCAGAGGTTCTAGACCAGCGTGGCCAACATGGTGAAACCTCATCTCTACTAAAAATACAACAACAAAAAAATTAGCCGGGCATGGTGGCACACGCTTGTAATCCCAGCTACTTGGGAGGCTGAGGCAGGAGAATTGCTTGAACCCGGGAGGCAGAGGTTGCAGTAAGCCGAGATCGCACCACTGCACTACAGCCTGGGCAACAAACAGATTGATACTCTGTCTTCAAAATAATAGTAATAATAATAATAAAGAAATATATTAATACTTGCAGAATATGCTTAAAAATTTCTAGCACAGTATAAGCCCAGGATACTCACAGCCATTACCGTTACCATTATTCTGAATATTTTATTTTATTTATTTATTTTTTATTTTTATTTTATTTTTTTTTTTTTTGAGACGGAGTCTCGCTATGTCGCCCAGGGTGGAGTGCAGTGGCTGGATCTCAGCTCACTGCAAGCTCCGCCTCCCGGGTTTTTACGCCATTCTCCTGCCTCAGCCTCCCGAGTAGCCGGGACTACAGGCGCCCACCACCTCGCCCGGCTAGTTTTTTGTATTTTTTAGTAGAGACGGGGTTTCACCGTGTTAGCCAGGATGGTCTCGAACTCCTGACCTCGTGATCCGCCCGTCTCGTATTCTGAATATTTTAAATTCACCAAAGAACAAAATGAGAAAAAATAGATGTGTGTGACCCTAAGTGTGAATCTTGTTGAATTAAGCAGGCAGGATTCTGTAATTAAGTCACAGCTGCAACTTTATCCTTGAATGCTAGCTAACAAGATAAGAATTTACACTCCTCTTTAAAAATTTACGTTTTTTTGAAAAGGGCCTTGAACCTTGTCTAAAACTCTGAATGGCGAAGATACTTCTTTTTCATTAAAAAGACTCTGTTGAAGATTGCAGTCGTGTTTTTGGCAGCAGCTGTGAAAAGATGGTGTGATGGTTAATACTGAGTGTCAACCTGATTTGATTGGATGATGCAAAGTGCTGCTCCTGGGTGTGTCTGTGAGGGTGCTGCCAAAGGAGTTTCACATTTGAGTCCGTGGGCTGGGAAAGGCAGACCCTCCCTTCACCTGGATGGGCACCATCTCATTGGCAGCCAACTCAGCTAGAAAATAAGCAGGCAGAAAAATGTGCAAAGAGAGACTGGCCTAGCCTCCGAGCTTGCATCTTTCTCCTGTGCTGGACGCTTCCTGCCCTTGAACATTGGACTCCAAGTTCTTCAGTTTTTGGACTGGCTTCCTTGCTCCTCAGCCTGCAGACAGCTTATTGTGCGACCTTGTAATCATGTGAGTTAATACGTAATAAACTCCCCTTTGTGTGTATATATATATACACACACACGCGCACGCGCGCACATATATATGTGCGTGTATATATATATGCACATATATATATATGTAGAGAGAGAGAGAGAAAGAGGATTCCATCAGTTCTGTCCCTCTAGAGAACCCTGTACAGATGGGAAGACAGGTATATTTGAGATTGACCTGAAAACTCTGAATATGAATGAAAACCGGGCACAGTCATACCTGTGCAAAGTCATGCATGGGTTATCGGGGGTTTGCTGAAACCTCTGTATGTCTATGAGCAGCTCTGATGAGACACACTGATTTGGGCGTCTCAGATATACTGCGTATACTGGCTACAGTGGACTCAGTGTCCTTCCTATAATTTGCAGATACGACCATAGCAAAAAGAAATTGTTAAGGTAATTAACTGTTAATAGCTGTTTCATGCCCTATTGGGAGTTTGGAGAAAGTGTTTAAAATCAAGTACTTTCAGATAATACTTTTATGTATGTATTTATTTATTATTTTGAGACAGGATCTCACTCTGTCACCCACGCTGGAATGACATCATAGCTCACTTCAGTGTTGACCTCCTGGGCTCAAGCAATCTTCCCATGTCAGCCTCCTGAGTAGCTGGGACTACAGGCACACACTACCATGACTGGCTAATTTTTTGAAGATATTTTGAGAGATGGGGTCTTGCTATGTTGCCCAAGCTGGTTTCAAATTTCAGGGCTCCAGTGATCCTCCCACCTCAGCCTCCCAAAGTGCTGGGATTGCAGGTGTAAGCCACTGCACCTAGCTGAGAAAACTTAGAGTGTTGTGAAAAAATAGAAGGGAACCATGCTAACATGCCCCCTGCTTACTCTGGAAATGAAGAATAGAGAGCTCCATTTCCTAGAGTCAATTCTGAGAGAGTAAAATAAGGCATCGTTTTGGCATAAGCACTTTCACATAGCACAGTGTCTGTTGTAACATCATGTTGTAGCATGATGTTAAATAAAAATATGTCATTGGAGGTCAGGCGCCATGGCTCATGCCTGTAATCCTAGCACTTGGGAGGCTGAGGCGGGCAGATCACGTGAGGTCAGGGGCTCGAGACTAGCCTGGCCAACATGGTGAAACCCTGTCTCTACTAAAAACACAAAAATCAGCAGGGCATGGTGGCGGGCACCTGTAATCCCAGCTACTAGGGAGGCTGAGGTAAGAGAATCGCTTGAACCCAGGAGGCAGAGGCTGCAGTGAGCCGAGATCACGCCACTGCACTGCAGCCTGGGTGACAGAGTGAGAGTCTGTCTCAAAAAATAATAATAATAATAATATATACACACACACACACACACACACACACACAGTGATTGCCACAGTGTAAGAGTCAGTGCTCCCAGGATAAATATAATTTCATTTAATCGTCAGCAAGCCTGTGAACCTGCTTGGTAATAACCCTTACCTCTGTTCTCACTTGCATTTGGATTTGTTTCATTCATTGGCTGAATGGAGACAGCTTCTTGTTCTTCCTGTGTTTTATACAGGGTTATTCATCTTCCACATTGTGGTTGACACCCCTGTGTTTTTATGACATGTCTTATTCCAGATAACTTTGGGCTCCCGTTTCTTTTATTGGAAGAGATGTAAATTCAAAAGTAAGGTCACTTACTTTGAAGCGATACACAAATGGACAGGGTTTGCGGTTGGGAAATGACTGACCTCATTTTTTGAGCCACGGAAGAGGACTGTCCTGAAGTGCATTTGAAGAGGCACATTTAATGATCACTCTCCGAATTGTAGTAGCATCCCTTCAGCTCTCCCTACTGAGGACCATTCTCCGCCACTGAGACCCAGATTTTCTCGCATGATTCTCGCAGCCATCCTGTCCTCTGCTTTAAAGATGTGACGGGAGCAGAGAGGTTGAGTTACATGAACAAGATAACACAGCCAGTCCCTGAAGCTGCTGAGAACAGCACACCTGCTTAGAACTACTGTATGGGACCACCCATTTTGCACCCTCTGGGACCGCCAATCAACATGAAAGGTGGAGAGGAGCTGGCATTAAACTATGAAGTTGAGAATCTTCCATCTGTCCATCCAACCATCTATGCAATTATCTATCTATCCATACATATATTCATCTCTTTTTCCATCTGTAATTCATCCAACCAAGTACCTATCCACTATCTACACATCCATTCACCCATGCAGTCTGTCCGTCTATCATCCATTTATCTCTCCATATAACCATCTATCCAACTATCTATCTGCCCATTCGTCCAATCAACTATCCAACTATTTATCTACCCATCATCCGTCTACCCATTTATCAGTCCATCCATCACCCATATATCCATCCATTCATCTCTCCATATAACCATCTATTCAGCTATCTAACCATCCATTCAATCAATTAACCAACTATGTATCTACCCATTCATCCATCTACCCATCCATCTGTGCATCCATCATCCAAATATGCATCCATCCATCTCTATGTATAACCGTCTATCTATCCGTCCATTCATCCAATCAACTATCCAACTACCTAGCTACCCACTTATCCATCTACCCATCTATCTGTCCTTCCATTAATCCATTTAACAATTCATCCATCTATGCACCCAACTTTCTATCCAGCTATCCATTCATCCACTTACCCCGCCCATCCATCCATCTATCTGTCTATCTACCTATTACTTTCTGAGACCAAATGTTGGGACCCATATATATGCAGGCATACTCCAATATCTGGCACAGTCTAGGTCATTAATATTCATTAAATGAATGCATACAACCATGAATGAATGAATTGACTTTGTCTGGATCACCCTAGAGAATCTTTGCAGGGCTATTCAATTTTTGCCACGGAATAAATTCAAGGGAAGAGAACAACTTGGTTGGAAGAAGCCTGAGTTCCCCATTTCATTGGGGGAATCATATTCCCCTGGAGACAGAGCCAAACTCATGATGCAAAAAGATCACAAAACACATTCTGTGAAATGTGCATGAACCTCTTTACAGTTTTCTCTGCTTAACTATTTGTTCCAGCCAGAGGGGAAAAAAACAATTAGATTCCAAAGAGTTTTCATGACTTTATATATTTAACATTGGCCATGTGTAATTGCAAAATTGATGCCAAAGCTATGGTTCATAAATAACACTAAAAAGAAGCACTGTATTCTCCCGACGGCTCAGGAAATTGGAAACGACAGGTTGCAATACTGAGTATTACTCACTGTTTAATCTCAGTCTAGTTTCCAACAATTGCAACACATTCTACACCAGAAATTTGGAAAATAAAGGAATAATGTTTATAATCTAGTGTTGACAAATGTTTGGATGGGTCTGGAGTACTTTATATGCTAACTATTACTCATTACATGGTCCCTGAAAGATCTCATGTAATTTTTTAAAGAAATAAAATAGATCTTTATATTAATATCTTTGATTTTAGAATGTCCACTTTAATGCATTTTTTGCCAGTGCCAGTAAGTTTAAATAGCCAATTACCCTGGGTGAAATTAATCATTTCATACCACTGAGGCAGAAGGATGTTGAAAAGACGGTAAATGGTGACATTTCAGCATCTAGATGCTAGATAATTTCAGCATCATTTATTATCATCAGCAAGCACTGACCTTCAGACTTTTCCTTTTAAACCTGAGCCCCCAAGCCCTCTGGGCAAATGCACTTTTCTCAATGCAGAATGGAGCTACCCTCTCTTATCCTCCAGAGAAGTCCACGGGGAGCCCTCACACACCAACTTTGTCTCTACGAACAACAAGTTCTAAAGGCATCACCTTAGCAAGACTCCCTTTTTTGTTTCTTTCTTGGTTTTGGAAATGGTCTCTCTGTGTAGCCCAGGCTAGGGTGTAGTGGCACAATCACAGCTCACTGCAGACTCAACCTGCTGGGCTCCAGTGACCCTTTCATCTCAGCCACCAAGCCTGGGGGGCTCTGCTCAGTTTCCTTCCCTCCTTCCTTCCTTCCTTCCTTCCTTCCTTCCTTCCTTCCTTCCTTCCTTCCTTCTCTCTCTCTCTCTTTCTTTCTCTCTTCTTTTCTTCCTTTCTTTCTTTTTTTGAGACAGGGTTTTGCCATGTTGTCCAGGCTGGTCTTTAACTCCTGGGCTCAAGCAATCCTCCTGTCCCAGCCTCCCATAGTGTTGGGATTACAGGCATGAGCCACCGTCCCCAGCCAAGACTTCCTTGTCCCTGGGTGACAAGAGCCATTTCTGCATCAGGGACCAACCTCACATCAGCACGGAGGAAGATGCTACCATAGAACATGAATCCAGCCAGGTAGCTATCATTTTAGTTGTTTCTACTAGTACTGATGCATTTGAGCTGATCCATCTGGGGCATTTACTTTGTCTTTCTTGTGATAAATTGTCGGGACATATGCAATTCCTGCTAAGGGTCAAGAAAGTGCCAATCCCAAGTTCCATGCCTGCCTACTGAGTTAAGCCAACCCAGGGACCCCTACATTGCACTCTGCTACCATTTTCTGTAGTGTTTTCTGTAGTGAGTTTATACAGGGTATCACCTATATACATAAACCTATCTACACCTGTGTTGTAAAACCTCAAGACACAATATATGGTCCATGGATGAGCAGTATCAGCACTGCCCAGGACTTAGACACAGAATGTGAAGCCCCACCCAGACCCACTGAAACAGAATCTGCCTTGTAGGAGAACCCCAAGAAATTCACACACATGATAGACTAGGAAGCACCACGTATCTGAGAGCACAAAACAAAATTAGGTAAAAGCATGTTGTTTTCTTATGAAGAAATCCACGCAGAGTTTTTAAGGACAACCAAAGCCCATCATTATTTTCTCTGCCCAAGACCACTTCAAGAATCTTGCGGAAGAGAGAATAAAGGCAGAAATGAGGATACAGAAAGCATGTCGCTTGAAGGTCAAGAAGTCAAGCTTAAATGCCAATGGTAAAGTGGTAAGCCTACTGGTTTTGATCTTGGGCGTGGAATGAGTTTACCAGACTTCAACTCTGAAGACAGTTCTAGAAGGACCTAGACTTGCGACAGAAAGTGTATTCCAAGTAGAATGAGAAGTTTGGGTAATGTATACCACAAGACATTGGTCATTTGCAGAGTGGAGGTCATCATTAAGTACTTGGCTCTCAACTACCCTTGATTATCCCAACTAGTCAGGAACTCAGCTACCAGAGATATGGAAGTTTCCAACCCTAACCCCAATGGCAGCCACACGTTTAAATCCAGCAGACAGGTGTTGTAAGCCCTTTCCCTCACCAACTATAACCTGAGTCTTCCATCCTAGACTGAATGCATTACCTAATCTGCAATACTTTGTATTTTCAATTATGTTTATGCCTGAAACAGGAGTAGGTAAGATCAAAGGCTTGATTTGGTGGCTGGAATGTAAAGTAAGTAGTCATTGAGCCTGTTGGAGGAAAAGACATCTAATTTGGAAGTAATGAGTGTGATGAACGAACACAGCTGTAGAGAGTCGATTCTAGGTGAGGATGGGGTTGGCTTGGTTATTTTGCTATGGAGCCTTGGAAGTTCTGTTTTTTTGGCTTGCAGATTTATAGAAGTTCTAGTCTAAGATGCAACATGGGAGATACAATTTCATGCCATGACTGACATTGGCCTCCCATGAGTTAGAGAAGTGTGTGTTTAAGAGGATAATCTGATTTTGGAAAATAATATTCAAACGCCATCATGTTTTCATGTTGACCCCTCTCCACACTGGCTCAGCGCTCTGTTATTAAAAACAATTTCCTGCCGAACACGACGGCTCGCGACTGTCATCCCAGCACTTTGGGAGGCTGCAGTGAGCGGATCACCTGAGGTTGGGAGTTCGAGACCAGCCCGAACAACATAGAGAAACCCCATCACTACTAAAAATACAAAAATTAGTCGGGTATGGTGGGGCATGCCTGTAATCCCAGCTACTCAAGAGGCTGAGGCAGGAGAGTCACTTGAACCCGGGAGGCAGGGGTTGTGGTGAGCCAAGATCACGCCATTGCACTCCAGCCTGGGCGACAAGAGCAAAACTCTATCTTAAGAAAAAAATCAATTTCCTGCTGATATCAATGACGTTAAACCATTAAAATACATGTAAAGGCCGGGCGCGGTGGCTCAAGCCTGTAATCCCAGCACTTTGGGAGGCCGAGACGGGTGGATCACGAGGTCAGGAGATCGAGACCATCCTGGCGAACACCGTGAAACCCCGTCTCTACTAAAAAATACAAAAAACTAGCCGGGCGAGGTGGCGGGCGCCTGTAGTCCCAGCTACTCGGGAGGCTGAGGCAGGAGAATGGCGTAAACCCGGGAGGCGCAGCTTGCAGTGAGCTGAGATCCGGCCACTGCACTCCAGCCCGGGCTACAGAGCGAGACTCCGTCTCAAAAAAAAAAAAAAAAAAAAAAAAAATACATGTAAAGGTGAAAGACTGGTAACTGTGATTTGAAAATGAAAAGACATTGACAGCTAGACAGATCAAAATAAAGGTTTTGCTCCAGAGAGCCAGAAGAGAAAGTTTTCTGACCCCTTTCTTAATTTTGTTAAATCAGATATGTCTGGCTCATGGTTCCGTAGCTTAAGGATGTTATGAAGCCATTTTGAGTGGCTGAGTATATTAGCCTGTTCCCATTACTACAATACCATAGATCTGAAGTAGGATGGATTACCTCTACAATACAGATGTAGCACCCAAGGACCTAGAGGCAAGGTCCTTTGTCCAGTGTAATGAGCAACCAATGGCAGTTCTGGGACCACATGCTTATGTCCCCTGACCCTAAACCCAATACTCTTTCATCTTCTGGTAGAAAAAGTGATGGCCCCAATGATGTCCATGTACTAATCCCCATGTGACAGACAACATAATGGCTCCAAAGATGTCAACATCCTAATCCCCATGTGGTAGACAGAATAATAACCCCCAAAATGTCCATATCCTAATCTCCATGTAGTAGACAGGTGATGGCCCCAAAGATGTCCACGTCCTAATCCCCATGTGGTAGACAGAATAATGGTCCCAAAGATGTTCACATCCTAATCCCCATGTGGTAGAGAGAATAATGTCCCCCAAAGATGTCCACATTCTAATCCCCATGTGGTAGAAAGAATAATGGCCCCAAAGATGTCCACGTTGTAATCCCCATGTGGTAGAAAGAATAATGGCCCCAATGATGCCCACATCTTGAAATCTGTGAATATCTGAACTTACACGGCAAAAGCAACTTTACAAAAGTGATTAAGTTAAGGATTTTAAGATGAGAGGATTATCCTGGATTACAATCAGGGTATCTCAGTGTCATCACAAGCATTCTTATACCGGAAAGAGGAGGCAGGAGGGTCAGAGTCAGACAAGAAGATGTGGAGATAGAAACAGAGGTCTGAAAGGAGGGAGATGTGCTGACGTGTTTAAGGTAGAGGAAGGTGCCACAAGCCAAGGCATGCAAAACAGCCTCTACAAGCTTCAAAAGGCAAGGGAGTAGGTTCTGCCCTGGAGACTCCAGAAGGAATCAGCTCTGACAATACCTGGGTGTTAGCCCAGCAATACTAAGTTCAGGCTTCTGAACTCCAGAACCAGAAGATGATACATTTCTGTTCTTTTAAAGCCACTAAATTGGTGGTGATTTGTTATGGGAACCGGAGAAGATAAAAATGCACATCTTTTATAAAATGACAGTGATGTGGTTTGGCTATGTCTCCACCCAAATCTCAACTTGAATTCCATCTCCCAGAATTTCCACATGTTGTGGGAAGGACCCAGGGGAGGTCACTGAATCATGGGGGAATGGTCTTTCCTGTGCTATTCTTGTGATAGTGAATAAGCCTCACAAGATCTGATGGGTTTATCAGGGGTTTCGGCTTTTGCTTCTTCCTCACTTTTCTCTTGCTGCTGCCATGTAAGAAGCGCCTTTTGCCTCCCACCATGATTCTGAGGCCTCCCCAGCCATGTGGAACTGTAAGTCCAATTAAACCTCTTTTTTTTCCCAGTCTCAAGTATGTTTTTATCAGCAGTGTAAATACAGACTAATACAGACAGTGTCAGAGGCGTTTGAACCAGAGCAACTCCATCTTGAATAGGGGCTGGGTAAAATAAGGCTGAGACCTACTGGGCTGTATTCTCGGGAGGTTAGGCATTCTAAGTCACAGGATGAGATAGGAGGTCAACACAAGCTACAGGTCACTAAGACCTAGCTGATAAAACAGGTTGCAGTAAAGAAGCTGGCCAAACCCCACCAAAACAACGTGGCAATGAGAGTGACCTCTGGTCATCCTCACTGCTACACTCCCACCAGCGCCATGACAGTTTACAAATGCCATGGCAACATCAGGAAGTTACCCTGTATGGTCTAAAAACAGGAGGCATGAATAATCCACCTCTTGTTTAGCATATCAAGAAATAACCATAAAAATGGGCCACCAGCAGCCTCCAGGGCTGCTCTGCATGTGGAGTAGCCATTCTTTTACTCCTCTACTTTCTTTTTTGTTTGTTTGTTTTGAGACAGAGTCTCACTCTGTCACCAGGCTGGAGTGCAGTGGCCCAATCTCGGCTCACTTCAACCTCCGCCTCCGGGTTCAAGTGATTCTCCTGCCTCAGCCTCCTGAGTAGCTGGGATTACAGGCGCACACCACCACGTCCAGCTAATTTTTGTATTTTTAGTAGAGATGAGGTTTCACCATGTTGGCCAGGATGGTCTCTGTCTCTTGACCTCGTGATCCACCCGCCTCGGCCTCCCAAAGTGCTGGGATTACAGGAGTGAGCCACCACGCCCGGCCCTCCTCTACTTTCGTAATAAACTTGCTTTCACTTTACTCTATGGACTCACCCCGAATTCTTTCTTGTGCAAAATCCAAGGACCCTCTCTTGGGGTCTGGACCCTTTCCGGTAATAACAGGTCAGAACAAATATCCTGGTAGGGCCTCCCTTTACTCATCTTAATGTGAATGTGGACCACCCAGGGATCCTGTTAACTACAGAAACTGCTTCTTCAGCTCCAACAGTACCACAGCAGCGTGGTTCTAACCAGTTTCCGGGCGATACGGATTTTGCTAGTCTCAAGACCACACTTTGAGCTACAAGGTCAAAGGTGTTTTTCAGCGCTGTGTGTGTTTTTTTTTTTTTTTTTGGAGATGGAGTGTTGTTCTGTCACCCAGGCTGGAGTGCAGTGGCATGATCTCGGCTCACTGCAACCTTCACTTCGTGGGTTCAAAGGGATTCTCCTGCCTCAGTCTCCAGAGTAGCTGGGATTACAGGAGGCTGCCACCACACCTGGCTAATTTTTGTATTTTTAGTAGAGGCAGAGTTTTACCCTGTTGGCCAGGCTGGTCTCGAACTCCTTACCTCAAGTGATCTACCTACCTTGGCCTCCCAAAGTGCTGGGAGCTGGGATTACAGGCATGAGCCACTGTACCTGGCCATGCTCCCCCCGGCCCTGGCTTTTTTTTTTTCTTGAGATGGATTCTTGCTCTTGTTGCCCAGGCTGGAGTGCAGTGGCACAATCTCGGCTCACTGCAACCTCTGCCTCAAAGGTTCAAGTGATTTTCCTGCCTCAGCCTCCTAAGCAGCTGGGATTGCAGAGGCCTGCCACCACACCTGGCTAATTTGTGTATTTTTAGTAGAAGCGGGGTTTCACCATGTTGGCCAGGCTGGTCTTGAACTCCCCACCTCACATGATCTGCCCGCCTCAGCCTCCCAAAGTGCTGGGATTATGGGCGTGAGCCACCACACTCGGCCAGTTTTTATCTCTTTAAGTGTCTTTATTTCCCCAGGATTTCTTAGGTCTGGCATCTCTGGAAACCTCAGTGGCACGTTCTGAACTCATTCATAAAGAACCAGGACTTTGTCAACTTCCTGGAAAACACTGATGGTTTTCCTCAATTACTTTATAATTAAGCAAGTGTGCCACTCTTCCCTGTTAACTGGAACTGTACCTATGTCCTCCTGACAAGTAAAATGATTGGAAAACCAGTAATTGGAGTTTTGCCTCGACCGAAGTGTAAAATTCTCAGTGTGCCATCAGTTCTCAAATTTGGCCGGGCACAGTGGCTCACACCTGTAATCCCAACACTTTGGGAGGCCAAGGTGGGAGGATCACTGGAGGTCAGGAGTTCAAGACCATCCTGGCCAACATGGCAAAGCCTCATCCCTATTAAAAATACAAAAATTAGCCGGGAGTGGTGGTGGGCGCCCGTAATCCCAGCTACTTGGGAGGCTGAGGCAGGAGAATTGCTTGAACCCAGGAGACAGAGGTTCCAGTGAGCCTAGATCGTGTCATGGCACTCCAGCTTTGGTGACAGAGCGAGACTCCATCTCAAAAAACAAAACAAAACAACAAAAAAAGAAAGCCACTTGTTGAGAAAACACGGCAAACTCAGATAACACAGCACTTAGCATGTGAAAATTTTCACCTACATATGCATGAAACATTAATCTTGTGTTTCCACGGAGGGTGCATGGCACATTTATACTGCACCATTCAACTTCCTTAGAAAAGGCAACCGACTCTTGTCCAAAATTGTTGTAACGTAAATTTTATCTGACTGGGATTATTAATCTAATGCTTCAATGACTTTTGGACTTTTACAGTTCTACTCCCTGGAATCCCATGTGATTGAAATGTCAATAACTGACCTTAGCAGAAACAGTTCTGCGGTTGAAGAATTTGGGGAACGCGGAGCACGGTACCCACAGTATCTCTCCTGGGGAGATTTCATTGCCCTTAGGCAAACAAAAGACTGAGAAATCTTGCTGAAAAGAACAGCTCAACTCTGAGACGCTCAGTCTTTTCCACATTTTTTCCCCCTGAATTTAGAGCCTTGTCTCCCCCCGGGCACGTTTATTAGCATTCCAAGACATTTGTGTTGGAAAGAACTGCCCAATATAGTTCAGAAAACATTTAGCTACAAAATAGAGACAAAGAAACATCTGGCAGTTCCCATGGAGGGATGTGCTGCGAAGGCGCTGTGGATGGTGGTGGGAAACGCGAGTGTTTTCTTCTCGGTTTCATCTTGGTCAAGCAGCTGACCCCATCTATAATTGCAGCTTGTGCTAAAAACATTCCTAGGCTGAGTGCTCCATACACTTGCATTTATTTTTATTTTTTAGAGATAGGGTCCTGCTCTGTCACCCAGGCTAGAGTGCGGTGGTGCAATCACAGTTCACTGCAGCCTTGACCTCCTGGTCTCAAGCAATCCTCTTACCTCGGCCTCCCCAGTAGCTGGGAATACAGGTGCATCCCACCACGTCCAGCTAATATTTGTTTTTTGTTTTTTGTTTTTTGGTTTTTTGTAGTGATAGGATCTCACCATGTTGCCCAGGCTGGTCTCCAACTCCTGGTGTCAAGGGATCCTCCACCTTGGCCTCCCAAAGTGCTAGGATTACAGGTGGGAGCCACTGCGCCCAGCCGTACTGTACTTTTATTTACAAAAGTCGCGTGTGACAGCTGTCAAGTAAATATGTTAAAATAGCTCATGGAACATGGATTTTGTAACCTCCTGAAAGTTCTACACATTTCTAAAATATTTAAGAAAGTGATAGCGGGCCAGGCGCGGTGGCTCACACCTGTGATCCCAGCACTTTGGGAGGCGGCGGCAGGCGGATCACCTGAGCTGAGGAGTTTCGAGACCAGTCTGACTAACATGGTGAAACCCCGTCTCTACTAAAATACAAAAGTCAGTCAGGCGTGGTGGTGGGTTCCTGTAATCCCAGCTACTCGGGAAGTCTGAGGCAGGAGAATCGCTTGAACTCGGGAAGAGAATCGCTTGAACTCGGGAAGCGGAGGTTGTGGTGAGCCGAGATTGCGCCATTGCACTCCAGCCTGGGCAACAAGAGTAAAACTCCATCTAAAAAAAAAAAAAAAGAATCTTGCTGGGTGCCGTGGCTCACACCTGTAATCCCAGTACTTTGCAAGCCAAGGTGGGAGGATCACTTGAGCCCAGAAATTCAGCACCAGCCTGAGCAACATAGCGAGACCTCACCTCTACCAAAAAATACAAACATTACCCAGGTGCGGTGGTGCACACCTGTCGTCCCAGCTACTTGGGAGACTGAGGTGCGAGGATCACCTGAGCCTGGGAAGTCGAGGTTGCAATGAGCCATGGTCGAGGTTGCAATGAGCCATGATCATGCCACTGCATTCCAGGTCTCCAGCCTGGGTAACAGAGGGAGATCCAGTCACACACACACACACAAAAAAATTGCACAAACTTTTACAACAACTCTGCTCTATAATCAAAAGTAATTTCCGCTTTGTTGGTGTTTTCTCACACATTTATCTGGTTGGCCAGATACCTGCAAATGATAGAGTAAGAAGGACCCATTTCCCTCCAAGGAGAACAGCATCGCAAGGGGGTTGAGGATGCATGCGTATGGAATCCAAACATCGAATGCGCCGAGACAGTGGTGCATGAAGCCTGTCTATGAGTTTATGATGAAGCTGCACATAGATTCGTACCTGGCTCTCACTCCTCTCTCTGACCCTTTGACTTCAGTTTAATTGCATGCACATCCTTCAAAGCTGCTCGGGGCTCCCACTTCTTCAGACTTCTGGCATTTTTCCAAGAAACATTAAACCTCTTTCCAATGTTGCCCCTGTATTTTGTGTGCACGTCTTCCAGCACTGGAGCTGCCTGACCTGTACTTGCATGGGTACCATAACACTGGATAGGACAGAAGCTCTGCCCAGCCCCTGGGAGCCCCGTGAGAGCTCTGTGCACTTCAGGAAGCATGCCCTGTTCACACCGTCTGCATCACATCAAATACAACCATGATACTCGGCAATATAGTACTCCACCCAACAGGCAACTGAGAGTCTGCAGCGATACAGGGGTTAAGGTGAAATCACTTAGGCAGATAGTAAGGGTATGGGAGTCCTTGGTAAGGCTTTTCTCTTTAATGAAAAGCAGCCCCAAGTCATTTTCTAACAGAGAGCAACCTCTCAAGTTGAGCTGCAGGCATACACAAGCCAGCTGGGAGCTTGCAATGGGTGAATGCTGGCAGAAACTAGGGACTAGACACATTCACGATGGTGGCTCCATCTTCCCTCCTCTTTGTTAGCCACGTGTACAGTAAGGAGCAGACAAGATGGCACCTATCAACTGGAAAGCCATTTGCATAATAAGATTCAGGTGGGGCAACCAGCCTTCCCCATGCGCTATGTAAACATAACTGATCGAACCAATCTGTGAGCCTTACATAAATCAACCACTTTCCCCAGTCTGCCTATAAAAAATCTGCTGCTGACTGCCACCTCCCCGCTTTTCAGGTGTCTTTCTCTCTCTCTGTCTCTCTTTCTTTCTTTCTTTCTTTCTTTCTCTCTCTGGCAAGAAACTGCTCTCTTCTTTCCTTTCTTCTGTCTCTTCAACTTCCCACTCCTTAATCGAACCACATGTGTCTGTGTCCTGAATTCTTTCTCGGTGCGAGACAATGAACCCCAGGGTATGTACCCCAGACAATGTAGCTGTTTCATCATGACGACAGTCACATGCAAACCAAGGTGATGATAACTGCATTTGCCCACTGGCTCTGCAACAAACCCACTCAGGACCTAGAAGAGAGTATATTCAATCTGCAACCCTCCATGCTGCAGAGGTGTCTGATGAGAGGGCTTTTTGCACAGTCAGGTTAAAGTATGGTCAGAGCATACTTTATTTGAACCAGAGCAACTCCATCTCGAATAAGGGGTTGGGCAAAATGAGGGCTGAGACTTACTGGGCTGCGTTCCCAGATGGTTAAGGCATTCTACGTCACAGGATGAGATAGGAGGTCGGTACAAGACACAGGTCACAAGGACCTTGCTGGTAAAACATTGCAGTAAAGAAGCCGGCCAAAACCCACCAAAACCAGGATGGCGACGAGAGTGACCTCTGGTGGTCCTCACTGCTACACTCCCACCAGCACCATGACAGTTACAAATGCTATCGCAACGTCAGGAAGTTACCCTACATGGTCTAAAAGGGGAGGCATGAATAATCCACCCCTTGTTTAGCATATCCATAGAAATAACCATAATCCACCCCTTGTTTAGCATATCCAAGAAATAACCATAAAAATGGGCAACCAGCAGTCCTGGGGCTGCTCTGGCTATGGAGTAGCCATTCTTGATCCCTTTATTTTCCTAATAAACTTGGCTTTCACTTTATGGACTCGCCCTAAATTCTTTCTTGCTCAAGATCCAAGAATATTCTCTTGGGGGTCTGGATCAGGACCTCTTTCTGGTAATAACAGTATGATCTGGTTTCAAAAGAAGAGCCCTTTGCTGAATCTGAATGCCGTTCTCCCTCCAAACGACAGGCTGTCTGGCAAAGCTTTCAACAACGCAACACATCCTAGCCTGCAGGATGCACAGCTTCCGGTTGTCCATCACGTGAAATGAGTGTGTGCTTTTTGTGCAGCTTAAGGAGTCTCATGCATAACAGATGTGTTCAAACGGGGGACGGAAGGAACTTAGGCATTGATGGATGATCCCTGTATAGTTACAACTCTTTCTCATTCAGGTCGAATTTCATTTACGAATAGAAATCTTCCAGTCTTCCAACTACCCAGTGTGTCTAAAATCCCATGTAAATGGAAAAAAGAAAAGAAAAAAACAGACCACCCCACCTGTGTGCATGCCTAGAAGGTTCTAACTGAGGAAGGGAGGCCAGGATCATTGGCAACTGTGAAGTTCACAGTTGAATTATGGTCTTGTGGGCTGGGTGTGGTGGCTTCCGCCTATAATCCCAGCACTTTGGGAGACCAAGGCGGGCAGATCACTTGAGGTCAGGAGTTAGAGACCAACCTGGCCAACATGCTGAAACCGGGTGTCTAGTAAAAACACAAAAATCAGCCAGGCATGGTGGTGCTCGCCTGTAGTCCCAGCTACTCGGGAGGCTGAAGCAAGAGAATCACTTGAGCCTGAGAGGTAGAGGTGGCAGTGAGCTGAGATCACGCCACTGCACTCCAGCCTGGGCAACAGAGCAAGACTCTGTCTCCAAAAAAAAGAATTATAGTCTTGTCGATCTAGTTTTTTTTTTTTTTTTTTTTTTTTTTTTGAGACAGAGTCTTGCACCGTGACCCAGGCTGGAGTGCAGTGGCACTGATCTTGGCTCATTGCAACCTCCGCCTCCTGGGTTCAGACGATTATCCTGCCTTAGCCTCCTGAGTAGCTGGGATTACGGGCGCCACCACCACGCCCAGCTAATTTTTGTATTTTTAGTAGACACGGGGTTTCACCATGTTGGGCAGGATGGTCTCGATCTCCTGACCTTGTGATCCACCCGCCTTGGCCTCCCAAAGTGCTGGGATTACAGGCATGAACCACTGTGCCCGGCCAATCTAGACTGTTTTACTGTTATCCAAGGACACTGGCATAGCCATAGCCTTTTTTTTTTTTTTTTTTAAAGACAAGGTCACGTTCTAAGAGCCTGGGACTGGAGTGTAGTGGTGGAATCACGACTCACTGCAGGCTTGAACTCCTGGGCTCAAGTGATCCTCTCTTCTTAGCCTCCTGAGCAGCTGGGACTATAGGTGTGCGTGCCACCAGGCCTGGCTAATTTTTTAGAGAGACAAGATCTTGCTGTGTTGCACAGCCTGGTCTGAAACTCTTGGCCTCAAGCCATCTTCCTGTCTTGGCCTCCCCAAATGCTAAAATTACAGGCATGAGCCACCATGCTGGGCTGGTGATGCCATCTTGAAATAATAGGATGCACCCATTCCTCCCAAATTTGGTTGGGATGCCAAGACTCATGATCCCCATCCCCACCCCACCCCCAACACACGCACATACACACATACAAAGAGAGTATGCAAACACATATTACTTACATAACACAGCTTTTGGGGGAGAGCAGGAAAGATCTTCCAAGCTGATCCAGAATAGACCAAGATGGTAAAGAAAGAACTCTAGATTGAATTTTTTTTAAGCATACACAGACTGTTTATTTACTGTTTAAATTACTCCATCTTTTCATATACTGTGAACAGAAAATATATTTTACCCCACACATAGTAAAAGCAAACAAGTGCAATCTTTCAAACATTAAAAATCATAATCAAATCTGTACAACAGATAAATAAATGTATACCTCTAACAGTCTGGGGAAAAAAAAAAAGCAAAAACATTTATTGACCAAATTGACCAGTTTACTTAAAATTAATACAGTTCAATCATAACAACTTTCATGTTTACTACACTGCACAAGTTTAGACTGATAAATATTTAAAATAGGAGGTGGGTAATAGGAAATACCAAATGACTATAAAGAGTTTTCCAAATATTGGAAATAATATATGAAAATTAATTAGTGGGGATAACATATTAAGTGGATCCACAGGGTAACCGGTATTACACTGGTATAGCTTGAGGAAAGGAAACAGGTGAACGTTTGGATTGGAAAACAATTTTTGGCTTTTTATAAAAAGAAGCAACAATAACAGGAACAATGACAAAACCCTGTCATGGAGCCTCAGAACTATTCTGTGAGACAAAGTGTACAAAGATTTTAGATTGAATTTTTATTGTGGGTAAGGAGCGGGGTAGGGTGAGATTCCCAAATGCAGGACAGCAGCTTGCCTGGTTTCAATTTTTGTAATTTTTTAGTTTTTGAGATGGAGTCTCACTCTGTCACCCAGGGTGGAGTGCAGTGGTGCAATCTCAGCTCACTGCAGCCTCTGCCTCCCAGGTTCAAGTGATTCTCCTGCCTCAGCCTCCCAAGTGGCTGGGATTACAGGCACCCGCCACCACACCTGGCTAATTTTTGTATTTTTAGTAGAGATGGAGTTTCACCATGTTGGCCAGGCTGGTCTCGAACTCCTGACCTCAAATGATCTGCCCACCTCAGCCTTCCAAAGTGCTGGGATTCCAAGCATGAGCCACCACACTCGTCCTTACCTGATTTCACTCTCCCACTGGCACCAAAGGAGCGAGTGCCTGGGCTTTATCAGCAGCCTGCCAAGATGTGCTTTGTCATTATTTGGGGGGAGAACAGACACCAGAGGAATGGAGAGGGTGCACTTGAAAGTTCTCAGCATCCAAACATCAAAAACTGGCATTACACTCTTTTAATACAAACTTTTAGGCTTGCAAATTCTCATTTGATTCCCTCAGCAAGCCTCAGAAGGAAGCCAAGAGAGTGTTATTCCACATTGGCCCAGGGAGTGGGAGTCCTGGCAGATGGAAGAACTCAGATGATGTGTAGGTGGAAGTGATGGTTAACTGTACATGTCAACTTGCCTGGGCTATGGGATGCCCAGGTAGCTGGTAAAACCGTTAGGTGTCTCTGTGAGGGTGTTTGCAGAAGAGATTCGCATTTGAACAAGAAGACTGAGTAAAGAAGACTCTCGGCCGGGCGCGGTAGCTCAAGCCTGTAATCCCAGCACTTTGGGAGGCCGAGACGGGCGGATCACGAGGTCAGGAGATCGAGACCATCCTGGCTAACACGGTGAAACCCCGTCTCTACTAAAAAATACAAAAAAAAAAACTAGCCGGGCGAGGTGGCGGGCGCCTGTAGTCCCAGCTACTGGGGAGGCTGAGGCAGGAGAATGGCGTAAACTCGGGAGGCGGAGCTTGCAGTGAGCTGAGATCCGGCCACTGCACTCCAGCCTGGGCGGCAGAGCAAGACTCCATCTCAAAAAAAAAAAAAAAAAAAAAAAAGACTCTCACCACTGGGGGTGGGCATCACCCAATCCTTGGAGGGCCCAAGTAGAGGAAAAAGGGAAAACTTCCTCTCTGCTTTTGAGCTGGGACATCCATCTCCTCCTGCCCTTGGAGAGCAGAGCTCTTGCTTCTTGCATCTTTGGGCTCCAGGACTTACATGAGCAGAGCCCCTCACTTCCCCGCACCTTCCACACCCACCCTTAGGCCTTTGGATTCCGACTGTGTTGCACCACCCATCTCCCTGGTTCTCCAGCTTCCAGATGGCAGATCATGAAATTTATCAGCCTCTATAATCACGTGGGCCAATTCCCAGAATGAATCCCATCTTACATGTTTATTTGTCTGGTTCTTGTCTTAGTCCGTTTTGCATTGTGATGTGATTTGGATTTGTGTCCCCACCCAAATCTCACGTCCAATTGTAATCTCCAATATTGGAGGAAGGGCATGGTGGGAGGTGACTGGATCAAAGGGTGGATTCCCCTCTTGCTGTTTGTGTGATAGTGAGTGAGTTCACAAGACATCTAGTTGTTTAAAAGTGTGTACCACCTCCTGCTTCACTGTTTCTTCTACTCCAACCATGTAAGAAGTGCCTCCTTCTTCACCATCTGTCATGATTGTAAGTTTCCTGAGGCCTCCCCAGCCATGCCTCTTGTATAGCCTATGGAACCATGAGCCAATTAAACCTCTTTTCTCTATGAATTACCCAGTTTCAGGTAATTCTTTATAGCAATGTAAGAACGAACTAATACACATTGCTCTAAGGGCATACCAGAGGCTGTGTGGTTTATAAAGAAAAGAGGTTTATTTGGCTCACAGTTCTGCAGATTGAACAAGCATGGAGCCAGCATCTGCTTCTGGTGAGGCCTCAGGAAGCTTCCACGCCTGGTGGAAGGTGAAGTGGAGCTGGCATGTCACAGGGTGAGAAATGAGGTGAGAGAGAGAGGTGCCAGGCTGTTTTAAACAACCAGCTCTCATGGGAACAAACAGAGCAAGAACTCACTGATTACTGTAGAGACAGAATGAAGACATTCATGAGAGATCTGCTCCCATGACCCAAATACCTCCCACTAGGCCCTACCACCAACCTTAGGGGCCAAATTTCAAAGTGAGATTTGGAGGAGACAAATATCCAAACTATATTAGTTCTGTATCTCTGAAAAGTCTGACAATCCCAGTGTTGTTATGAGATGATAAGCTCTCAGCATGCCTGGCTCAGAGCCCTTCCTACCACCTCATTCCACACCTTCATCCACGTGTTGAGTTGAAGGTCATGGAGAGAACTCATCTGGCTTCCAAGAACTTTCTCCTTGGAGGCACATGTCTGGGTAACAGAGGCCATTTCCAGTATATATTAGTCAGGGTGCTCTTGAGGGACAGAGCTAATCGGATAGATGTATATATGAAGGGGAATTTATTAGGATAATCGACTCACATGATCACAAGGTGAAGTCCTACAATAGCCCGTCTGCAAGCTGAGGAGCCAGGAAGCCAGTCTGAGTCCGGAAACCTAAAAAGTAGGAAGGCTGAAAGTGCAGCCTTTAGTCTGTGGCCAAAGGCTCAAGAGGCCCCTGGCAAACCACTCTAAGTCCAAGAGTCCAAACACTGAAGACCTTGGAGTCTGATGTTCGAGGGTAAGAAGCAATCAGCATGGGAGAAAGACTGAGGCCGGGAGACTCAGCAAATCTGCTCATTCCATGTTCCTCTGCTTGCTTTTATCTTAGCCACACTGGGAGCTGATGAGATTGTACCCATCCAGATTGAGGGTGGGTCTGCATCGCCCAGTCCACTGACTCAAATGTGAATCTCCTTTGGCAGCACCCTCACAGATACGCCCAGGCACAATGCTTTGCATCCTTTAATCCAATCAAGTTGACACTCAATCCTAACCGTCACACAGCAAGACTCTGGCCAGAAGATTTTCAGAAGGAGGGGAGAAAGGTCTGCACCAATGGTCCCCAAACTTCTTGGCACCAGGGACTGGTTTCGTGGAAGACAACTTTTCCCTGGACCAGGGGAGGGGCAGATGGTTTCAGGATGATTCAAGCACATTGCATTTATTGTGCACTTTATTTCTGCTATTATTCCATTGGAATACATAGTGAAATAAGTCTACAACTTGCCATCATGTGGAATCAGTGGGAGCCATGACTTGTTTTCCTGCAACTACATGGTCCCATCTGGGGGTGATGGGAGACAGTGACAGATCATCAGGCACTAGATTCTTATAAGGAGCACGCCACTTAGATCTCTTGTATGAGCAGTTCACAATAGGGTTCATGCTCCCATGAGAATCTAAAGCCACCACTGACCTGACAGGAAGCGGAGCTCAGATGGTAATGAGAGTGATGAGAAGCAGCTGTAAATACAGATGCTGTAAATACAGATGTAAATACAGGTGCCCTCTGCTCACCTCCTGCTGGGCAGCCCAGTTCCTAACAGGCCACAGACTGGTACAAGTCTGTAGCTGGGGTTTGGAAACTCCTTGTCCATACACATCTTCCTAGGAGCATTGAACACCATATCAGATTGCACTCCTGCTGCTGCGCTCATAGCACCCTTTGAACCAATCACCTGTGGGACTAAAGTTTTCCCTCCCAAAATCACCGGCTTGTCATCTTTCTCTGCCTTGTACACCTTGACATACAGGGGTGCTAGGAGTAGCTTGCATGAGCTCATGAGAACCAATAGGGCATATCTCTTTCCAAATCTACATTCCATAATCTCACCTGAGTACCTTGAAATCAACCACAAGAGGAAAATTTACACAAGAGAAATTGGCATAGGCTCTGACCAGGGTTTCTTTTTTTTTTTTTTTTTTTTTTTTTTTTTTTGCAGAATTCATTGTTAAAACTTTCACCAGCAAGCTACTGTCCTGACGGTAGGCAGCCCCCTAGGAGAAAGGAAAAAGTTGGGTTGAATATAGGCATTTAAAATTAATACAAAAACTATTGAAATGATAAACCACTATTCAAAGGGGAATTATAACATTCTAAAGAACAAGGAATTTCTATAACCAGGTAGGAAAAAGGGAATAGCTTTCTGTGAAATTCCCAGCACCCTGCCACAGCTTCTTGTTGGTGGCATTTGCAAAATTCAGCACAGTGCTATGCAGAGATGCGTAAGAATTTCAAGCTGGAGGCACCATCCCAGGCAGCTTTTAACTGAGAAAACTTCTGTCTGCAAAAATGTTGGGCTAGCAGAAGCGCCAACTTTTCTGTTACTAAAAAAAAAAGAAAAGGGTGGAAATGTTTTGCAAACACCTGACCGCCTTATCAAGCTGAAGCAGACCTTTTCCAGCATGAGAAAGCACTGGTTTATTTCCAAGCTAGTTTTTTCCTTTTTTGGCCACAAAACATCTTTCAGCTGAAAGGGAATGCATTTGGGTAAACATTTGGAGTCAAAGTGAGATTTTGATGCCAAATTTTTTGGGGAGTAAGGATGGGCACATCATGAGTAACATAATTATGTTCAATAATTGTTTGCTTATCATAACTTTCTTTTAAAACGTACATGTCAAAGGACACTTATTTATTTATTTATTTATTCATTTATTCATTTATTGAGATGAAGTCTTGCTCTGTCACCGAGGCTGGAGTGCAGTGGTGCGATCTCAGCTCACTACAATCTCCACCTCCCAGGTTCAAGTGATTCTCCTGCCTCAGCCCCCCAAGTAGCTGGGATTACAGGCACCCGCCAACCCACCTGGCTAATTTTTGTAGTTTTAGCAGAAATGGGTTTACGCCAGGTTGACCAGGCTGATCTCAAACTCTTGACCTCAAGTGATCCGCCCACCTCAGCCTCCCAAAGTGCTGGGATTACAGACCTGAGCCACTGCACCCAGTCTAGAGGTTTTTTATTCTATTTTATTTTATTTTATTTTATTTTATTTTATTTTTTGAGACCAAGCCTCACCCTGTCACCCAGGCTGGAGTGCAATGGCACCATCTCGTCTCACTGCAACCTCCACCTCTGGGTTCAAGCGATTCTCCTGCCTCAGCCTCCCAAGTAGTTGGGATTACAGGCGCTGCACCACCATGCCTGGCTAATTTTTTGTATCTTTAGTGTAGACGGGGTTTCACCATGTTGGCTGGGACTTCGTGATCCGCCTGTCTCAGCCTCCCAAAGTGCTGGGATTACAGGCTTGAGCCACCACGCCCGGCCTAGAGGTTATTTTTTCAAGCACTTAAATTAAGGAAGGATGGTGAGTAGTTTATGCATTGAGGTATTCCCATGAATGAACGTTTACTATCTGTACAAAAGAATACGAGCATGTTATGACATTAATATATGGGAATCAAACAGGAACATCTGGTGAAAGGAATAAAACAGAGTGCCTGGGGTAGTCGTCCATCAATGAAATTGAAGTTCCATAAACTCCAACACATGTGAAAAACATTACATCAAGTTAAGTAAGAAAGCAGGCCGGACGCGGTGGCTCACACCTGTAATCCCAGCACTTTGGGAGATCGAGATGGGAAGGTCACCTGAGGTCAGGAGTTCGAGACCAGCCTGGCTAACATGTGAAACCCCGTCCGTACTAAAAGTACAAAAACTAGCCAGGAGGGGTGGCGGGTGCCTATAATCTCAGGTACTCGGGGGGATGAGGCAGGAGAGTTGCTTGAACCTGGAAGGTGGAGGTGGCAGTGAGCCAAGACTGTACCACTGCACTCCAGCCTGGGCAATAAGAACGAAACTCTGTCTCAAAAAAACCCCAAACAAACCCCAAGCAATCCCCAAACAAAACCAAAACCACGGACAGGAGGGGTTCCGTGAAAAGGAAACATCTAAGCAAACACCTCTCGGAGGAATTAATGAAATCTCAGGTCAAACTAAAGCTATCCTCCAGCAGACGCAGAGGAAGTGTCTGAAGGCACATCTCGGAGATTCACTATGACAAGAGAAAAAGCCAGCAGTCAGTGTGACCTTAGTTTTTTTTTTTTTTTCCCAGAAGCCTGAATGCAAGATGCAGGGAGCTGCCTGTTTTTCCCTTCTGAGGGCATAGCTTTCAATGAACCACAAGGAAAACAGCTCAACAATCAAGTAAAGAAAGCCCCAGAGGCCAGGCATGGTGGCTCACACCTGTAATTCCAGCACTATGGGAGGCCGAGGTGGGAGGATCACCTGAACGCAGGGGTTTGAGCCCAGCCTGGACAACATGGTGAAACCCAATCTCTACAAAAAAATACAAAAATTAGGCTGGATGCGGTGGCTTATGCCTGTAATCACAGAAATTTGGGAGACCAAGGTGGGAGGATCAACTGAGGTCAGGAGTTCAAGACCAGCCTGGCCAACATGGTGAAACCTGTCTCTACTAAAAATAGAAACATTAACCGTGCGTGGTGGCACGTGCCTGTAATCCTGGCTACCCGGGAGGCTGAGGCACAAGAATTGTTTGAACCCGAGAAGTGGACGTTGCAGTGAGCTGAGATCACGCCATTGCACTCCAGCCTGGGTGACAGAGTGAAACTTCATCCAAAAAAAAAAAAAATTAGCTGAGCCTGATGGTGTGCGCCTGCAGTCCCCAGCTAATTGGGAGGCTGAGACGGGAGGATGATTGAGCCTGGGAGGTCAAGGCTGAGGTGAGCCATGATCCTGCCACTGCACTCCAGTCTGGGTGACAGAGCGAGACCCTGTCAAAAAAAGAAAAAAAGAAAAGAAAGTTCAAGAAAAATGTGCATCCGTTCTCCAGCTGTTTATCAGTACTAAAACAACTTGCCCTGATAAATCATTCTCCCGGCTGGGCACGGTGGCTCATGCCTGTAATCCCAGCAGTTTGAGAGGCCCAAGGCAGGCAGATCACCTGAGGCCAGGAGTTCGAGACCAGCCTGGCCAACATAGTGAAACCCCGTCTTTACTAAAAAAGTACAAAAAAATTTGCCGGGTGTGGTGGCTCATGCCTATAATCCCAGCTATTTGGGAGACTGAGACACAAGAATCGCTTCAACCTGGGAGGCAGAGGTTGCAGTGAGCCGAGATTGCACCACTGCTCTCCAGCCTGGGCAACAGACTGAGACTCAGGGGAAAAAAAAAAAAAAAAAAAAAAAAAATCATCCGAGTGCGCGATGGCTCACACCTGTAATCCCAGCACTTTGGGAGGCTGAGGCGGGTGAATCTCCTGAGTTCAGGAGTTCGAGACCAGCCTGGCCAACATGGTGAAATCCCGCCTCTGCTAAAAAAGTACAAAAAATTTGCCAGGCATGGTGGCTCGTGCCTGTAATCCCAGCTATTTGGGAGGCTGAGACGAGAATCACTTGAACCTGGGAGGCGGAGGTTGCAGTGAGCCGAGATTGCGCCATTGCACTCCAGCCTGGGCAACAAGTGAGACTCCATCTCAAAAAAAAAAAAAAAAAAAAAAATCATTCCCCCAATAAAACTGGAAGCCCTGTATTTCAAAATCACTTGAAACTTATATGAAGCTATAAGCAGAAGGGAATGTCCATGAATTGCTCTCAGAGCGAGAAAGATACAGATTTCTTTCAGATCCCGTTTTCATTTACTTTAAGGCACAGACATCTGAATCAATCTAAAATATAATTTTTCAATTCTAATGAAAGGAACTAGTAAATAATTCAAAACTGTGACTAATAAAAATGGGGCTGGCTTTGAGAATGAATACATACTAGCAGATATCACAAATCTACAATTTAAATTACATTTCAGAAGCCATTATCAGTGTTCAAATTCCATGACTAATTGAACAAGGACGAACCCACAGCTTCCTAACAGGTGACTGGGGAAAGGAAACTGAAATTAAATAAGCACCACAGCACATCCCACTTGGAGAATTGAAAGCCTGTGATGTAGCAGAGGACAAAGGAATGAAAACAATAACAACAAGAAGAAAGTGTGTAACGATCTCTGAATTTTGCTATTTTTAGTCTTCTCTCCGCCCTCCTTGGAGATGAGAGCTATAGTAAAAGGTATGGTACCGAGGCTAGACGCTGTGGCTCATGCCTGTAAGCCCAGCACTTTGTGAGGCCAAGGCAGGAGGATCACAAGGTCAGGAGTTCATGACCAGCCTGACCAACATGATGAAACCCGGTTTCTACCAAAAATACACAAATTAGCTGGGCATAGTGGTACATGCCTGTAATCCCAGTTACTCAGGGGGCTGAGGCAGGAGAATCACTTGAACCTGGGAGGCAGCCGTTGCAGTGAGCTGAGATCGCACTACTGCACTCCAGCCTGGGTGACAGAGCAAGACTCCGTCTCAAAAAAAAAGAAAAAAAAAGAAAAAAAGAAGCAAGTCCCGGGTCTTGTCCATACTCAGTGGGAGGAGATCATGCAAGAAATAAATATTACAATATGAGGATCATGATGAGCCATCTCCAAGTCTGGCCTTCACCAGAAAACCCTCTTCCACTTCTGCCGTATGTAGAAAAATCTCTCTGCAGTTCGAACATCAAGGTTTCCGACATCCAGCATTTTCTGGAGATCATCACAACTCTTAGCTGTGACAGTTGACTCCAGATGGAGTAGAGGAAATGGGGTAAGCGTGCTTTGTTTTTCAGCAGGTCTTTTTAAACAATGGTGTCTGAAAGCCCAGTCAATAATTAATATATTGTTTAATTTTCCTTAATGTTGATTTTTGTTTTGTTTTGTTTTGTTTTTTTGAGACAGAGTCTCAGTCTGTCGCATAGGCTGGAGTGCAACGGCCTGACCTCGGCTCATTGCAACCTCCGCCTCCCGGATCCAAGCAATTCTCCTGCATCAGCCTCCCGAGTAGCTGGGTCTGCAGGCATGCACCACCATGCCCAGATAATTTTTTGTATTTTTGTAGTGATGGGGTTTTGCCACGTTGGCCAGGCTGGACTTGAACTCCTGAACTCAGGTGATCTGCTTGCCTCGGCCTCCCACACTGCTGGAATTATAGGCGTGAGCCACCACACCCAGCTCCCTTAATGTTGATTTTATCCATGGCCATGAGCTGGCAAGGCAGCTGTGTCAAACTGTAGAAAGATTCAGCCTAAAAGAAACTGAGACAGAGCACACTGGCTGAATTGAATCTGGTGTGACTCCCAGCTCTTACCTCTCACGAGGGCAGAAGCAGCAAAAAAGATGAGTTGCCTGAGTGTAAAAATAAATCAGAAAAACCACACACCTGCATCTTGTCTAGATTCAGGTCAAATATTTATACAGACACAAGCTGAGTCCCTAATTTATGTGCACTGCAGTCTCTGCTATTTGGGGGCAGGAAAAAAAGCTGACTGGAAATAAAAAGAAAAGGGGTTAGTGCTCCAATTCTAAAACAAAGAGGCATTGTGGAAAATTGCAGCTGGGACAGAAGAGCCGATCTAAGAGTCAGTGAGAAGCAGGCTAGCAGAGACAAAGACTGGACGCCGTCTGGACCTTGTGCAAAACAATTCCATCCAGACTACCGCAAACTTAGCTGGTTATCAGCACGGTTGAAAGGCCTGGATACACTGTGAAAGGACTGGGACTTTTAAGTGACAAATCCCAGTAAAACAAAAATTCCTAAACGACGAATCAAATTAAGTATGAGAAAAACAGACGATACAGGAAAATGAAGAAGAACAAGGAAAAGGGGGAAAAAAGGAACGCTGGTAAAGAAGTAAAAAGATGTTACTAGAGAGGAAATTTGAGAGATCTGAAGGAGTATGTACCTTCTGCAAGAATTATCTTTTCTACTAAAAAAGGGAGAATGAAGGAAAAGACAGAGTCCTCCTCTTTGAATGAAAAAAACATGAAGAGTTCATGTCAAAGAATCTCACTTTGATTGAGTTTATATTACTCTAAGCTTTGTATTACGAGAGTTTCAAAGATTGAATTCTTACTGCATTCAAAAGGTAACACATTATTAAAGTCCTAATAGATAGCAGAGCAACAGGAGCCTGATTTAGTTAGTAGAATGAAATGATTTATAATCAGCTTTTCAAATATCATCTCATTCTAGGGAAATGCATTCCATTTTTTTTAAGAGTTTACTAGGTCAGAGTAATTTTAAATCTCTCTCCTACTTATTTGAAATCCGAAATCGGCTTAGATTTCTCCACACTAAGAAGTCTTTTGAATGGCGATAAAATGCCCCAAGCATACTGGGAATATTGTGCGAAATAATAATAAATAAAGCCCTGGCATTCGCATTTCAAACTAATTTTGTCACCTGAATTTTTCAGCGCAAAGGGCATGGTGAAGGCGTCAGCAGGCAAAGACAGCATCAACTTGTGATTTTTTTTTGAGGACTTGATTTATGAGTTCTCATTATATGATGGGTTGACCAGGTAGTACTTCTGCTTAATGTGGTGGTGGTGGCTGGAGCACTGAGGCAGGTGCAGAGCCCGAAGTGACTTCATTCACATGACTGATAGTAGTTGCTAGCAGATACCTGGGAACAGAGCTGGGGATGTTGACCAGAGGCCTTGTTTCTCTTCCATGGGGTCATTCCCAAGTGGTTGCTTGAGTTTTCTCCCAACTTGGCAGCTGCATTCCAAGAAAGAGTCTTTCAAAAGGACGTGGGGTTACTTCACAGAAAAGTCAGATACTCCCAGGGAAAACCTTGCTCACAGGCAAAGATAACAATGCATTAAAAAAGCACCAACATTAAAAAAAATCTAGCACATTATATATGGATTTCACAAAAGCAAGCATATTAGAATATTGAGGATTTTTGTTTGTTTTTTGTTTGATTTTCTTTTTTTGAGATGGAGTTTTGCTCTTGTCGCCCAGGCTGGAGTACAATGGCATGACCTCGGCTCACCACAACCTCCGCCTCCCGGGTTCAAGCGATTCTCCTGCCTCATCCTCTTGAGTAACTGGGCTTAAAGGCATGCACCACCACTCCCGGCTAGTTTTGTATTTTTAGTGGAGATGGGGTTTTTCCATGTTGGTTAGGCTGGTCTCGAACTCCCAACCTCAGGTGATCCGCCTGCCTCGGCCTCCCAAAGTGCTTGGATTACAGGTGTGAGCCACCACGCCCAGCCTGAGGATTGTTAAATCAAACTAAATATTGCCTTGGAAGGAGTCTGTACTTCCATATTTGAGTCCTTGTGGATGAACTGTTACCTAGCTTAATAGGCAGGCAAGAATGAAAAGCTAACTGAGGCGTATATGGCTGTAACCGTAACTGCGTGTTGACCAACCCCAGCGGCCATGCTTCAACCATTCATACATTGCTGAGTGTTCAACCTGTGTTCAAATAAGGCAAACGCCAACCTGTAACCAAGTCAGCTGTTTCTGTCCCTCGCTGCTGATTTCTGTATGTCATTTCCCTGTTAATTTTTTATGTCTGTAAATCTTCTCGTACCACATGGGTGCGGTGGAGTCTCTGTGAATCTGCAGTGATTCTGGGGGCTACCCGATCTGTTAATCATTCATTGCTTAATTGAACTCCTTTAACTTTAGTTTGGCTGAAGTTTTTCTTTTGTCAGGATAATAATATATAATCCATCGAGTAAGCATACTAAAAAATAAAATAGGGGCCGGGCGCAGTGGCTCACGCCTGTAATCTCAGCACTTTGGGAGGCCAAGGTGGGTGGATCACCTGAGGTCAGGAGTTCCAGACCAGCCTGGTCAACATGGAGAAATCCCGTCTCTACTAAAAATACAAAATTAGCTGGGCGTGGTGGCGCGTACCTATAATCCCCGCTACTTGGGAGGCTGAGGCAGGAGAATCGCTTGAACCTGGGGGGTGGAGGTTGCAGTGAGCTGAGATTGCACCATTGCACTCCAGCCTGGGCAACAAGAGTGAAACTTCGTCTCAAAAATAAATAAATAAATAAATAAATAAATAATAACAAAGGAGATATAAGCAATATGAAACAGTGCACAAGAAGATGAGGAAGGAAATCATATTAGGTTGCAAAAATATAATCCATGAAATAAACTTTTCAATAGATAAACAGTAGAATGTATACAGGTGAGGGAGAAATCAGCAAAATTACAGACAAGATTGAAGAAATTTCATAGAAAGAAAAAGGGAAAAGAAATAGGAAGTATAAAAGCAAAGCTAAGAAATATAGGGGATAGAAGTAGGTATCATATCTGAAGGGAAAAAAAATGGTAGAATGAAATAAAGCAACAATAAGTATATCCTCCTCTCCAGCACCTGTTTTGCTAGTGTAGGACCTCTAAGAATGAGGTCCGCCCTCACGGGCATATCCTGACATCTCTCTTGTTCCTGCTCAGCTTCTACCAAACTCACAGAGTGGAAACCCTCATTCCTTGCTTCTGCTATGTGTCAAGGTAAGCCCTGACTTCTGACAATCTTTGGTAACCACCCTCCTGTTCCTTCATGCTTGGAGAAACCTTTGGTTTCCACGAAAGCAGAATGACTTTCTCCTCTTGCCCACACAGGGGCAAGACACCAGAACCAAGGAAGTCATCACTTAAAGATGCAGTTTCAACTGTGTCCTTTCATAAAAAAAAAAATTTTTTTTTATTATTATACTTTAAGTTCTGGGGTACGTGTGCAGAACGTGCAGTTTGTTACATAGGTATACACGTGCCATGGTGGTTTGCTGCACCCATCAACCCGTCATCTACATTAGGTATTTCTCCTAATGCTATCCCTCCCCTAGCTCCCAACCCCCTGACAGGCCCTGGTGTGTGATGTTCCCCTCCCCGTGTCCATGTGTTCTCATTGTTCAGCTCCCACTTATGAGTGAGAACATGCGGTGTTTGGTTTTCTGCTTCTGTGTTAGTTTGCTGAGAATGATGGTTTCAAGCTTCATCTGCGTCCTTGCAAATGACATGAACTCATCCTTTTTTATGACTGCATGGTATTCCATGTGTATATGTGCCACGTTTTCTTTATCCAGTCTATCATTGATGGGTATTTGGGTTGGTTTCAAGTATTCGCTATTGTGAACAGTGCTGCAATAAATACACATGTGCATGTGTCTTTATAGTAGAATGATTTATAATCCTTTGAGTATATACCCAGTAATGGGATTGCTGGGTCAAATGGTATTTCTGATTCTAGATCCTCGAGGAATTGCCACACTGTCTTCCACAACGGTTGAACTAATTCACACTCCCACCAACAGTGTAAAAGCGTTCCTGTTTCTCCACATCCTCTCCAGCATCTGTTGTTTCCCGACTTTTTAATGATCAACGTGATGAATCAGCAACATCATCTGGTCTTCAGGAGATGAATAACACTCCATAAAGACGTTCTGTTTCTAAATGAAGACTGGCTTTTAAGAAAGATGTGCTTTTTATCCTCTTGTTCTTCAACAGAAGGAGGTACACTAATAGGAAGCAGATTTTAGGATGTCAAAATATTTCTGCAGAGACCCTGTGAGCAACAGGCCTTGTGAAAACTATCTATTGTGCTATCCCACGTTGAAAACTGAAGCTAAGTTCCATGGCTGAGTAACACAGTGAAAAACCTGATGGTCTCTTTAGCACCCGGGTGGGAAAATCTCATCACCAAATGATGGTCTAGATATTTGATGGGTGGGACCAACACAGGCTGTGAATGAAAATGTCAAATGAGAGAGAGTTCCCCGAGTGGCTATTTTTCTTTATTTTTTTTTAAGCATATTATTTTAAAATAGAAGGATTTAAATGCGCAAAAACAAAAGACAAAAAACTCTAGTTCTAACTTGCAGTTTTAGCTGAAAGGCAAGAACATGTAAAGACTACTGATTTGGCAATCAGATCTGTTATATAAATTGGCTTTCTTCTGTCTCCCATTAAAGAAGAAAAAAAAACTCAGAACAGGAAATAAGCTAAGATGAATAATGTATTTGTTCAATTTTTAAAACAAGTCAAGCCCTTCAGAAACATGCCCTAGAGATCAAGTTCAAATAATTCACTGAAGGACGAGAAGTCCCACAGAACGTGAAACAGAGAGATGCAGGACACACAGATAAAATCTAGTGACATAATTTATATTCTCTCTGGGGAAGCTTCCCAGTTTTTTAAGGGGCAATGTTTGGTCTGTGCTGAAAGGTGAAATGACAACAGCCTCCCTCCAAAATTCCTGTTGAGATTTAATCCCTGATGCAACCTTATTAAGAGGTAGGACCTTTAGGAAGTGATTAACTCTTGAGGGATCTGCCTTAATGGATGGGATTAGCGCTCTGTTAAAGAGCTGGAGGGAACAGGCTGGGCTCTAAGGCTACGTGAGGACACAGCAACAGGGCGCCCTCTTGGAAACAAAGAGACAGTCCCCACAAGTCACTCAATCTGTCATACCTTGATCTGGCACTTCCAGCGTCCAGAAGGGTGAGCAATAAATGTCTGTTGTTTATAAGCCACCCAGTCAATCAATGTCTGTTGTTCACAAGCCACCAAGTCAATAAACGTCTGTTGTTTACAAGCCACCAAGTCTATGATATTTTTGTTATAGCAGCACAGACAGGTGATTGGATCAGGGCCCACCTTAATCCAGTATGATCTCGCTTTCATGTAATTAATAATATGTAGAAGGACTCTGTTTTCACTCATAGGTTCCAAGGGTTATCATTTGAGCATATCTTTGGGGGACAGGGGATATACTTCAAACCATAACCAATTCATGCATCAAATATTTAATTATCAGCTGGGCATGGTGGCTCACACCTGTAATCCCAGCACTTTGGGAGGCCAAGGCAAGTGGATCATCTGAGGTCTGGAGTTTGACACGAGCTTGGTCAACATGGTGAAACCCCATCTCTACTAAAAATACAAAAATTAGCTGGTCGTGGTGGGGGATGCCTGTAGTCCCAACTACTCAGCACACTGAGGCAGGAGAATCACTTGAACCCAGGAGGTGGAGGTTGCAGTGAGCCAAGATAGCACCCTGCACTCCAGCCTGGGCAACAGAGTAAGACTCCACCTCAAAAATAAATAAATAAATAAATAAATATTTAATTACCGCCTACTATGTGCATTGCTTGGTTCTGAGCACTGGCAATATTGTAAAGAACAACTTATAGCAATGAAAGCTGTGGTGGAACTTCTAGCCGTGCGTGTGTGTGTGCGTGCATGTGCACATGGGTATATGGCAAACATTAAACAAAATAAGTTGAATATTTGTATATATTTTTGAGACAGGGTCTTGCTGTGTCACCCAGGCTGGAGGGCAGGGGCTTGATTATAGCTCACTGCAGCCTCAAACTCCTGGGATCCAGTGATCTTCCTACCTCAGCCTTCTGAGTAGCTGGGACTATAGGCATGTACCACCACTCCCGGCTAATTTTTTTTTATTTTTTAATTTTTTGTAGAGTCAGGATCTTGCTATATTGCCCAGGCTGCTGTGGAACTCCTGGGCTCAAGCGGTCTTCCTGCCTCAGCCTCCCAAAGTGCTGGGATTACAGGCGTGAGCTGCCACACTTGGCCTGTTTAGAATTTATATTAGCAGCTGTGAGGTGCAATGCAGAAAACAATGAAGTAAAATCATAGAGGCCACATTTTTCTGGTTTTTGAGACAGGGTCTTGCTCTGTTGCCCAGGTTGGAGTGCAGTGGCACGATCTCAGCTCACTGCAAACTTCGCCTCCCAGGTTCAAGCAATTCTCACGCCTCAGCCTCCCGAGTAGCTGAAATTACAGGAACCCGCCACCACACCCTGCTAATTTTTATATTTTTGGTAGAGACAGGGTTTCACCATATTGACCAGGCTGGTCTCAAACTCCTGACCTCTGGTGATCCACCCACCTTGGCCTCCCAAAGTGCTGAGATTACAGGCGTGAGCCACTACGCCTGGCCCGAGGTCACATCTTGGTAAAAGCACAAATCGAATTTGGATCTTGGGGACATCTCAAAAGGCATGTGTCCATCCTTATCCATTTTGCAGACAAGAAAACCAAAGCCAGATGGGGGTGGTGGCCTGTCAAATGTAATGTAGGTACTTGGCTTGAGAGAAGCACTAAGCTTTTGGTGTGAGGTCCAGTACTTTTATTTTAAATTACAAAAGAGAGGCCAAGAGATGAGAAAATATCGGAGACTCTTTGGAAGTTTCATATCCTTTCATACTGGTCTTTTCAGCATTCGGGTCAACAATGCAGAGCCTCAAATACAGATTTTGAATATGTTTTTAGGCAAATTTCCTTTTTTTTTTGTTTTTTTGTTTTTTTGAGACGGAGTCTCACTCTGTCACCCAGGCTGGAGTACAATGGCATGGTCTCAGCTCACTGCAACCTCTGCCTCCCTGGTTCAAGGGATTCTCCTGTCTCAGCCTCCTAAATAGCTGGGACTACAGGTGCACACCACCACACCCGGCTAATTTTTGTATTTTTTTAGTAGAGACGGGGTTTCACTATATTGGCCAGGCTGGTCTCAAACTCCTGACCTTGTGATCCACCCACTTCAGCCTCCCAAAGTGCTGGGATTACAAGTGTGAGCCATGATGCCCGGCCAAGAATTTCCTTATTTCTTACAATTCCAGGAGGCGTTATTGACCTATTTAGAGTATAAACTTTGCGTCTCATTACCAATTCATTTGCAAAGGCTGGTTCAGACTGGACCAAGGCCTGTTCCAGGAGCAGCAATCACCACTTTATTTTTTTAATTGCTTCTCAACTTTTATTTTAGAATCAGTGGGTACCTGCGCAGGTTTGTTACAAAGGTATGTTGTGTGACGCTGAGATTTGGAGTACGGATGAAACCGTCACCCAGGTAGTGAGCATAGTACCCAAAAGGAGTTTTTTCAACCCTTATTCTCCTATTCTCTACCCCCGCTTGTATTCCCCCAGTGACTGCTCTTCCCATGACATAAGTCCACGTGTACCCAATGCTTAGCTCCACCTTTATAAATGAGAATATGTGGTATTTGGTTTTCTGTTTCAGCATTAATTTACTTAGGATTATGGACTCCAGCTCTATTCATGTTGCTGCAAAACATATGATTTTATTCTTTTTTTTTTTTTTTTTTTGAGGCAGAGTCTTACTGTCACCCAGGCTGGAGTGCAGTGGCATGATCTCGGCTCTCTGCAACCTCCGTCTCCTGGGTTGAAGTGATTCTCTTGCCTTAGCCTCCTGAGTAGCTGGGACCACAGGTGCACATCACCAGCCTGGCTAATTTTTGTATTTTTAGTAGAGACAAGGTTTCACCATATTGACCAGGCTGGTCTTGAATTCCTGGAACTCCTGGCCTCAAGTGATCTGCCCACCTCGGCCTCCCAAAGTGCTGGGATTACAGGCATGAGCCACCACGCCTGGCCCCTTCATTCTTTTTTATGACTGTATAGTATTCCATGATGTATGTGTACCACATGTACTTTATCCACCATGCCTGGCCCCCTCATTCTTTTTTATGACTGTATGCTATTCCATGATGTGTAAGTACTGCATGTACTTTATCCAGTCGAGCATTTTTTTGTTTTCTGAGATGGAGTCTCACTCTGTTGCCCAGGCTGGAGTACAGTGGCATGACCTCACCTCACTGCAACCTCTGCCTCCTGGGTTCAAGCAATTCTACAGCCTCAGCCTCCTGAGCAGCTGGGATTACAGGTGTGTGCCACTACACCTGGCTAATTTTTTGTGTGTGTGTGTATTTTTAGTAGAGACGGGGTTTCACCATGTTGGCCAGACTGGTCTTGAACTCCTGACCTCATCATCCGCCCACCTTGGCCTCCTAAAGTGCTGGGATTATAGGTGGAAGCCACCGCACCTGACCTCCAATCCACCATTGATGGGCACCTGGATTGATTCCATGTTTTTGCTATTGCAATCATCTCTTTATTTAAACACCCCATCACACACTGGGTTCCCTTGGGTCAGCCAATACACCATGAAGATAGACATGGCACAATGGAAACAGGGCAACCTCATCAGATATCAGGGTGGAGTGCTGGAATTTGAGCAGAGCCAAGTGGAGTCATTTTGGGCATCAAGAAACCAATAGGAAGGACAGTCAGGCATCAAGAAACCAAGAAGAAAGGACAGTCAGCTTGTTCATTAAAGTCCAACCTACCTTGAAATTTGACTTCCTTCTGCTGGTTAAGTAAGACCTGTGACCTCTTCTCACACAATTGTACATAACATTCTATTCCAGAGAAGACGAGTTCTGTAGGTCTCAATCTCACTGCTAGGTGGTGTGGTACATGTAATTCTTCTGTTGGATAGAAAGTGTTGAAGCTCATGTTAAAGGTGGCTTTTTTTGAGGACGTTTACTGGCAGGCACTTCTCAAGTACAAAGCCAGATCAGGCAGGGCATGGTGGCTCATGCCTGTAACCGCAGCACTTTGGGAGGCCGAGGTGGGTGGATCACGAGGTCAGGAGTTGGAGACCAGCCTGGCCAACATGGTAAAATCCCACCTCTACTAAAAACATAAAAGAATTAGCCAGGGGTGGTGGCAGGTGCCTGTAATTTCAGCTACTCAGGAGGCTGAGGCAGAGAATTGGGTGAACCCAGGAGGCAGAGGTTGCAGTGAGCTGAGATCATGCCACTGCACTCCAGCCTGGGTGACAAAGTAAGACTCTGTCTAAAAAAAAAAAAGCCAGATCACTTGGCTATCAGATGCCATTACCTGCTAAGGTCTCATGGTGCCAACGGAACACCTAATTGTTTTCAGATCGGTTTGCCACAAGTTGAAGTTGGATGATTTCCTCAACAGCATCTAGATTTGTAAATAATGAAACAACCTGTATATTTATGTGTTCTGCATAGCTCATAGATATAAAGTTGACAAGCACAAGTTTCACTGCAGTTACCAAAAGTTTTCTTTAAAGAAATAGCCTGAGAACAGGCAGATTGCTTGAGTTCAGGAGTTCGAGACCAGCCTGGGCAACCTAGGGAGACCCCCATCTCTACAAAAAATACAAAACTTATCTGAGTGTGGTTGTACCCAGCTGTAGTCCCAGGTACTCAGGAGGTTGAGGTGGGAGGATTGCTTGAACCCAGGAGGCAGAGGTTGTGGTGAGCGGAGATCGTGCCACTGCACTCCAGCCTGAGTGCAGTGAGTCAAGAAAAAAAGAAAGAGAGAGAGAGGGAGGGAGAGTGGGAGGGAGGGAGGGAGAGTGGGAGGGAGGGAGGGAGGGAGGAAGGAAGGAAGGAAGGAAGGAAGGAAGGAAGGAAGGAAGGAAGGAAAGAAAGAAGGAAAGGAAGCATACTAGATGTACACAGTGTTTAGATGGTCAAGAAACACCAAGAACAGTGGCATACAATGAACTAAAATTGATCCAAACCTAAGTATCCGGAAAAAGTATACACGTGACGGTCAGCTTCTCTCCCTCTCACGTTAGCCAAGCTCAGCCTGTGTGAGTGGTTTCTGTCTTCGTTCTGTGTTTCTGGGCTCTATCTGTCCATCCTCCCAGATCCAGTTCCAGTCCCGGTCCTTTAGGAAGCACTTGTAGCCTCCCATCTTGACCCTGGACCTGCCTCTATCTTGACCACTGACTTCTAAGGAACCCCAGCTTCTGTCGGTTTTAGGTGGGTCTCCATCCTACATAAGTGTGTAGTAAAAATTTGGCCACGAAGGAGAGGTTTGACTTTTGTACCAGCTCCTAGGAGGTTACCTCTAAACCCTTGAAATTTCTCAAATGATGGGAATGTCTTTGTTTTTCATGTGGGGCCTGATAGTTTATACTAATGAGATGAGTCATAGTGGATCCCTTGTTTAGGCTAAGGAGATGACTCGGGATAGAGGCTGGCCATACCTCAAAGACCAACCATGTCATTAGAGGGTTGGGGCTTTGGGTTGCATGACATCAGCCTGATCTCCAGTTGAGGAGGGTGATTGAGACTGAGATCAACAACATGAATCGATGATGAACCATCAATGATTGAATCAATGAATCAATCAACAGTTGAATCAATGAATCAATCAATCATGTATGTATCCATAATCCTATGTAATGAAAACCCAGTAAAAACTCTGGACACACGCTCCGATGAGATTCCCTGATTTGCAATACTGCATGGGTGTTGTCAGATATCAGTGCCAAAGACCAATACATCTTCAGGACACAAGGACTTCACCGCTGGGAGCCACCCCAGACTTTCCCTGTGCGTTTCTTCCATCGGTGGTCCCAATCTGTGTCCTTTCACTATAATAAAACTATAATCAATAATCATACAACTTTCCTCTTTCCTGAGTTCTGTGAATCATTCTAGTACATTTTCTTTCTTTTCTTTACTTTTTCTTTTTTTTTTCTTTCTTTTTTTTTTTTTTTTTGAGAGAGAGTATCGCTCTGTCTCCCAGGTTGCAGTCAGTGGCGTGATCTCGGCTCATTGCAACCTCTGCCTCCTGGATTCAAGCGATTCTTCTGCCTCAGCCTCCAGAGTAGCTGGGATTACAGGCATGCGCCACCAGGACCAGCTAATTTTTTTTGTATTTTTAGTAGAGACAGGGTTTCACCATATGGGCCAGGCTGGTCTGCAGTTCCTGACCTCGTGATCCACCCACATAGGCCTCCCAAAGTGCTGGGATTATAGGCGTGAGCCACTGCGCCTGGCCTTTTTTTTTTTTTTTTTTTTTGAGACAGAGTCTTGCTCTTGTTGCCCAGGCTGGAGTGCAATGGCGCCATCTCGGCTCACTGCAGCTTCTACCTCCCAGGTTCAAGCAATTCTCTTGCCTCACTGCAAGCTCCGCCTCCCGAACGTTGACCCTTTCTCTATCCAATTCTCACTTATTCCCCAATCACCTGTGGTGATACTGCCTCCAATACAAAGCTTTACCTAATTGGCCTAACTAAATGGCTTAACTTTGTTGACATATGGTAACATATGTTTATAGATTTTTTAGAAGAAAAATTATAAAAGAAAACCGATGATTTGAAAATAGCACTCTGGAAGGTGACCGAGCCATGATGGTGCATTGCCTGGGGGAATATTTGCCACACCAATTCACAAGAATCTTCCAATCCTTGGACTGTAAATGCATTTAAAACTTGGAAAGAAAATTTTTTAAAAGAGGTTCAGACATTATTTTTAGCTGTCAATGCCATGGCCATTTTAGAATTAAGTAGGGCAGAAGTTATATATAGACACGACAACAAACAAACATCCCTTCTGACTAAACTGCCTCAGGAAAAACGACAACAAACAAACATCCGTTCATGACTAAAGTGCCTCAGGAAAAACACCTTAGCTTCTAGTTGGATGTCTCATATTAGGCTGGGAATTGCGGTGTGAATTCTTCCCCCCAGTTCTCTCATGGAGAACTCAAATCTTTGATCATGTGATTCTTCCCGAAAAGTGAGAACGAATTTAATTTGTATGAAGATTAATAATATAGTTTAAGGAAAGTAAACACATAGTCAAAAAATAGAATCATTAAACCCTTGAGTGTGTGTGTGTGTCTGTGTGTGTGTATGTATTTGCGTGTCTTGTGTTTTGGGGGTGATATGGTTTGGCTGTGTCCCCACCTAAATCTCATCTTGAATTGTAGCTCCCATAATACCCATGGACTCATGGACTGTGGGAGGGACCCAGGGGGAGATAATTGAATCATGGGGCCGATTTCCCCCACACTGTTCTCGTGTGGTAAATAAGTCTCATGAAATCTGATGGTTTTATAAGATTTCACTTGACTAATTTTCTTTCTTGCCAGGTGCCATGTAAGACATGCCTTTTGCCGGAAATTCGGCCATGACGGTGAGACGTCCCCAGCAATGTGGACCTGTGAGTCCACTAAACCTCTTTTTCTTTTTAAATTACCCAGTCTCGGCTGGGCACGGTGGCTCATACCTGTAATCACAGCTCTTTTAGAGGCCGAGGTGGGCAGATCACCTGAGGTTGGGGGTTTGAGAACAGCCTGGCCAACATGGTGAAACCCCGTCTCTACTAAAAAATTAAAAAATTAGCCAGGCATGGTCCTGCACTCCTGTAATCCCAGCTACTAGGGAGGCTGAGGTAGGAGAATCGCTTGAACCAAGGAGATGGAGGCTGCAGGGAGTCAAGATCGTACCACCGCACTTTAGCCTGGGCAGCAGAAGGAAACTCTGTCTCAAAACAATAAATAAATTAATTAATTAAAAAATAAATTATCCAGTCTCAGGTATGTCTTGATCAGCAGCATGAAAATGGACTAATATGTGGAGGGAGGTAAAGGATGCTGAAATGTAATATGTATTAATTATGATAATATATCTATAAAACATATGGTGCCCCATGTTAATCAAGTTTAAGTGTGCCATGCAGTGACATCAATTACATTCACATTGTGGTGAAACCATTAGCACTATTTCCAAGTATTTTTCATGTAGTGATCCAAGGGGAAAAAAAAAAGTTCCTGCTTTCTAAAAACATATTTGGGCAAATGCTTTTAGAGAGGATGCCAAAGAATCTTTCCAAAACAATGAAATCTCATTGGAGTCGGCTAAAGTTGAATGCATTCGGAAACAAACAGGACTGTGTTTCATTCACCACAGTCCCTGTGGTTTTTTCAGGTCCTGCATCCACCTGGCAGTCAGACCTCTCTTCTAAATGAATGAACGCTCTCCCTCCCTGCCTTCCTCAGTCCCTTCTGTGTTGTTGTTGTTGTTGTTGTTGTTATATACTAATTAGAGTTCTTTGTTCCCCTATTAAAGTGTTTCAATGGTACAAAAGCATGGTACATCCCTTTCTTCTATACCTGCTCTCACTTTTCTTGAAGGCTTGTGCCAGCTTTCTTCCTTTTGTTTCTCTGACCCACTTTGTACACTTCTCCAATCTTCTCAACCCAGGGGAGAGCAGCAGGGAGAGTGGGGAGGCAAGGAGGCTGAGAATGAATCCATAGGGTTCTCTTGCCTTCTGGCTGCCATTTTTTCATTCTGATGCTGATGCTGGGGAATTGCCACTGAGGTTGGAGACAGGAGGAGAGTAAAGTTGGAGGGATTTAGCCCTGGGTTCCATCTGACATTGGCTTTCTCCTCTACTTCAATGTCCTAGTACCTGTCAGGTGGCCTTGTTCATTGAGTTCTCCCTCACTGGCCTCTCTCTCTTTCTTTTGCCATCATTCTCTGAGTTGGGGGTGAGCTCTCCTGTTTCCCAGACTGCAGATTCTGCACCATCTCTGGATGCTTTCCCCAACATTCTGGCTAGATTTCAGTAAAGAGTCCCTGTATTAAATCCTCTTTCACTGTCCAGCTTGCCTACACCACCCTCTTCCTGCTGCACCCATCTGTGTGTGCACAGCCACTGCCCTCTTGCTCTAGAACCACGTGTCTATGCATTGCATGGGCCCTTTGGCTATCACTGCAAATTATCAGGAAACCAACTGTATTAGTCGGTTTTCACACTGCTGATAAAGACATACCTGAGGAGACTGGATAATTGATCATGAAAAAGAGGTTTAATGGACTCACAGTTCCACGTGACTGGGAGGCCTCACAGTCATGGTGGAAGGTGAAAGGCACTTCTTACATGGCGGAGGCAAGAGAAAATGAGAGCCAGGTGAAGGGGTTTCCCCTCATGAAACCATCATCTCTCCTGAGGCTTATTCACTACCACAAGAGCAGTATGGGGGAAACTGCCCTCATGATTCAATCATCTTCCACCTGGTCCCTCCCACACCACGTGGGAAATAGGGGAGCTACAACTCAAGATGAGATTTGGGTGGGGACACAGTCAAACCATATCACCAACATTCTTCCGTGCCCTCATATTAGAAAGGATTCCTCCAATATGTGTCTATTTTTCCTAAGTCAAGTCTAAACACACTACCTCCAAGGCAAACATTCACCGAAATAGGCTTAACTCAATATCTTAACTTTGTTGACGTATGTATTTATGGATTTCTAGAAAAAAATTTTTAAAGGAAATTTTTGTGTGTGTGTGTAAAATAATGCTATGGAAGATAATCCAGGCATGGATGTGTGATGAAATATAAGAAAAAAATAACTCAGGCTGGGTGCAGTGGCTCATGCCTGTAACCCCAGTGCTTTCAGAGGCTGAGGTGGGCAGATCACCTGAGGTCAGGGGTTCAAGACCAGCCTGGGCAATATAGTGAGAACCCTCTGCTCTACAAAAAATAAAAACATGGCCGGGCGCGGTGGCTCAAGCCTGTAATCCCAGCACTTTGGGAGGCCGAGGCGGGCGGATCACAAGGTCAGGAGATCGAGACCACAGTGAAACCCCGTCTCTACTAAAAATACAAAAAATTAGCCGGGCGCGGTGGCGGGCGCCTGTGGTCCCAGCTACTCAGGAGGCTGAGGCAGGAGAATGGCGGGAACCCGGGAGGCGGAGCTTGCAGTGAGCCGAGATCGCGCCACTGCACTCCAGCCTGGGCAACAGCGTGAGACTCCGTCTCAAAAAAAAAAAATAAATAAAAATAAAAATAAAAAAATAAAAACATTTAGCTGAGCATGGTGAGTGCACGCCTATCGTTCCAGCCACTCAGGAGGCCGAAATGGAAAGACAAACGGAGCCCAGAGGCTTGAGGCTGCTGTGAGGTGTGAGTGTGCCACTGCACTCCAGACTGGGTGATAAAGCAAGACCCTGCCAAGAAAGGAAGGAAGGAAGGAAGGGAGGGAGGGAGGGAAAAAAGAAGAAAAGAGAGGGCGAGAGAGAGAGAGAAAGAGAGAGAGAGAGGAAGGGAGGAAGGGAGTGAGGGAAAAGGAAAGGGGAGGAGAGGAGAGGAAACGGGAGCTAAGTGAACACTAACCCACAGTGTCTGGGGGAATAACTCAGACACCCTGCATGTAAGATGCCAATAAAAGTGCTAAATACCACATTTTATTTTTAATGGGAAAATAATTACCAGAGTAATTCGACCAATTTTTAAGTGAAGTGTTGACATGTATTGCCCATCACAAAAATTACATTTAGTATTTATTGAACACTTACTACATACAGTCATTATGCTTGATATTTCAGAGAATATCACTTATGTAATTTCAAAAACTTCACGTTTGGAATGTTATCTCCATGTCAGGGAGGATGACACAGGACCCAAGAGGATCACAAATATGCAGATTCCCTAGAAACCCGCGCTGGAAATATTGCATTTTTATTATGATGATTGCATTCATTTCTTTTAAATAATGACATTTGAATGCAGTGATATTTTAAACACTGGGTGTTCCGTGATGCTTCTCCTATAAACTTGTTTCACAGGAAACCAGCTTACCCATGTATAGGGCCAGTGTTTACAGTATTGCAGACAGCAGAGTTTCTGAAGACAGAATCAATCTGGGACACTTCCGCATTGAATAAAAGATGAACTGACATGTTGCCTCTGTATCAGAATCTCCTTGGGCGAAATAGTGAATCAGGGCATGTTGAAGGAACATAGGTCTTTTGGGGCTCTGTAATGCTGCCTGCTGCTACAATATTACAGATTCTCATGCATAGAGTTAGAAGAGATTGAAGGTTTTTGTTTTGTTTTTGTTTTTGTTTTTGAGACAGTCTCGCTTTGCCACCAGGCTGCAGTGCAACTGCACGATCTCACCTCACTACGATCTCCACCTCCAGGTTCAAGCGATTCTCCTGCCTCAGCCTCCCGACGGGACTACAGGTGCACACCACCACACCTGGCTAATTTTTGTATTTTTAGTAGAGACGGGGTTTCACCTTGTTGGCCAGGCTGGTCTCAAACTTCTGACCTCAGGTGAACCACCCACCTCAGCCTCCCAAAGTGCTGGGAGAACAGAGCATGAGCCACTGTGCCCAGCCCTTTGAGGGGTTTTTAATCTGTAGTTTATTGAGAGAAGCTTGAATCTTAATGTTGATTGTTTAACAGAGTGCAATTTGACATTTCATGTAGATGTAAGTGATATTTTTTGTTTCAGAATGATTTCGGATTTGCAGAAAAGTTTCAAACATACCACAAGGAGTTCTTTTATACCCATATCAGAAACATCTTAAATCAGTATGGTGCATTTGTGGCAATTAACCAACTGCTCTTGATACATTACTATTAACCAGCTCATACCGTATTCAGATTTCTTTAGTTTTTTTCTAATGTTTACGATCCCATCCAGGGTCTGTCAGTCAAGAAAATTAGGAGACACGTGTCAATCATTTTAGGAAGTTTATTTGCCAAAGTTAAGGACCCGCACCAGTGACACAGCCTCATGGGGTCCTGATGACATGTGCCCTAGGTGGTCAGGGCACAGCTTGGTTTTATACATTTTAGGAACACATGAGCCATCAATCAATATATGTAAGAAGTCCATTGGTTCCTTCCAAAAAGGCAGGGACAACTGGAAGCAGAGAGGGGGCTTCCAGGTCACAGGTAGGTGGGAAACAGATGGTTGCTTCTTTTGAGTTTCTGATTAGCGTCTCCAAAGGAGGCAATTAGAATATGCATCTATCTCAGTGAGCAGAGGGGTGACTTTGAATAAAATGGGAGGCAGATTTGCCCTAGGCACTTCCCAGCTTGAAGGCCCAAGTGAGTTTCCTTTCACAGGTCCCACATGGCATTTAGTTATTACTTCTACTTGGGTTCCTCTTGGCTGGGACAGTTTTCCAGATGTTTCTGGGTTTAGATGAATGACCTGGATAGCTTTGAAAAGCGCTGGTCAAGCCTTTTGAGGGAAGTTCTTTTATTGGGATTTTTCTCATGTTTTCTTTCTTTCTTGTTTTTATTTTTTTTTGAGATGGAGTCTCACTCTGTCACCCAGGCTGGAGCGCAGTGGCGCAATCTCGGGTGACTGCAAGCTCCGCCTCCAGGGTTCATGCCATTTTCCTGCCTCAGCCTCCCAAGTAGCTGGGACTACAGGTGCCTGCCAGCACACCCAGCTGATTTTTAAAATTTTAATTAAAAAAAATTTTAATTACAGGCGTTAGCCACCACGCCTGGCCTTTTCTGATGTTTTCTTTACGATTAGATGGGGTTTGGGGGCTGGGTGTGGTGGCTCACACTTATGATCCCAGCACTTTGGGAGGCTGAGGCAGGCAGATCACGAGGTCAGGAGATCGAGACCAGCCTGACAAACATGGTGAAACCCCATCTCTACTTAAAATACAAAAATTAGCCAGGAATGGTGGTGTGCACCTGTAATCCCAGCTACTCGGGAGGCTGAGGCAGGACAATTGCCTGAACCCAGGAGGCAGACAGAGGTTGCAGTGAGCTGAGATCGCGCCACTGCACTCCAGCCTGGGCGACAGAGTGAGACTCCATCTCAAAAAAAAAAGATGCGGGTTGTGGGTTTTTTGGGGGAAAGACCACAAGTTAGACAGGCCCTTCTCATCATACCCTAACAACGGTACACATTCTCACAACCACAAGACTTCTCATAGTGCATGTTGACCTCAATCATCTGGCTGAGATGGTGTTTATCAGCTTTCTTCACTATAAAGTTATCCTTCCCCCGGCCTCTCTCCCATACTGTACATTTTAGGAGAAAATCACTATGTCCTACACACACTTAAGAAACGTGTAAGTAGATTTTCGAAAAGGAAACACTTCTAAATGATTTAATTTCCTTGTTTAAACAGTGGGATAATAGGTTTCTGGTGTTATTAGGGTGGAGAAAACATCCAATATCGAGTATGAGAAGCCTTAACAATTAGCAAACTTCTGTGTAATAATAATAATCACATTTTGTGGGTTTTTTTGTTTTGTTTTTGTTTTTGAGATGGAGTCTTGCTTTGTTGCCCAGGCTGGAGGGCAGTGGTATGATCTCAGCTCACTGCAACCTCCGTGTCCCGGGTTCAAGCAATTCTCCTGCCTCAGCCTACCAAGTAGCTGGGACTACAGGTGCATGCCACCATGTCCAGCTGATTTTTGTATTTTTAGTAGAGATGGAGTCTCACCGTATTGGCTAGGCTGCTCTTGAACCTTGACCTCAAGTGATCCACCCACCTCAGCCTCCCAAAGTGTTGGGAGCCACTGCTCCCGGCACATTTTGTTTTTAATAGTAAAGTAATTACAAGCGTAATTTGACCAGTTTTAAAGTGAAGCATTGAAATGTATCGCACATCACAAAAAAATCACATTTAGTATTTATTGAGCACTTACTGCATACAGTCATTATGGCCAATATTTTATATAATATTACTTATGTAATTTTAAAAACCCCACATTTAGAATATGAGATTGCTCTTAAATCATCTCATTTCAAAGGCCTCACCATAACAGGAGCTAAGTCATAAGATATGACATGATGTTTTCATGACAGATGAAAGTGCTGAGACTAGAATTCTGAAGCCAAAGCCTTCTCTTACTTGACCACTTGAAACTTGAATCCTTTTTTTCTCTTCTTTTTTTTTTTTTGGAAATAGAATCTCACTCTGTCGCCCACACTAGAGTGCAGTGGCACGATCTCAGCTCACTGCAATCTCCACCTCTCGGGTTCAAGTGATTCTTCTGCTTCAGCCTCCGAAATAGCTGAGATTACAGGCATGCACCAGCACGCCCAGCTAATTTTTGTATTTTTAGTAGAGACAGAGTTTCACCATGTTGGCCAGGCTGGCCTCAAACTCCTGACCTTGGGTCATCTGCCCACCTCAGCCTCCCAAAATACTGAGATTACAGGCATGAGCCACTGTGCCCAGCAAATTTGAATCCTTAAAATTACTCTTAATTATTGAATCTCACTTCCAGTCATTGAAGAATGGTGTGTATTGGCCAGAACATCCCGGAGATCACAAGGATAAAGTTTGGATGAAGCCTTTTAAAAAAGTATTTGAAGACCCTTGGCCCCAAACAGGCAGAAATGTGAGCAGAGGAAGTCTCTGATAAATGGGGAACTGCCCTGTGAAAATTAGCATTTGCACAGTCTTTCTGCAGGGGGCTTCCCAAAGTCGGTTAATTCTGGGGAAGTGAGAACTTCTGCAGGTTTACAAGCCTGAAGAGTCACGAGAGAGCTGGCAGCTGCCAGAGACCCTGCAACATGAGGAAGAAATTTTAAGGGGAATATGCAACGGTTTAAGGGAACTCCAAGTCTGGATATGAATGCTGCCCAAATATTTGGTCATCTGGATTATGCATGTGTGGGCAGACCCAAGAGAACCAAGAAGAATCCATCAGCGTGATGTTGAAAGAACTGAGCAGATATTTAAACTCCTGCCCACTTCAGCAAAGACAAAGATTAGAGTGCATATCCAGCCAAGCTAACTGTCTGATAGACTCTTCTATGGAGGGATAGACTCCTTCTATAGAGGGCAATACCTGACTGCACCATCTCCACAATGTGTCATCCTCAATGTCCATGATTAAATTGTGTTTTTTAAAAATAGACACGCCGGGCGCGGTGGCTCACGCCTGTAATCCCAGCACTTTGGGAGGCCGAGACGGGCGGATCACAAGGTCAGGAGATCGAGACCACGGTGAAACCCCGTCTCTACTAAAAATACAAAAAATTAGCCAGGCGCGGTTGTGGGCGCCTGTAGTCCCAGCTACTCAGGAGGCTGAGGCAGGAGAATGGCGTGAATCCGGGAGGCAGAGCTTGCAGTGAGCCGAGATCGCGCCACTGCACTCCAGCCTGGGCGACAGAGCGAGACTCCGTCTCAAAAAAAATAAAATAAAAATAAATAAAAATAAAAATAGACATGTAGAAACAGGAAAAGTAAATACCCAATGTTAATATTCATGTTCAGAGTTCTTAGCACAGTTTTGACACATTCAGGCAGAATATGTCCACCAGGATTCCTGTTATTCTCTTAGAAAAAATGATCGGAGGCTACATAATTACGAAGACTTTTCTGGTACACACAGTAAAACCAGAGGTCAGGAGTCCCAGGAAAAGAGGGCAAAGCAAGCATTCAAGCTTGGTGATAATAATGATGATGGTGATGGTGATGATGAAGATGGTGATGATATGGTGACAATGATGATGATGGTGACAGTGATGATGGTGATGATGGTGACAGTGATAATGATGGTGAGGATGATGATGGTGAGGATGATGATGTTGGTGAGGATGATGATGATGGTGAGGATGGTGAGGATGATGATGATGAGGATGATGATGATGATGGTGGTGAGGATGATGACGGTGATGATGATGGTGGTGAGGATGATGACGGTGATGATGATGATGGTGAGGATGATGATGGTGATGATGGTGGTGAGGATGATGATGAAGAGGATAATGATGATGGTGAGGATGATGATGGTGGTGAGGATGATGATGGTGAGGATGATGATGGTGGTGAGGATGATGATGATGGTGGTGAGGATGATGATGATGGTGGTGAGGATGATGATGGTGAGGATGATGATGGTGGTGAGGATGATGATGATGGTGGTGAGGATGATGATGATGGTAGTGAGGATGATGATGGTGGTGAGGATGATGATGATGGTGAGGATGATGGCGAGGATGATGGTGAGGATGATGAGGATGGTGACGGTGATGATATGATGGTGATGATGATGGTGAGGATGATGATGGTGATGATGGTGGTGAGGATGATGATGGTGAGGATGATGATGGTGGTGAGGATGATGATGTTGGTGAGGATGATGATGATGGTGGTGAGGATGATGATGGTGAGGATGATGATGGTGGTGAGGATGATGATGATGGTGAGGATGATGATGATGGTGGTGAGGATGATGATGATGGTAGTGAGGATGATGATGGTGGTGAGGATGATGATGATGGTGAGGATGATGGCGAGGATGATGGTGAGGATGATGAGGATGGTGATGGTGATGATATGATGGTGATGATGATGGTGAGGATGATGATGGTGATGATGGTGGTGAGGATGATGATGACGGTGAGAATGATGATGGTGATGACGATGGTGACAGTGATGATGATGATGGTGAGGATGATGATGGTGGTGAGGATGATGATGATGGTGGTGAGGATGATGATGGTGAGGATGATGGTGAGGATGATGAGGATGGTGATGGTGATGATATGATGGCGATGATGATGGTGAGGATGATAATGGTGATGATGGTGAGGATACGATGGCAAGGATGATGATGGTGATGATGGTGACAGTGATGATGGTGAGGATGGTGATGATGATGGTGAGGATGATGATGTTGATGATGGTGGTGAGGATGATGATGACGGTGAGAATGATGATGGCGATGATGATGGTGACAGATGATGATGATGGTGAGGATGATGATGGTGATGATGGTGAGGATAATGATGAAGGTGATAATGATGGTGACAGTGATGACAGTGATGGTGAGGATGATGATGATGATGGTGATGACAGTGATGATGATAAAGAATGTTGTTGATAATTACAGACTTCCTGAGCTACCAACTTGGACATCTGTACAGCGATACAAATTTTGAGGAAAACTGTCAGACATTTTCTCATCAGGAAAAAATTTTCTTTCTGTATTAGTTCGTTCTCACATTGCTATAAAGAACTACCTGAGACTGGGTAATTCATGAGGAAAGGAGGTTTAATTGACTCACAGATCCACAGGCTGTACAGGAAGCATGGCTGTGGAGGCCTCACAGTTCTGCGGGTTGTACATGCTTCTGCTCCTGGGGAGGCCTCAGCAAATTTACAATCACGGTGAAGGGAAAGGTGAAGCATGCACATCTTCACATGGTGGAGCTGGAGAGAGGGCGTGAAGGAGAAGGTGTCACACACTTTTAAACAACCAGATCTCATGAGAACTCTATCATGAGGCTGGGTGCTAGGCTCACGCCTATAATCCCAGCACTGTGGGAGGCTGAGGCAGCGGGATCACTTGAGGTCAGTTCGAGACCAGCCTGACCAACATGATGAAGCCCTGTCTCTACTCTAAAAATACAAAAATTAGCCGGGCGTGGTGGCCGGTGCCTGTAATCCCAGCTACTCTGGACACAGAGGCAGGAGAATTGCTTGAACCCGGGAGGCGGAGGTTGCGGTGGATGGAGATCATGCCATTGTACTCCAGCCTGGGTTACAAGAGAAAAACTATGTCTCAAGCAAACAAACAAACTAACAAAACTCTATCACAAGACAGCACTAGGGGGATAGTGTTAAGGCATTAGAAACAACCCCTGCTATCCAATCACCTCCCACCAGGCCCCACCTCCAACACTACAGATGACGATTCAATGTGAGCTTTGGGCAGAGACACAAATCCAAACCATGTCACATTCCATATTATAGAAATAAAGAAGAGATGGAACACAGATAGGATTTTTTTTTTTTTTTTTTGAGACAGAGTGTTGCTCTGTCCCAGATTGCACTGCAGTGGCACGATTTCTGCTCACTGCAACCTCCACCTCTCAGGTTCAAGCAATTCTCCTGCCTCAGCCTCCTGAGTGGCTGGGATTATAGGTGTCTGCCACCACGCCCAGCTAATTTTTTGTATTTTTAGTAGAGATGGGATTTCACCATGTTAGCCCGGATGGTCTCCATCTCCTGACCTCGTGATCCACCAACCTTGGCCTCCCAAAGTGCTGGGATTACAGGCATGAGCCATCATGCCCAGCATCACAGATAGGATTTTTAAACTGGAGACCAAAATGCCCCCTGAAAAATGAATGTGCGGTCATCATTCAGACAAAAATGTTGAAAGTGAAAGCACTGGGAATGACTTTAAGACTTAGAATGTGAGAATAATGTACTCTCCCTCAGTTCTTAGAATTCCGACAGGAGCAGACCATGTCTGAGAACTTAGCCTTTTCTGGATTTTACACATGGAACATATGGGAATTTACACATGGGAATTTACGTTCCATGTGTAAATGTATTTACACATGGAACGTTAAAAAAAAAAAAGTTTTTCCACTATGATGCTTTTACAGAACATGTAGTTGAATAGACTCTATGGTGGACAAGCATGCAATGGAGAGTGAAGACAGAAACCTGGGACTGGGCACAGTAGCTCATGCCTGTGATTCTAGCATTTTGGGAAGCCGAGACGGGAGGATTGCTTGAGGCTAGGAGTTTAAGACCAGCCCGGTTAACATAGCAAGACCCCATCTCAAAAGAAAGAAAGAAAAAAAAAGAAAGGAAAAGAAAGGCAAAGAAAAATAAAAGAAGGAAGGGAAGGAGGGGGAGGGAGGGAGGGAGGGAGGGGAAGAAAGAAAGAAAGAAAGAAAAGAGAAAGGAAGGAAGGAAGAAATCTGACCTTAGAAAGATATATTGGAGCTGAAACAAAAATGTAGTCATCATTAGCTGTTTAAAGTACACTTTCTTTTTCTTTTTCTTTTGAGAGGAAGTTTTGCTATTGTCACCCAGGCTGGAGTACAGTGGCACAATCTCAGCTCACAGACAGGTTTAGCTGTGGTTTGGTGACTGCCAGCCCCTGAATCTTACGAAGATTTCCACTCTGAAGAAAGAACAACACAGCCTGCCTTCTCTGCACCTGTTCTTATTGTCTTTCTGCTCGTTACAATGAAGGAGAGTTAAACTGGGTAACAGATTCAGAAACAGATTTCAAAGACACCATCTCTTTCATGCCCCCACCCCCAGCGGACTCTTCAGATATAAACACTCCATGAGTGCCCGCATAGTCACTGAAAGGATCACAGCTGCTTCCAAAGGTCAAAAACAACAAAAAAACCCTACAATGTCCATTGTCTGAAATTTGCTAAGTAAAATTGTGCAGAGCTTTGAATAAATACAGCTTTGAAAACTGACCATCCCTTGTCTAAAGTCCAGAGGAGGGAAGACCAGTCAAGCTTGAGGCTGGAAAGAAGTGTTTCTTTTTTGTTTTGTTTTGTTCTTGTTTTTGTTTTTGAGACAGGTTCTCACTCTGTGGCTCAGGCTGGAGTGCAGTGATGCAGTCTTGGCTCACTGCCATCTCCGCCTCCTGGGCTTAAACGATTCTTCCACCTCAGCTTCCAATTAGCGGGGACCACAGGTGCACGCCACCATGCCTGGCTAATTTTTTGTATTTTTGAGAGACAGAGTTTCGCCCTGTTACTCAAGCTGGTCTTGAACTCCTGGGCTCAAGTGATCTTCCCAGCTCAGCTTCCCAAACTGCTGGGTATATAGGCGTGAGCCACTGCACCTGGGTGGAAAGGGAAAAATGTATAATCATTTTTATCCTTCACAAGCAAAGATGGACCCTAACTAGCACGGTTTTTTGTTTGTTTGTATGTTTGTTTTTGAGACGGAGTCTTACTCTGTCGCCCAGACTGGAGTGCAGTGACACGATCTTGGCTCACTGCAACCTCCGCCTCCTGGGTTCAAGTGATTCTCCTGCCTCAGCCTCCCAAGTAGCTGGGATTACAGGCGCCCACCACCATGCCTGGCTAATTTTTGTATTTCTTTTCGTAGAGACGGGGTTTTACCGTATTGGCCAGGCTGATCTCGAACTCCTGACCTTGTGATCCACCCGCTTTGGACTCCCAAAGTGCTGGGATTACACTAGCATGCTTTTTAATGCACAGATCATGAAGTCACGTTACAACCAATGGCTTTGCATGTGCAGCTGTTATTATATCATGGTGGTATCATGGTAAAATGAGGTTTGTTTGATGGAATGAAGGACAGGGGAAAAAGTCAAAGAGAACATTGCATGTTGTCACTCATATGTGAGAGCTTAAAAAACTGAACTCATGGAGATAGAGAGTAGAATGATGGTGACTGGAGACTGAGAAGGTTAGTGGGAGGGGACGATTAAGAGAGGATGGTTCGGCCGGGCGCGGTGGCTCAAGCCTGTAATCCCAGCACTTTGGGAGGCCGAGACGGGCGGATCACGAGGTCGGGAGATCGAGACCATCCTGGCTAACACGGTGAAACCCCGTCTCTACTAAAAAATACAAAAAACTAGCTGGGCGAGGTGGCGGGCGCCTGTAGTCCCAGCTACTCGGGAGGCTGAGGCAGGAGAATGGTCTAAACCCGGGAGGCGGAGCTTGCAGTGAGCTGAGATCCGGCCACTGCACCCCAGCCTGGGTGACAGAGCAAGACTCTGTCTCAAAAAAAAAAAAAAAAAAAAAAAAAAAAGAGAGGATGGTTCATGGGTACAAAAATACAGTTGGATAAAAGCAATACAGTCTAGTGTTTGGCCAAACCATAGGGTGACTGTATTCATAATAATTTATTGTATATTTCAAAATAACTGAAAGACTGGAATTGGAATGTGATTTACACAAAGAAATGATAAATGCTTAAGGTGGTGGTTACCCTAATTACCCTGATTTGATCATGACACATTCTATGCTTATATCAAATATCACATGTGGGGTTGGGGGCAAGGGAGGGAGAGTATTAGGACAAATACCTAATGCATGCAGGGCTTAAAACCTAGATGATGGGTTGAGGGGTGCAGCAAACCACAATGGCACATGTACACCTATGTACTAAACCTGCACGTTCTGCACATGTATCTCAGGACTTAAAGTAAAAAAAAAAAAAAAATATATATATATATATATATATATATCACATGTACCCCACAAATTTGTATAACAATTATATATGTGTGAAAGGGAAATAAATCTCGGGATCCCAGAATCACTAAGCCAAAGGGAAAAGTCAACCTGGGAGCTGTTTTGGGCAAACCCGTCTCCCATTCGATTCTAAAATAAGATAGTTACAAAGATTTTTTTAAAAAGCTACATGTTTCCCTCATAATTTCCCCAAAGGGAAATTCCTTGGGGACAAAGGACAGAAATAATTCAAAGTTAAGCCGGGTGCAGTGGCTCACACCTGTAAATCCTAGCACTTTGGGAGGCTGAGGCAAGTGGATCACCTGAGGTCAGAAGTTCGAGACCAGCCTGGCCAACATGAGGAAACCCCATCTCTACTAAACATACAAAAATTAGCCAGGCATGGTGGCGGGTACCCGTAATCCCAGCTTCTCAGGGGGCTGAGGCAGGAGAATCGCTTGGACCCAGAGTGCAGAGGTTGCAGTGAGCTGAGATCGTTCCACTGCACTGCAGCTTGGGCAACAAGAGCAAGACTCTGTCTTTAAAAAAATAAAATAAATAAATAAATAAATAAATAAATAAATAAATAAATAGAACTCAAAGTTATCCCTCTGCTCGCATGAAACAAATGCATACCAGATTGCTTCCTTTACCCTGTTGTTTCACTAAGCCAGACTAAGGCATAAGTGAGTATTGCTGTAAATTGTGCTTTCAGTTCAAGGCTAATCAGAAACTCTAAAGAAAGCAACCATTTGTCTCTTATCAGCCTATGAACTGCAAGCTCCCTCCCTGCCTCGAGTTGTGCCGCCTTTCCGGACAGAACCAATGTACGTCTTCCATAGATTGACTGATGTCTCATGCGTCCCTAAGACGTATAAAACAAAGCTGTGCCCCAAACACCTTGGGCACATGTCGTCAGGAGTTCCTGAGGCTGCATCTTCAACTTTGGCAAAATAAACTTTCTAAATTGATGGAGACTTGTCTCAGGTACTCTTTGGTTTTCATATGTAGAATCATTAAAAATTAAAAATAAAAAAAAAAGAAAAACAGAGAAGGCTGTCGGCGGCATTCCCACGTGTCTGGGAGATCCTGACATCCTGTTTCGGAAATGATACCAGCATCAGCAGTCCCCACGCACCATAGAGATGTGCTCAACGACTTTTTGGGGGAAACTCACAGCTGCTGCAGCTTCTATGTGCTCTACCTATTTGTAGACTTCCCGAGAGTTCCTGTAGACAAAAGAGCCATCCTGGCTCCAAATAACTTCTGCTTCTTTTGTGTGTGTGTGTCTGAGACAGGGTTTTGCTTTGTTGTCCAGGCTGCAGTAGCACCATCACAGCTCAAGCCATCCTCCCACCTCAGCATCCCAAGTAGCTGGGACCACAGGTGCAGGCCACCAAACCCAGCTCATTGTTTTTTATTTTCTGTAGACATGAGGCTTTGCTCTGTTGCTCAGGCTGGTGTTGAACTCCTGGCCTCAAGCGATCCTCCTGTCTCGGCCTCCCAAAGTGCTGGGATTACAGGTGTGAGCCACCGTGCCCAGCTAAGGCTCTGCTTCTGAAAAAACCACCTCTAGAACTCAGAGTTAGAAATAGCAAGAATCATGCAACTTCGGCATCAGAAGGAATGCCCCAAATTGGCGATGTTCTCCCTCCCTTGTTATAGAGTCCTTAAGAAACTGAGCTGGGGCCGGGTGTGGTGGTTCATGCCTGTAATTCCGGCACTTTGGGAAGCCAAGGTGGGCAGATTACTTGAGGTCAGGAATTCGAGACCAGCTTGGCTAACATGGCAAAACCCTGTCTCTGCTAAAAATACAAAAATTAGCTGGGTGTGGTGGTTGGTGTGTACCTGTAATCCCAGCTACTCAGGATGCTGAGGCAGGAGAATTGCTTGAACCAGGAAGTCAGAGGTTGCAGTGAGCCAAGACTGTGCTACTGCACTCCAGCCTGGGCAACAGAGTGAGACTCCGTGTCAAAACAAACAAACAAACTAACAAACAAACTTGCAACTTTTCCAAAGTCAAATTTCAGGACAGGGGCTGGAAAATTTCATCAGACTCAGCTGGGCAGGCCAGGTCTCACTAACAGCTGAACAGCCAGGCCTCCATGGCAACCTTTCAGCACTGACTGACCGGTGAAGTTACACATTAAAAGCTGAGAACAACCAGTGCCCTCGTACAAAGCCTGGAATGTAACAAAAGCCCATGAAGAGTTTTGCCCAGGGCTTTCCTGGGCCTCAAGGCATGAAAAGATAACGAAGGAATTCTTAACAGGACCTGTTTCGGATTAAACAAGTTTTACTGGGGGTCTGAAGGAACTCTCCAGGCCTCCACAAACAAGTCTTACTGGGGGTCTAAAGGAACTCCCCAAACCTCCACGATTTAGCAGAAGACAAGGGTAAACACCCCAGCACCTGGAACCATCTAGATTAAGTCAATTTACTGAGGCTCCAGAGGAAGGTCCTCAGGACTCAGACCTTAGTTACAGATGAGAAGAAGTTAATCACTTACGTCTTTTTTTTTTTTTTTTTTTTGAGACATCTCGCTCTTGTCCCCCAGGCTAGAGTGCTTTGGGGAGATCTCAGCTAACCACAACCTCCGCCTCCTAGGTTCAAGTGATTCTCCTGCCTCGGCCCCCACCCCCACCCCCACCCCCAAGTAGCTGGGACTACAGGCGCATGCCACCACTCCCAGCGAATTTTTGTATTTTTAGTAGAGATAGGATTTCACTATGTTGGCCAGGCTGGTCTAGAACTCCTGACTGCAGGTGATCTGCCCACCTCAGCCTCCCAAAGTGCAGGGATTACAGGCATGAGCCACTGCACCCAGCCTCACTTATGTCTTTAGATGAATACACACTTACATGTAGACATACTTTAGAAGATATATAAGCTCTGGAAAATTTTGTAGTTTAGAGTTGGTCTGGCGATATTTTCCCGGCCTTCTCCCTGTACCCAGTTACAGAAATAAGCTCTGTTCTTTCCCAGTTCATCTGCATCTCGTTATGGGGCCAGGACAATAAGCAGTCCGACCCTCGATTCAGTCTGGGAACACACCCGCCAGACAGATTGGGCTGCGGGCTGTCTGTGCATCTCATTCTCATAGATGGAAACCTATGATTTTTATTCCTGGGAACTCCAATCTCTAAAACTCCTTGTAAACAAAATCAAAGTGAAAATAAATCTCTGCCCTGAAACAGCAATTCCTTGATACTTTCATGTCCATGTGGATGAAAATCATAGTTCTGTGCCCATCAAAGCTTTGCGGGTTTGAGAGATGCAATTGTGATACTGATTAATAATAATAATAAACATACTAATGACCATGGCATCAATCCCAACAATGAGCTGTCAGGCTTGTCCCCCAAGGCATGAGGAAATGATTCCCCTGAAGGTGGTACAAGCAGGGGACAGGGAAATACTGGGTAGAAGAGGGTGTTTCCCCAGCAAAGGCCCCACCCTCACGCCTGGAAACCCACAGCCTGAAATGAGAACAGGCATGCCTGTTTTCACGCCCAAATATTGCCTTTTGGCCCCCCATCCTGTACCCATATAAATCCCAAACAGAAGAGCAGAAGATTGGCAGAAAGAAGAGAAGGAGTGTCTGAAAGCTGAGAGGAGTTTAGCTGGGGACGGTTGGAGAGATCGGCCGCTGGATGGCCAAACTGCAGGGGAAGACCATCTTCCCACTCCTTCCCCTTTCCAGCTCCCCATCCATCCAGCTGAGGGCCACCTCCACCACTCAATAAATCCCCCACATTCACCATCCTTCAAGTCCATGGATGACCTGATTCTTCCTGGACACTGACAAGGACCTGGCCACCAAGGAGGCACTGAGCTGTCCACAGAGAGCAAACATTCAAGTTGTCTGTGGACAGCAAAGCTAAAGGAATGCACTGTAACACACAACGACTTGGGCTTCAGGAGTTGCAGGTACCCAGAGAGTACTTCATGCCACCATCAGGCCAGAGTCCCAGAGAGTTTGCCCTGGCATCTGTATCTGTCCGTCTGCATGCTCTCCCTCCTTTAAGGGGTTTGAGCACGCAATGGCCAAACAGATGAGCCACACCTTTGTCGCACATCCTGCCCAGATCTATCAATCAATTAATCTATCATCTGTGTCTTATCTATTAATATGTATCTATCTATCCATCCCTCTCATTGTATATATCATCTATGTGTTATCTATTAATATCTATCTATTGCCCGGCACAGTGGCTCACGCCTGTAATCCCAACACTTTGAGAGGCAGAGGTGGGTGAATCACGAGGTCAGGAATTTGAGACCAGCCTGGCCAATATGGTGAAACCCCATCACTACTAAAAATACAAAGATTAACAGGGTGTGGTAGCAGGGCACCTGTAGTCCCAGCTACTCGGGAGGCTGAGGCAGGAGAATTGCTTGAACCTGGGAAGCGGAGTTTGCAGTGAGCCGAGATCATGCCACCGTACTCCACCCTGGGCAACAGAGCAAGACTCTGTCTCAAAAAAAAAAAAAAAAAAATCTATCCATCCATCCATCCTACTGTATCTATCATCTATGTATTATCTATTAATATCTGTCTATCCATCCCATTGTGTTTATCATCTATGTATTTTCTATTAATATCTATCAATCAATCTATCTATATATCTATTATCTATTGATTTATGTATCCATCCATCCATCCATCCATCTCATTGGGACTGTTTCTCTGGAGAACCCAGATTAATACAGACACTAATAACACCTTTAATGGAACTTAACAGAGCAATGCTATCTCCACACATTCCAGCTGGTGGATATTATTTGTGGTGGAAACAGGTTTGATACTTGGCACTCTAAAAATATAAAGTATCACAGGCATGTATTGGAGAACAGCCTTGTTGTCGAAGAGTTGCCCAAATAATTTAGAATTTTTTGATAGAAAAAGTGTTGAGGGCCGGGTGCAGTGGCTCGCACCTGTAATCCCAGCGCTTGGGGAGGCCAAGGCGGGTGGATCACCTGAGGTCAGGAGTTCGAGACCAGCCCGGCCAACATGGTGAAACCCTGTCTCTACTAAAAATACAAAATTAGCTGGGCGTGATGGTGGGCGCCTGTAATCCCAGCTACTGGGGAGGCTGAGGCAGGAGAATCACTTGAACCTGGGAAGCGGAGGTTGCAGTGAGCCAAGATCGTGCCACTGCACTCCAGCCTGGGGGGGACAAGAGTGAGACTCCATCTCAAAAAAGAAAGAAAAGAAAAAGCCTTGAGGATTGTTCATGCTCACAGCTAGTTGAGAACACCAGCCAAGACACAGGCTGAGAGATACGTGAAATGGTGTTGACTCTTCACTAACATCTTACTCTATGAATTCTGGGGATTTTTCACAATGATATTCAAAGATGTGCTCAGGGATCATTAAGGTGAGAGAAGTCTGATAACGTGAAGCATTATGTAAAGCGGATGGCGGATAATTCAGCTCAGTATCTTTCAGCACTTCCCCTCCCAGACATTACATCCTGAACTCCATGGAAACCATTCACTAATGCACAGAACAACTTTTTTTTTTTTGAGATGGAATCTCACTCTGTCACCAGGCTGGAGTGCGGTGGCACAATCTTGGCTCACTGCAACCTCTACCACTCGGGTTCAAGCGATTCTCCTGCCTCAGCCTCCCAAGTAGCTGGAATTACAGGTGCACGCCACTATGCCCAGCTAATTTTTGCATTTTTAGTAGAGATGGGGTTTCACCATGTTGGCTAGGATGGTCTCGATCTCTTGACCTGATGATCCGCCCACCTCGGTCTCCCAAAGTGCTGGGATTACAGGTGTGAGTCACTGTGCCCGGCCCAGAACACCTCTTTATGAGAGTTTACTCTGGGGATGACGTCTGCCTAGGCATCTACCAATGCTCAGCCACAGGGCCCTTGACTTTGAGGAATTAAACACTGACACACAAAATAAAATGTGAGGCCAGGTGTGGCGGCTCATGCCTGTAATTCCAGCAGTTTGGGAAACCAAGGAGGGAGGATTGCTTGAGGCCAGGACTTTGAGACCTGCCTGGGCAACACAGTGAGACTCCATCTCTACAAATTGTTTTTGTCTTTTTTTTTTTCAGATGGAGCCTCGCTCTGTTGCCCAGGCTGGAGTGCAGTGGTGCGATCTCAGCTCACTGCAAGCTCCGCCTCCCGAGTTCAAGTGATTCTTTTGCCTCAGCCTCCTGAGTAGCTGGGACTACAGATGAGCGCCATCACGCCTGATGAATTTTTGTACTTTTATTAGAGGCTGGGTTTCACCATGTTGGCCAGGCTGGTCTCGAATTCCTCAAGTGATCCACTCGTCTCGGCCTGACAAACTGCTGGGATTACAGCAATATTGTTTTTTAAAAAATTAGTCACATGTGGTAGCATGTGCCTGTAGTAGTAGTGACTTGTGAGGCTGAGGCAGGAGGATCTGTTAAGCCTGGGAGATTGAGGCTGCAGCGAGCTATGATTGTGCCACTGCACTCAAGCCTGAGCAACAGAATGAGATCTCAACAGGAAGAGAGAGACAGAGAGAGAGAGAGAGTGAGAGAGAGAGGAAAGAAAAAGAGAGAAAGAGAAATAATGAAAAAAAAAAGAGAAAGAAAAAAAGAGAAAGAAAAGAGAATAAGAAAAAGAAAGGAGGAAAGAAAGGAGAAAGGAAAAAAGAAAGAAAGAGAAAAAGACAAAGAGAAAAAGAAAGAAGGAAAGAAAACAGAAAAGAAAAAAGAAAGAATAAGAAAGAAAGAAAGACAAAGAGAAGAAAAAGAAAAAAGAAAACATGAATCACAGCTAAGGTCAACTGGGACATCAAAATGGATTACAATAGCCTATTGTATTAATACTAATGAATTATATGGTTATTTACTGGGATTCTACTATGTGCACGAGATAATTAGCATGAGGAATAGGAGAGGAATAAAGAAGCCGTGTCTCCCATCCACAGGGAGACTGGCCCACGCATCTTGCCACAACCAGGAAGGTTGCTTTCCAGGCTGCTAAATTTCAAGGGGAATCTCATGGGAGGGAGGCACTGCGCTAACAGGAATTGTTGCTAGTGGGCTGAACTTTGACCCCACAGGTGCTATTTAACAGATTAAGATTCCCTAGGGAAAACTGTTTCTGTTTAGACTGTGGCCAACATCACTGAAGCCCACCTGCATGACCAGGGGCTGAGAGGAACTGACCACCTCACCTTACAGTGATGTTTTAGGATCAGGCCCCCTGAAGGGCCACACTGTGGCCATCTTTGCCTCTTCCACTAAAAAATATACCAGATATGGTGGCTTATGCCTGTAATCCCAGCTCTTTGGGAGGCTGAGGCAGGAAGACTGCTTGATCCCCGGAGTTTGAGATCAGCCTGGGCAACATAGCAAGATCCCATTTCTACCAAAAAAAAAAAAAAAATAGCCAGGCATGGTGATGTGCACCTGTGGTCCCAGCTACTTGAGAGGCTGAGGCACAAAGATTTTTTGAACCCAGGAGGTGGAGGCTGCAGTGACCTGAGATCACAGCACTGCACTGCAGCCTCAGCAACAGAGTGTGACCTCATTTATCTTTTTTTTTTTTTTTTTGAGATGGAGTTTCACTCTTGTTGCCCAGGCTGGAGTGCAATGGCATGATCTCGGCTCACTGCAACCTCTGCCTCCTGGGTTCAAGAGATTTTCCTGCCTCAGCCTCTCGAGTAGCTGGGATTACAGGTGCCTGCCACCACGTCCAGCTAATTTTTTTGGTATTTTTAGTAGAGACGGGGTTTCACCATGTTGGCCAGGCTGGTCTTGAACTCCTGACCTCAGGTGATCTGCCCACCTCTGCCTCCCAAAGTGCTGGGATTACAAGTGTGAGCCACTGCTTCTGGCCTATGACCTCATAAATCTCACAACTGTGTGGCTAAAAAGATATTTTCTGGACTGTGTGCATGATTTATATTCATTATTATTATAATATATATTTTTTCTGATTTGAGAGACGTTAACTTAAAGCATTGTTGTGGACCCTGAAGAGTTTCATGAGATCCTCACACTCAGCTTAGGATGCGTGATGGGGAAGCTCGTCCCAGGTCAACCAGAAGTCCTAAGGACAAGGCCCCCCACCCTGCAATACCCTTCTCTCTCCTCCAGTAGGGGTGTCCTTCTGTGCAAGCTCCTTCAGGGAACATCTCCTGCCCCTGCTTTCCTGGCCTGTTCTGGTTTAGGTAAATGCAGTTTCAAACGTGCTCATGAAATCCTGAAGTAGACAGGAATTTGTAAATCATGCTACTGTAGGCTGAATAATCTCCTGTTCTTCCCAAAGATTTCCACACCTGAATCCCCTGGAACCTGTCACTATGGTAATGTCATATATGGCACCAAGGAACATTGCAGATGCAACTGAGGTTATACACTATTTTTTTTTTTTTTTTTTTTTGGAGACGGAGTCTCGCTCTGTAGCCCAGGCTGGAGTGCAGTGGCCGGATCTCAGCTCACTGCAAGCTCCGCCTCCCGGGTTCACGCCATTCTCCGGCCTCAGCCTCCAGAGTAGCTGGGACTACAGGCACCCGCCACCTCGCCCGGCTAGTTTTTTGTATTTCTTTAGTAGAGACGGGGTTTCACTGTGTTCGCCAGGATGGTCTCGATCTCCTGACCTCGTGATCCGCCCGTCTCGGCCTCCCAAAGTGCTGGGATTACAGGCTTGAGCCACCGCGCCCGGCCACACTATTTATTTATTTATTTATTTGAGATGGACTCTTGCTCTGTTGTCCAGGCTGGAGTACAGTGACTCCAGCTCGGCTCACTGCAACCTCTGCCTCCCAGGTTCAAGCGATTCTCCTGCCTCAGCCTCCTGAGAAGCTGGGATTACAGGCACATGCCATTGTGGCCGGCTAATTTTTGTATTTTTAGTAGAGACAGGGTTTCACCATGTTGGCCAGGCTGGTCTCGAACTCCTGGCCTCAGGTGATCTGCCTGCCTCGGCCTCCCAAAGTGCTGGGATTCCAGATGTGAACCTTTACATAGGAAGAGTATGCTGGATTTCCTTGGTAGGCCCTATCCCATCACACGGGAGCCCTTGAAAGAACAGAACTTTCTCTGGCTGGAGGGAGGAGAGAAGGTGAGGGACATGGTACACAAAGTCAGTGAGATTCTAAAGGTGAGATGGACTCTAAGTGGCCCCTGTTGGCTTCGAGATGGAGCAGACGCTTTCAAGGACCAGACAGTGGACTCTAAGCACCCAGGGCTGTGTTCCCCACACCCCTGCTATGACAATCAGTGAGGAAAGGACGGCTTCAGTCCCATGACAGCAAGAGACTGCATTTTCTAAAAATGGGAATGAGCTTGCAAACCAATTATTTCCAGGGCCTCCTGCTAAGAGCCCAGGGGGTAGACACCGTCATTTTGACCTTTTGTGACTGTATTAGTCCATTTTCACGCTTCTGATAAAGACATACCTGAGACTGGGTAATTTATAAAGAAAAAGAGGTTTAAGCCAAGGTGGGTGGATTTTCTGAGGCCAGGAGTTGGAGACCAGCATGGCCAACATGGCGAAAACCTGTCTCTACTAAAAATACAAAAATTAGCCGGGCGTGGTGGCGGGTGCCTGTAATCCCAGCTACTCCGGAGGCTGAGGCAGGAGAATTGCTTGAACCTGGGAGGCGGAGGCTGCAGTGAGCCGAGATCACGCTATTGCACTCCAGCCTTGGCAACAAGACTGAAAACTCTGTCTAAGAAAAAAATAAAATAAAGTAAAATAAAACAGTTTTAATGGACTCACACAGTTCCACGTGGCTGGGGAGGCCTCACAATCATGGCCGAAGGTGAAAGGCACGTCTTATATGGCTGCAAACAAGACAGAGAGAGCCAAGCGAAAGGGATTTTCCCTTATAAAACCATCAGATTGCTGGCCATGGTGGCTCACACCTGTCATCCTAGCACTTTGGAAGGCGGAGGTGGGTGAATCACTTGAGGTCAGGAGTTCGAGACCAGTCTGGCCAACATGGTGAAATCCCATCTGTACTAAAAATACAAAAAATTGGCCAGGTGTAGTGTCACACGCCTGTAATCCCAGCTCCTCGGTGAGGCTGATGCAGGAGAATCTCTTAAACCCAGGGGGCGGAGGTTGTAGTGAGCCGAGGTCGCGCCATTGCACTCCAGCCTGGGCAACAAGAGTGAAACTTCTGTCTCAAAAAAAACACCAAAACAAATAATAGAGAAAAAACCCATCAGATCTCACGAGACTTATTCACTACCATGAGAACAGTGTGTGAGAAACCGCCCCCTTGCTTCAATTATCTCCCACCGGGTCCCTCCCACAACACACGAGAATTATGGGAGCTACAATTCAAGATGAGATTTGGGAGGGGACACAGCCAAACCATATAAGTGACCTTGAGCAAGTGACCCAGTTGAGCCCGTTTTTGAAACATCTTACCTGCAGACTTGAGATAACAACTTGTTATTTAAAGCTGCTACATTTGTGGCCATTTATGACAGCAGTGGCTAAAAACATTCCCATGGAAATCAGAGTCAATATATGACAGATGATGACGTGAGCCTCCGAGAAGATAAGTGGGTTGTGGGGAAGGTAGGGGTGTCTCCCTAACCATTGCTGGAAGCACCAGGTGATGCATTCTGCTTTTAGCCCCCCAATTCATGGCTCTAGACATCACTATCCTTTTGCTCACAAACATCCTTTTAGATAACTAACCGGAAGTCCCAAAAGGGAGGAGCATGTTGGGCTACAATAAGCCCGCTCCCCTGCTGCTCCTGGTGGAATCCTTGGTCCTTCTGAATTTCACAGTGGGGTCACGGTTTCGCACCCCATGCAATGGTGGCTCTCCTGGGAAAACTTTAAGGTGGGGACAGGGTGACTGTGGATTTTCCCAATGCTTCTGGCTGGGTGCCCCGGCTACACCTAAGCATACCTGGCCACACCTGAGGATACCTGGGCATGCCTCAGGATATCTGGCACACATGGCCAAATGAGAAAGCCTCAGTTTCTTCACCTGTAGGACAGGATTGCAAAGGCCGGAATAACCCCTTTTTTTTTTTTTGAGATGGAGTTTCCCTCTTGTTGCCCAGGCTAGAGTGCAATGGCGCGATCTTGGCTCACTGCAATCTCCGCCTCCTGGGTTCAAGCAATTCTCCTGCCTCAGCCTCCTGAGTAGCTGGGATTACAGGCATGCACCATTATTTCCAGCTAATTTTGTATTTTTAGTAGAGACAGAGTTGGCCAGACTGGTCTGGAACTCCCGACCTCAGGTGATCCACCCACCTCGGCCTCCCAAAGTGCTGGGATGACAGACGTAAGCCACTGTCAAAAACAGAAAGAACTCCCCTTTTTAAAATTTAATCTTTTTATATTA